>NC_132816.1:20883586-21200859 GCF_048594095.1 Paramormyrops kingsleyae
CAGGGCAGATTGGCAACAGCTGATAGCGATTAAAAAGCAGGAAGTGCCACAGGCCAGCAGGGATAACCACACACACACAGAGACACACACACACACCATGGGACCTGTCTCACAGGCGGGTGAAGGTAACACTAACTGGGTGTTACTCTGCACAAACTGAGGTCTCCACTCTGTTCCTCACAGGTCCATCTCACCCGTAACCATAACCCTGCCTGGTTCACCCTAACCCTAACGCTAATCCTAACCCTAAACCTAACCCTAACGCTAATCCTAACCCTAAACCTAACCCTTGCTCCTCACACTCTCTCTCTCTTTCCAGTTTTCGTTCTCTTTTTCACAACCTCTTTGGTTTCTCCTTTTCATTCCCGGTTCTCTCTACTTTTTTTCCTCAGTTATTACATCATTCTCTAGCACTTTCCTGACAGCCGCCTCCATTTTCACACTATTACTCACTTCAGTATAATTTCCTGTCCTCTCATGGGTACAACAGCGGTTCCCCTCCCTGGGATCTGACCCTGCAGTCTGCTGCTGAAAGGAGCCAGCCTATTAAGCCATCGTCTTCCTCAGCTGTAGCCTTCGTCTCGTGCCCTCCACCCCTCACTATTGAACGGACACAGGAAGGGGCATGGCTGGCAGGGCACAGAGGTGTCAGTTTTAGGGTGACCTCCCCCCCACCCTTTGACAGCTCACATTATGCACTACATGTCACGTGACCTGTGTTTTAAAGCCCCTCCAAACCGTGACAAGCATCGGCGGCTCAGGCACAATCGAGGTCCTGCCCCCGTTTCAGAAATTAGCCCATCTCGGTGGCAGGAGCGGGGCCGGGTCAGCAGACATGCCTCTCTGGGCGCGCTCTGAGCGCACGTGGTACAGTCACAGCTGTGACGTCTCGAGGCTGGTTTCCGACACAGCATGGCCACGCTGTACCCCCCCCCGTGTGAAATCGACACCGGTCAGCCAGCTTCCTCTTTCCAAGCCGGCCCCCACATCACAAACACAGCCCAATGACGTGTCTACATATCAGTGCCGAAATTGCGCTCCTTAACCGCCACGCCCCCTACTGTCTGGCGTAATGCTGCAGAACCCTCAGCACATTGGTTACCGTTACGGCTTGGCTGGCCTGTGTTCCGTAGCGTCACCTGAACACCAGTCACGTGGAGTTGGTTGGAGCATGGCCTGTTTCGGGCTGCGGTTTGAACTCGTAGACGAAGCTCTCCATTGTAGAAGAGTCCATTAACTAGAGCCCACTGACCTCACACACACAAACATACACACACACACCGAGCTGGACCAAGACCTGCATAACCAACCATCAATCCACTCATGCCAAAGGGCCCTGGGGGATAACCCCTGTGGCAGGAGAAAAAGAGAGTGAGAGAAAGGGAGAGAGGGAGGAGGAGCGGAAAGATCCAACATACACATGCAAAATGGAACCTACCAGACATTCCAGCATCAAGGCCAGAGAGAGCCAAGGTTCATGGCAGAAAGGTGGATGCGGGTCAGAGTCCCTGTGTCACAGGCAGGCAGAAGCTTGAAAGACCCCCCGCACATGCGCGCGCACACACACACACACACACACATTCCACCTTCATGTTCAGCATGCTACTCCGGGGTACATCAGCAGTCACGCCATCAGGTTCCTCGTTGACTATGTGCTCCACCGCCCTGGGCGGGGGGGGGGGGGGGGGGGGCGTCGGCGCTTGGGGCCGCTCTGATAAGAGTGCAGCATGGCGCACAGACTCACACGCGGCCGCGTTATCCACCGCCAGCCCAAGCCGTCCCGGCCACGCTTCCGGACGCCATGACAACCGTCGCTCACGGTGATAAGAGCGCTCTCACTGTACACTGGGCAGGCGGGGCCCTGAGGCACAAAGCAGCGCGGCAACACGAGGGACCATCTCGCACACACACACACCGCTACACACACACACACACCGTTACACACACATACACACACACCGCTACACACATACACACACACAAACACACAAACCGCTACACACACACAGAGCTACACACGCACACACACCGTTACACACACATACACACACACACACCGTTACACACACACACACACACGCACCAAATGACAGTGAACCTCAAGCCTCCCCCCAAGTACAGGTGGCTCCAGTACCCCCCTACCAAGTCTCCCCCCCCCCCCGCCCAAACCCTTACCAGTGCGTGGTGCCTCCCCCGGTGACCAGCTACCAGCCGGCGTGCGATCACCCCCTCGGCTCCATGGAAGGGCCGGTGAGAGAGAGAGATGGCGGCGAGCGAGCGAATGATGAACCAACGGATCCAGGAGCGACAGAGTGTGGAGCACGGGGAGCACCAGCGAGTGCCGCTCTGCCTCAGCCTGAGAAAAGCCCCCGGCTCTCTCACTCCCTCTCTCTCCCTCTCACTCACTCACTCTCTCTTGTTTCATTATCATGCGCGAGGGCTCCACCCAGTGGCCCACTGATGTTCTGCAACCACCTCACACACACACTCCAGGGTTTCCTCTGCCCTTTGTGGCGTCTCTCTCAGCAAACAAAAGAGGGAGCAGACAGCCCCCCCAGGATGTGTGTACCCAAGTACCCGAGTACCTGCGTGTCTGAGAGCTGGCTGGCACACTGTGACTGGCCAACACGCTTTGTGCTTTCTGCATGCATGTGTGAGTGCACATGCAGGCAGGTAGTCATGACAACAGCAGTGTGTGATTTTATCCCCCTTTCCAGAAGTGCTTCTGTTAGATTTGCATGCGTGTGTGTAATGGATGTGAGCCTTCAGGGTGAGGGCTGAGTGGGTGTGGCAGGTGCTCCCTCGACATGTGACTTACACACACACACAAATACACACAGAAACACAGATACACACACACAGATACACAGAAACACAGACACAGATACACACAGACACACACACACATACACACAGATACACAGAAACACAGATACACAGAAACACAGATACACACACAGATACACAGACACACACACACAGATACACAGATAAACAGACACACAATTAATTTGATTGGTGGCTATGCGAGCAAATATTTATCTGCAAAGCGCTAGGCAAGTTAGTGCCAAAATTATTTATATGCGCAAGTGTGAATTTGCACTCGCAGGTTGGTATTTGCAAGAGGACTTGGATTTGCAATACAGGTTTTGTACTTGAAAATCATTCTATCTTTGTAAAAAAATATTTTTATGAAGATGTTTGGTTTCGCATTTACAAAAAATATTGACGTGTATTTGCAAAATGTTTTTCACGTTCATTCACAAATCTCCATATACAAGTACAGATCACGTGACGCGTATTTATGTTCAGTGTTTTGCGAATGAAAATTGTGTTCAGTGCGAGCAAATTTCATTTTGCGGGAGCAAATTGGAAAGTACACATACAAGTATATATGGCACTATTCTGACTCCATACTGCCCCTGCAGACAGAAGGCCGTAAAAGCAGCGGCACAACTAAAATGTTCGACATCTCCGCCAGTTTCAATGAAACAGTCGTCATTTTAAAATGAATTGTTGCTGTTGCTTAAACAGCGCCACACAAACACCAACCATAAAAATGGAGAACACGTCTCCTTTACACATCATCCACATCCAGACGAGCCGGATCTGCTCTGCCGCTGGACTGTGAGCCCCTACCTCTGTGACCTCAGGTTCCACATCCCCACCCCCAACCCCAACCCCACTTCACCAGGCACTTCCTCTGTCTGATTACCCACCAGTGCTGAAAATCACACTGCTTTCTCACGGGGGGGAGGGGCGATGGCATCTAATCTCTAATCTCTGAGGATCTAGATCTGGCCATGAGGATTTAACAACCCCCCCCAAGCCCAAACCCAGGAATGCTGCCAGGCAACGACAAGGAGACCCCCCCTCCCCCCAACTGTGCGCCGAGTTTAAGTCCCTGATGCACTGTGGGCAATTGAGGATGCAGCCCACATCACGTAAAGGTACCTCAGCATCATCACGGCGCCATTAACCCCCCCAGCCCCCGGCACCTGCCCCCCTGCTGGAGAGCTTTATCAGTGGGTCCAGCAGAGCGGTGGCGTCCCAAGCACTCAAAACCACATCAGAAACTCCTACATGAGACAAATTAAAGAGAACGGCCCCCCATCCCACCCCCATGGGTTCAAAATAGGACAAACAGACTCGGGTGTCCACTTCCTGGCAACAAGAGCGGCAGGGACACGCCTTCGAGGTCATACGGGATGATCGCAGCAGCACCACTGAAAATTTAAACCCAGTTCGGGCTTTTCTGGGAGGTCGCTGCCACGGCAACTCTGTTATTTTTAATGATGGGGTGGCTAAAGCCAATTAGGCTCAGCTACTACGCAGCTGGCTGAGGTTACAGACGCAGCGGCTGAGGTTACAGACACAGCGGCTGAGGTTACAGATGCAGCGGCTGGGAGAAAAGTAGGTTTTCGGGGAGGCGCGGGCGGTCCCAGGAAGAGCAGGAGGCGCGGGCGGTCCCAGGAAGAGCAGGAGGCGCGGGCGGTCCCAGGAAGAGCAGGAGGCGCGGGCGGTCCCAGGAAGAGCAGGAGGCGCGGGCGGGGGGAGACCAGAGGAAGCACATATACGGCTGAACCAGGGGGCCCCCACTGCCATCGAGGTCAGGGAGCTGACAGGCCGAACTGCAGCTTTACAGCTATGTGTCTGCAGTACCCCTCATGGTCAGCTCTGCCGTTTATTTGTATCTTTGTCCATCCGTCTTCCAACCAGTTACCCAGTAGAGGGTCCTGGCGAAGCCATAGGGCTGGATGCCAGCTCCTGGGCCCAGGGATGGTGCACTGGCACATCTCAGCGGCGCCCCCTGGAGTGAAGCGGCAATGGCCACAGGCAGGCTAAGAAGAATGGACCAGAGCTGGGCCGACTTCGCCGGCTGACCGCGGCGCGAGTACGCATTGAAAAAGAGAAAGAGGAAGACAAAAGAGGGCGAGAAGGCAGGGATCCAGCCAGAGAGAGGCCGAGGCCGAGGCCGAGGACGGAGGCGGATAGAAGCAGCCTTCATGGTGGGGGCAGAAAAGCGAGCAGCGGGTTTTGGCCAAAGTCACCATCCGGTTAAAGAGAGCAGACAGGGGGGTGCAGTGAGCCCCCTGAAAGCCTCCATTCAGCCGTGCGCTGGTGGACTTTTCCAAAGTTTACGTTTATTATGCATGCGATCGCAGCACAGATTTACAGCCAGTGAAGGCGCCCCAAACTACAGGCCAGACGCGGCTATTTAACAACACTGCCAGTCAGTACAGGCTGATGTCTAAGAGTCTGAGCTCAAGGTTAAACCGGCGTCAGGCTCGCAGATGTTCACACACACGGGGAAGCGTGTCCAGGTCAGACAAATGGAGTGTCAGGAGTTGGCGGGTGTGAATCACATGAACCACCGACGCACTTAACACAGCCTCCGTCGCAAGAACCACCGACGCACTTAACACAGCCTCCGTCGCAAGAACCACCAACGCGTTTAACACAGCCTGTGTCGCAAGAACCACCAACACGTTTAACACAGCCTGTGTCGCAAGAACCACCAACACGTTTAACACAGCTTCCGTCGCAGGAACCACCAACACGTTTAACACAGCTTCCGTCACAGGAACCACCGACACGTTTAACACAGCTTCCGTCGCAAGAACCACCGACACGTTTAACACAGCTTCCGTCACAAGAACCACCGACACGTTTAACACAGCTTCCGTCACAAGAACCACTGACACGTTTAACACAGCCTGCGTCACAAGAACCACCGACACGTTTAACGCAGCCTGCGTCACAAGAACCACCAACACTAACACACCTACACAGTTGGCCCTGCTGTGGCCCTCACCAGCGATGGGGTATGAAGCACCATCAACAGAACATAGAGGGTAGCCCTTGTAGTGCTTTCAGATTTATAATAATAATAATAATAATAAGCCATCCATTTTCTGTAACCTCTTGTCCTATTCAAGGTTGTGGAGGGTTTGGAGTCTATTCCGGAGGCTACGGGCACAAAGCAGGGAACAACCCAGGATGGGGCACCGTCCCATCGCAGGGCAACAACAACAAAAAATGATGATGATTATTATTATTATTTTGTTGTTGATGTTGCTGCTGTTGTTGTTAAATCCCTGATACTTTCATTTAAAAAAAACATTACAATTTTAAACAGTTCCTATATCTTTAAACCTCAGACTCCCAGGTTCTCCCATGAGACTGGAATAAGCAACCTTCTGATGATAGACCTGGGACTGTCCCCACTGCCCCGCGTAATTCCCACAGATCTGGCAGAATGACGCGTGCTGTCTGGCCTGCCCCCCTGGCCACGCCTGGTCAGATAGAGGCAGTGCGGGTGATGGTCCGGGGGTCCACGCTAACCCCGGAGGACACGGAGTGTGTGGAAAACACACTGCGCCCGCCGGATGTCTCTCGCGGGACACGATGGCGATAGCGACTTAGATTAAAAACTGCGACACGAAGTGTTTTTTTCCTCTTTCTACTTTCAACAGAGGAAATGATTCAGATATAAAACCCACATCCTGTACTGCAGTCAAGAAAACAAAATAGTCTTAAATTTAAAAAATATAATTAACAGCAAATATTTTATATTTTCAAACATAATTTATAGTCATATTCAATACAAGTATAAATGGTTGTCATTTAAGCATTTTTAAAAAGGTAAAGTACCTTCAAACAGCCAAACTGTAGAAAGCGTCATGTTACACGACCGACCGGGTAGCCTTACATGCCCCGTTTAACTAAGGAAATTTAAGTAAAATACAAATTTCCGATTAACCTGCACAACCATTCGCAGAGTGTTTCTGCCATAAAGGAATGTGATTGGCGCACTTCCACACGCAGCCAAAATACCGCAGTTTATCAGTATATCCACAGTACGTCCGCGGTAAAGCATGGTATACGCGCGCGGCTCGATCACCAGCCGGACCTGAACGCGAAATACGGGGACACCGAACCCCGGACCTGTTGACTGCAACATTGTATAACATTAACCAGGCATTTCATATTATCCATTGTTCTTTAAAGTAAATAAACACAGATTCATACAGCTTGGCGGAGGTTCATGTCGCGCATGCCGGGTTCGGGCACATTTGGACACCCCACCCGAACCCCCTTCAAAGTTACAGCGTCTCTCCGGCGGCCGTATAGCCGGTTACTTACCGACCCCGTCCTCTGATTTCAGAACCATGTCGATGTTCCCCAGACGCAGATGGCGACGCGGCTTCAGTGCGAGCGGCGCTCGGTTCCCACCGGCTCTCAGTGACTGCGCCGCGGAGCGCAGTGCTGCTGTGCGGGGACGCGGCTGCGGGGGCGGACGCTCCGTGACGCCGAGCGCGCGGTGGGGGTTCAGCTTCAGAACTGCTCTTTATTATAACAACCATAAGCCGTGTCATTGTTAAGCTTATTGCTCAGGGTCATTTTCATTTTGTAATCATTTTATTATAATAAACGAATGATGACGTGATATTTTTCCCCATGCCAATATGGGCTTTGTTAACACAAAACGTGTTTTAAGCACGTTTCAGTTTAAAACGTAATTGTCATTTAGTCTTAATGTGTTGTGATATTCCCTATTGATTAACACTTGCCTTTGAACCCCATCCATTTCCTGTAACTGCTTGTTTTAGCTAGACTTGAGCATATCCGGCCATGACAGGGAACAATCCAGGATGGGGGAGAAACCCATTTTTGGACTGTGGGGGGGGGGGGGGGCGCAGATCCACATGGTGATATGGGGAGAACATGCAAACTCCACACACATGGAGCCACAGCAGAAACTCGAACCCGGGTCCCAGAGGTGTGAGGCAGCAGCACTAAGCACCAAGCCACTGCCGACGCAAATAAGGAGTTACACCAAAACGTGGAAACACAGTATGGATGTAGCCTATGCGACTGCTGCGGACAGTGAACATATAAACAATCCTTTTTGAACTGTGATCGTTTTCCTTGCTTATATGAATCCCAGAATAAGAGGTTAATGCCTAGGCCCGCTTCTTTGTGTGACCACGGACCATTGACATGAATCGAAGGGCTACCAGACCGTTTTTACCGGTTACTGGTGCCTCCAGTGCAATTCAACAGATGCTACAAATTGTCATTAAAAAGAACCCAACTGAAGAATTTGCCAAATTACCACAGTTAATTGCCCATCTGACAGCAGATGCTTGTTTTTTAAGTAACAGGTGCTTCTAAAAACAGCAGACGGGAAGATAACGGACAAAGCAGGCCCAGAGCCTCATGCAAAGCCAGTACACAATTAGGACAAAGGGCTTAATTCACTTACTCTGATACATTCCACTGAATTTCTATATCATATGGAGGAATTCTATTTTAAGATAGATCCATCAAAAGTCCCATTGAGCAAGCTGGTCCCTTTCCAGCTTAACGACAGCTGAATTTGTACTGTCAGATCTTGGGTTGCTGTTATCCCGTTCACAGACAGGAGGCGCTGCCGTTTTCGGAGAGTCGACCATCCCATGAGGCACCGCACACCTCCTGCGCGGGGTAACTTCACAGACGAAAGCTCTCCAGCTAATTCGAAAAACACGAGCTGCTTCATCCCAAGCTGTGTTCAGAAGTTTGTTGCTATGACAACTTAAAAAGTCGGCGGAGCGCACTGGAATCCTTTCATTTGTGAAGCGGGTGAGCAAATGATTTGGACTGACTGCTCGCTGATACTGACTCTGACGGCCAGATAAATGCTACAGGGCCGACGCTTGCAGGTCATTCAACTAGCGGCCTAAATATCCTCTATCAAAGACTAACTGGTATATCAATTATCACAGACTGACTGTGAGCTAAAATGCTGTTTGATTGTTCTCTGTAGAGGGCGCTGTTTCCACAGTCACTGTGAACTCAGGGGGGAAGATGTTTTAGGTCTCAGTTCTCACACCTACACAAAAGCTGCTCCCTTGTAAACCACAGAGTTTTTATTTTGAAGCAAGGAGGCGACGTGCCCTGTAATCGATACCGAAAACAGAACAACGGTTACAGCCAGCGGCCCAGGCAGCTCGACCCTGTGGAAAACTGACCCCCCCCCCCCCACAAACACACATACACACACACACACATTTTGCTACTGAGACCCGACCAGCACACCTACGCAGAGATTTAATTAGCATATCCCACGGACAACACCCCCCCCCCCCCCCCGGCCATCTGTTCCATGCCAGTTCTGTGAAATAAGGGATTCCCCCCCCACCTCAAAAGAAAAACAGCCTTCCACACACCTGGGGGGGGGGGCTTGAGATTTCTTCTGCAGGTGTTTGCCATCTCTCCTTAGCTGAAGGTGTCACAAAGCAGCCCCCTAATGTCCTGCTCACTCCTGACCATTTCATGGTCCAGTGCATATAGATCAACTTACTGAAAAGGCTATTAATCTGACATTACTAACCCATTTCGAGTGCAAGTTACTTTAAGGCTTTTCTCTGACTTGGGTCACAAGCTCAGCACATCTGAAAAATTCTAGTGGACCACAATCCCTGTGAAAGTGAGTCTCAGCGGAAGTAACTGCCTATGCTCCTGGCCTAGCCAGCCCGACCTCTACTGGACAGATGCGGTATTACATACAGTGTAGTGTAGCTGAGCTCTGCTGAAACAATCAGTAATGATTGTGGAGCAGTGTGGAGGAGTTTAACTGACAGGGGGCGGCTGGGAGATACCATCCCCATGATAAGAAGGGGTGGATGACGGACACACCGGAAATCACAGCACTTCTTGCAGCAGCATGACAGGGGAGGGGGGGTTGAGGTGGCAGGCCTGGGTTAGGGTGACCTGGCCTACACTCATCTGGAGAGCAGCAAAGAGAAACAGGAAGACATGGGGGGGGGGGGGGCGCACAGAGGTGCTCTGATGTTGCCACACAGCCAGTATCTGAAAGTACATGCACACTTTTCCACATGTTTTACACAGTAATCCTCACAAGGACACACATACAAGCATGATGCATACTCAGTATCCCCCCACTGGCTGTTACTGAGAACTACACCCAGGACAGTATTGCCCACACCTTTGTTTGTTTAGCTTCACATACTTTCCATCATTATCTGAGTGAGCGTGGCTAACTTGCGGAAGATGCTGGATTCCTCTCTGCTTTGACCACCAGGGGGCGGCACTCAGTGCTAAATAAATTAGCAGCTGCTCTACAAGGAGGGGAAACCAAAAGCAGAACCCATTCAACCACTTTTCCCCAACCGTGTGACTGGGGAACTTGTAACTCCCCTTGTTAGAAAGAACAGAGAACTTGCATCAAAAGAACAGAGGTTCTGGCAGTATATTACCTAAATGATGCATAAAACATGGAACACAAAAATGAACAGCATTAAAGAAAAACAAAACTGCAAAACAACAATAAAAATAAGAGTAAAATGAAGTAAAATACCCTCACAAGGTAACCGTTGTCCTAACAGAGAAACCTCTGTCCTTACAGGAAAGCCTCCGTCCTCACAGAGAAGTTTCTCTCCACACAGGGATGTCTCTGTCCTCACAGGAAGGTCTCCGTCCTCACAGAAATGTCTCTATCCTCACAGGGAAGTTTCTCTCCTCACAGGGATGTCTCTGTCCTAACAAAGAAACATCTGTCCTCACAGGGAAGCCTCTGTCCGCACAGGTATGTCTCAATCCTCACAGGAAAGCCTCTGTCCCCACAGGGATGCCTCTGTCCTAACAAAGAAACATCTGTCCTCACAGGGAAGCCTCTGTCCGCACAGGTATGTCTCAATCCTCACAGGAAAGCCTCTGTCCTCACAGAAATGTCTCTGTCCTCACAGGGAAGTTTCTCTCCTCACAAGGATGTCTCTGTCCTCACAGGAAAGCCTCTGTCCGCACAGGGATGCCTCTGTCCTAACAAAGAAACATCTGTCCTCACAGGGAAGCCCCTGTCCGCACAGGTATGTCTCAATCCTCACAGGAAAGCCTCTGTCCTCACAGAAATGTCTCTGCCCTCACAGGGAAGTTTCTCTCCTCACAAGGATGTCTCTGTCCTCACAGGAAAGCCTCTGTCCGCACAGGGATGCCTCTGTCCTAACAAAGAAACATCTGTCCTCACAGGGAAGCCTCTGTCCGCACAGGTATGTCTCAATCCTCACAGGAAAGCCTCTGTCCTCACAGAAATGTCTCTGTCCTCACAGGGAAGTTTCTCTCCTAAGAGGGATGTCTCTGTCCTCACAGGAAAGCCTCTGTCCCCACAGGGATGTCTCTGTCCTCACATGGATGTCTCAATCCTCACAGGGGAGCCTCTGGCCTCATAGGAAAGCCTCTGTCCTCAAAAGGACAGAGGGCACTCTCTGATATTTCACTCGGGTTGGCTGGAAGCAGTTCTAAACCCTGATAATCCCTGCTAATCTTTGCTAATCACTGGTCTCTAGATGGGGGGGGGGTAATTCAGTTACTAATGAAGAAAGCATTCCCAGAGAATCACAAAGAGATCAAAAAGTGGGAGGGGGTATGGGGTGGTGTAGCTTCAAGTCTGCAGGGGTGCCAAGGTGACCCCCCTCATCTGCTCATTTATAGTGGTCTCTATGGCTCAAATAAGGAAAAATGTCTTATCTATTCCCCTCTGTAACACACATGGACATAGAGAAACGCACAGCAGTCCTGTGTACATATACACTGTACATATATATACACTGTACATATACATGTACGTACATACACTGTACATATACATACACTGTACATATACATAATTACGGTAATTTTCTGGCTCCACAGCAATGCTCATGTCACTAACCATAGATGTGAGGGGTGTTACTGCATGTGTTACTATGTGGGTGTCACTGCATGTGTTACTATGTGGGTGTTACTGCATGTGTTACTATGTGGGTGTTACTGCATGTGTTACTATGTGGGTGTTACTGCATGTGTTACTATGTGGGTGTTACTGCATGTGTTACTACCCACATATTATTTAATCTGCAATTTAAAAATAATAATAAGAAGAATATTTTTGTTGTTTTTGTTGTACTGTTGTAGCACCATCAGACAATTTCTGGAAAAGGCAATGAAACTGATCCAGGACCAGATTTAGAGCATTCTCAACACCGTCATTAAAACATCGCCCCCTCGCCCTCCGCCCCCCTGCCAGCAGGCCCTCGTCGTCTTGGCGATTATGAGCGGCTAATAGTCCACGGGCTCCAGTGACCTCCCCCACTCCTTCTGCAAGCGCGACACAGCACTCGCTCCTACCGCTGCGTGAGCAAAATCCTCCTTTATGCTGAAAATAGAAGTCACCCCCGCCCCCCCAACACCACCTCCTCCCCGAAAGAAAACAAGCATATTCAGCCTTGAGTAATTATCGCTTTTCGTCTGAGTCACTGCGAAGGTGCAAAAAAAACAAGCAGACATACTATAAGCAGCCAGCAGGTGGCGCTCATATGGTCTGGGGAGTAAGAGAGTGGTGAAGTAATGAGAGGCTTGGAGTGAAAACTTGAGAGCGAACAGGGTTTGGCCATGAGGATATGTGTGTGTGTGTGTGTGTGTGTGTGTGTGTGTGTGTGGGAGCTTGCATAGATCACATTTGAGGACCAAATTGTCCCCAAAGTGTAGTAAAACCTGAAATTTCCCTACTTTTGGGGACATCTTTTGAGGTCCCCATTTGGATAACCTCAGTTTTATAAAAATCTATGAATGCAATCAAAAAAGTAAAAATGCCAAAAGTCTTGTATTTGGGTTGGTTACTTATGGTTAAGGTTAGGGATGGGTAGGGGTTACGGGTGTCGTGATGGGGATTAGGGTTTTTCCCATAGAAACGAATAGACGGTCCCCATTTAGAGTAGGAAGACCAACTTGTGTGTGTGTGTGTGTGTGTGTATGTGTCTGTGGTTGTGTGTATGTGTGTGTGTGTTTCTGTGTCTGCGTGTAGGCATGTGTGTGTGTGTGTGTGTGTGTACATACCATAGACAGGTTGATTCCCACATTAGATCTTTCGTCAGTTACCCGCACTTGTATCTAATTGGGGTTCGAGGGGATGGGAAGCAGACAATACAGAGCTAGCAGGGGGCGGGGTTTCAGGGTCATGTGACACACCAAGTGCACTGCTGCCATCGTGTCACGTCGCCGACCGTCAACATAGCGCTCAGCCCAGAACAGAAAGGGGAGGAGCCACTATCGGGAGCATCCGCCCTAACCTCACTGGTCCCAGTCATCCCAGTAGATATGAGATGGAGGCCCAGACACAGCACACACACTCAGCACAGACATCTGCATACTTATCATTTGACTCACATTAGGGATCTGATCAGGGTGAAAGTTTGAGCTCCTCTGGCTCCTTACACTGTGACACTCCCCCCCCCCCCCCCCCCACGCTACATGTCACGCTCAGCCCTGCCCAGACACAGACCCCAAAAAGGCCCCAGATGTCACTGGTGATAAAAAGGCACGATGGGTAAATCATTCAGGAGGCTCCTCACTGAAGCTGTCCTCTCTTCACATTGCTGGGGGGGCTTATCCAGTGATGCCCACAGCCCCACCTCCACTGCAGTGACACATCTCTCTCTCCACTTTGTCATCCAGACACTCTACCCCCCCCGGGTTTGAAAAATTTTCCCCAATTGCTGTTTCCACTCACAGATCTTGGGCTCTTTGAGGCCTCATGCTGACAGGGCTGGGGCACCCCCCCGCCCTACCGCACACGCGCACGCGTGTCAGCCCACAGCAGCCTCCCGCTCCATCTCTCCTCATTATCCTGTGGCCGTCTGAATGCATCTGAATGTCAATGCAGCCTGAACCAATCAGAGTCTGCTGTTGCGCGCGCGGGGGGGGGGGGCGTGATGTAAGTGCTGACGGCTGATTGCGAGAGACGTGGGAATGGCTGGGAATTAGGCAGGAGAGAGAACAGGAACATAGAAGGAGGATGGCATGGAGGAGAACGACCCAGAACACGATGGGTGACGTTAGTAATGCAGGCCCACTGCCAGGGCACCGAGTCGCACCCTAACTATCCAGCGACAGCTACGGTGACCACCTACTCCATGTAGCCTAGCTCCACTGAGCTACGACAGGGTTTACAAACTACCATTTCAATTAAAAGGACCTGGATTTCACTTAAGCACTGAGTTCTTAAGCACAGCTGCGTGCTGTTGGTCAGTTTCCTATAATCACGCACGTGTCACTGATGTTAATGTGAAACCTCAATCTGCAAGCTATGTAGGTCCCTGGGGGGGGGGGAGGGTTGACACTTTGTTCCCAAGCAGGAACAGAATCCCTGAATAATGCACTTTTTAAAGCACTGCCCCCCCCCCCCCCCCCGCTGGAGGGAATGCATGACTCGTCGCCCTTCTTTGAGTGCACAGGTCACCAGCGTGTCATGGTGGTAAGAGCAGGGCACCGGGCGCACGGAGAACCGCGATCGCCCTACAAGGACACGCGGCGCATTGTGGTGGGTGCTGGCTACAGCTGCAGACAGATGTTCTTCGCTGCTCCAGTGGCCTTGTGGGACAGCGTGACATCCGTCACTTCAGAATTCCACAGTATGTACTATGTCATCCAGGTACCATTCGCCTACTCTCATCCATACCGAGGATTTGGACATACTGCTCACCTGACATACTGTAATTCGCCAACTACATAGCAAACAAGTATGCAATTTCGGAGGCACCCATAGTCACCGCTGCATTTGCAGAACGTGGGTAAATCAGGAAACCAGGGGCTTGTCATGTGACGTGAATATGGCAACATGCCTGCATGACGTTAGTGTAAAGCACGGTTTCCTCTCTCTGCTGCCTAAGCCTCAGGCCATAGCCCTCTTACTGAATGGCTAAACCCTCACTTCGCCCAGCCCAGCAGCATCTGTGAGGGGGGGAACTCTTCAGCCCCCGCCTGAAGGCTCCTTGAGGCCTGCAACCTCGTCGCACTCCACTGCACTCTGAAGATGAGGAGCAACTGGCAGGGCAACTCAGCTTGTTCAGGACTAGCCAGTGGAAACTGGGGCTTTTAGTCAGCTGGGCCAGTGAGTCGGCCCTTTGGGGGGCAGGGTTACTCAGGGACTGGGTCACTGAATTCTGTGTTTGCTCATGCTCAGCTGCCACTCTGATCTAACAGGGCATAGGGAGGTCAGCATAGGTCAGCAGAGAGCAGCAGAGGGCAGCAGAGAGCAACAAATAGCAGCAGAGGGCAGCAGATTATTAAAATCTTTCGTTTCATTGTTTTTTTTTTTCTTTAATCCTTGCTTCATTATCGCGTATCTAGCATAGCAAAACTGCATATGGGGAGAGACCAAGTCACACGAACATGAGGAGAACACGCAAACTCCACACGCATGAAGTCACACGAACATGAGGAGAACACGCAAACTCCACACGCATGAAGTCACACGAACATGAGGAGAACACGCAAACTCCACACGCATTAAGTCACACGAACATGAGGAGAACACGCAAACTCCACACGCATGAAGTCACACGAACATGAGGAGAACACGCAAACTCCACATGCATGAAGTCACACGAACATGAGGAGAACATGCAAACTCCACACGCATGTAGCCGGGAGCCAGGAGCACTGTGACCTTGGTGAATCCATCTCCTTTTCATCGGCCTGAGCTTGTTCTCCTTGACAGACTACCCAAGAAGCTGCCCCCCCCCGCCGAAGAGGGTGCTGGAACAGTTGGAAAACACCATCCCATAGCCCCCACCCCCCTCAGCTGGCTTGGCTCAGAGAGACAGAGAGCAGCAGAGGGCAGCAGAGAGCAGTGGGTGACCCCATTGGGGGCTGTGCTCTAAGTCATGCATTTCAGTATGCCCCCCCCCCACCCCGGCTCTCTCATTAGGGGGCACTGAACAGGGCTGGGGTGCTGCGACAGGGGCTCAGAAACACAGACACACCCCCACCCCCATAAAGGTAGTAAAAGCAGTAAATCTTGCTGTTCAGGAAACAAGCTATTGCAGAGGGTTCATGCTGATCAGGACGAAGTGGCTGGGGGGGGGGGGGCGGCAGTCAGAGGCCACAGAGTGGGTGGGGGCCCCCATCTGCTGCCAGCTGCCCCTGGAGGGGTAGATATCACAGGCACTGACCTGAGCATCAACACCAGCATCTACTCCATCAGCTCCACCTTCAACACACCACCTGTCAAAGCTTTCCGATAACCATCCAATCAGGTGGCCAGACACACATTAGCCACACCCACTCCACTTATATATGAAGTCACATATTAAACTTTCACCTCACAGCAATTACCAGAGTGTTCCGGAAGATTCTGATTAGTTATTTAAGGAAAGGGCATGTTTATTCTCATCAGGACGCAAACATTTTCAGACGGGATAGCTAAACATGTAGCACAATGTCGCAGGCTGCTTCGGTTTGTCGACATGAGGAATCCAGGAACAAGTGGGTTATAATCTACTGCAGTGATTATCCATCTTCCAACTGTGTGATTCAGATCATGATTTTGTCTAACGGAAATTATTTTCCAGCTCTAATAGCGATGACACATTTGGTTTTTTTCAGCCCTCGATTAGCGTCTAGTCCCGAGTCTCACAGGAGCCGCGAGATGAGTCGCGGACGACGGCGTAGGCGGGAAAGAGCGAGCGACAGAAAGAGCGCCTGAAGGTGGCGCTGGCGAGATTCTGGTGCGGGGCGGTGGTCTGAGTATAACCAGACTTGCTAGTCACGCAGACCCAGTGATGGTGTTTGTATGCCCTGCGATTTTACGCAGCACGCTTAGAGGGCACAACCACAACCGTCCCGTTTTTTCTGCGGTGGCTGAAATATCCCCAAGCTTTTTCAAATCTCTCTGTGGCTCTTCAACTGTCCTAAGTGTGTGAGTTGGTATGCGGCTCACTGTACCTGTGATCAGAAGGTCACT
Organism: Paramormyrops kingsleyae; assembly: GCF_048594095.1. Lineage (NCBI taxonomy): Eukaryota > Metazoa > Chordata > Actinopteri > Osteoglossiformes > Mormyridae > Paramormyrops > Paramormyrops kingsleyae. Next base: position 20,900,373 of record NC_132816.1, read on the forward strand.
AGTTCAAAGCCCCGGCTCAGCAGTGTGATGTCACCTGTGTGCCCTTGAGCAAAACTAAGGGGGATGGTCTGGCCCAGCATTCTCAGAGTGTTTGCCAAGTGGATAAAATGTAAATGGGGTGATAAGTTTAATAATTCTAGCCCAAATGCTATTCAGCAGTGGGACTCTCATCAGTATCGTTACTGGGTGGAGGGGCGTTAGGATAGAGTGTCTTAATTTGGGCTTGATGAGCAGAACAAACTGCCCCTGTAGCATCTCAGCGCTAACAGCAAATTCCCTCTTGAGGACACTATTCCTGTTAGTGAGGTTGTGGTCATGTATGATGGTGTATGACCATATACGGTCCTGTGATACCCAGCGATCTCACAGGACTGCGATCTCTTCCCTGATGATTTTATTTGAGCCCTCACTGGTACTGGGGGTTCCTGCTCTCACACACACCAGTAAACCGTGAGACGGGAAGCCCAGTGGGTTAGTGCGTGTTTCAGACACATCCCCAGATCCTCAAACACGGCTTTTAAAGGCGCGACACTTTATTGCTTTAAGTGGCTTAAAACGTCGCTTCAGAGGGACACTTTCATGTCAACAGGCTTCACTCGACTTCACATTAATTGCTTCCTGTTTCCACATCTCGTTTTTTTTTTTTTTATCAGTGCTAATAATCTGTCACTTTCTTAAGCATCAGCTGGCCTTCGGAACTAGAGGATAATGTGATCAAAATGAAAATACATGTTAATAGTGCGGCAACAAAGGCTTGTGGAGGGTTAGGATTCCTGGGAACATCAGCACCAAGATAAACGAGTGACAAAAAGGGAGTGGGGGGGGCTCTTCGTTAAGGGGTAAAAGAGAGAAGGAGATAGATTCCGAATGAGAGAAAGGGGGCGATAAATATGAACGGAGAGTCACATGGACAGAGAGACAAAAAGCAACATGTCATTTAAAAATATATTGGTACATGCGATTAAACAGAAAACAATTTGAGCACAAGTGTGAACGGCACAGGCTGAGGCCGAGTTCACCTGTTGCGGTGTTTTCCGCGTAACAGGCAAAACAAGGCGCATCTCGCTGCAGTGAAAAGCCTCAAATGGACGGATCAGGCAGACTGACATCACACTGACGTCATCCGCTGGGTTTGAAGGACCTTCATCACAGACAGCTAGTAAAACAGGGGGCCTAATCACCCACTCCGCTGTCCAATCAAGCGCTTAAAGAGACACATTCCACTCGAGTGTATCTCTGTGTCGCAAAGCAAGCGCTCAAACACTCCTTCCGGAATGTTTGTCTTCCAAGTAACACTAAATCCCTCCATACAGACAATGATCAGCGTTGATATGCTTACGACTTCTGTCATGTTTAATAATGGCTTGTGAGCTGGAAGGAGGCGTCCTTGTTGCTCTGGGAAGTTGTTATTGGACCAGTTTCACCAGGTGTGTAAATGGCTGCTGACTTTACTGTAACACAGTGCCCTTTGGTCAGGAGGTAACGACCTTCTGCATCAACGTTCCCTCAGGTTGGGGGGGGGGGGGGGGCTGGCCTGCCAGGGCTTAAAGTGGCAGCCTGGGACTATTTTTGTGTGGCTGAACTTCGCCCTTGACAGGACATGATCCTACAAACCTGAACTCTTTCACATGATTATCCATCCATCCATATTCCATCCGGTATAGGGGGTGGGGGGAGGGGGTGCCCTTTACAAGACGCCAATCCCCGGGGGTGTGAGGTAACAATGCTACCCACTGCACAGGCAAAAAAAACAGCATATTCAGTCCACTGGGGTCTTTCTCGGGATAAAGGCAGATTAAGCACGGCCTCCATCCAGTTACCGTGGGGTGTAATTCTGCAGAGATGCCCGGTCTGGATACAGCTTACTGACTGACCTGAGTCACTCATGCCCAAAACTTACTCTGAATTTTATAATAATATTTAACATATGAAGGAAGATCGGAATAAACTGAATCCGTGAGGATCCCCACCTTCCCCCACCCCCTCCTCCATCTTCTCTCTCTCTTTCTTTCCCTCTCCTCTGCCTCCACTCCCCCGCTCACACCATTAGCACCACTGGCCTTTTCAGGACCAGGCATCATCATTGCTCTCTTGTTCCAGCTGACCTGGGGGAGGGGGTACATGGAGGCGTGAGTGCATCAGGAGCTGACGTGCTCTCAGAAGGAGCCCCTTCAAGCTGCCCACCCCCCAAGAGCAGGAGGGACACTGCTCACTGCATAAACAGGCAAACTCAACATCACCATAAAGTCACCAAGACTGAATGTGTCTGCTTATACTCTACTCTGTGAGTTTACTCTTTGTGAAGTTGTACACTGTGATCTAATAGTCTGCGAGGTTATTCACTCTGAGCTTATACTCTGTGAGTTTATACTCTGTGATGTTATACACTCTGAGTTTATAGTCTGTGAGTTTATACTCTGTGATGTTATACACTCTGAGTTTATAGTCTGTGAGCTTATACTCTGTGATGTTATACACTCTGAGTTTATAGTCTGTGAGCTTATACTCTGTTATTCTGTGTGAGCTTGTACTCTGTGAGTTTATACTCTATAATGTTATACTCTCTATGCTTATACAGTGTGAGCTTAAATTCTACTCTGTAAGGTTGTACTCTGTGCAGTACAGACCCAGAATCTGCCCTCTGCCAGGGGGGTGGTCAGGGTCACATAGCATCACGCTGAGTTCCGTGGGCAGGCAAGCACGCGTGCGCATGACACACACATGTATGACACAGGGGAGAGCCGGCCCCCTCCACAGCTGACTCGGACCCAGATGGTGTGCATAGCCAGGACCCCCGCAGAACAGACCAGAGAAACTCACTTCCCTTCTTTCATGCTTCAGTGGGGGGGGGGGGGTTACTATGGGATGCCTTATTAGACCAACTGACAGTGAGGGCGGGGCACCTGTGAGTATGTCCATCTGATCATGTGAATCAAGGTGACACACTGGGTAAAGCAGGACACCCTCCCCCCTCCGGTCACTCAGGCCACCCCCACAGGTCTGACACCCACCCATCACCCATGTACAGCCCACCCTGAGAGCTGGGCAAAGGGACTGCAGAACAGCATCAGTTTGCTTTCTTTTGGGGGGGGGGGGTGGAGACAGCTGCCATTCATCTGTCGCCTCCCCCCCCCTCCCCAGATGGAACAGCCCAGCAAAGCAGTCCTAAGGCCCCCCACGTTAACATGTCGGTCCCCCCCCCCCCCCCCCCCAGCAGATGTGGAGGATGGTACAGCCTCACTCTACCATCCAAGGAATTTGAACCAGCAACCTCCTCATCACGGACACAGAATCTGAACCCACTGAGCCACAAACAACCACACAAAACATGCAGGTGACACCAGGAAACCCCAAGCAGTGAGGAGGAGGTAGAGAAGGTGACCTTCATACAAATCCCTGAGCTCTTCGGTGCACCTCTGCAAGGTGCTGCCCCTAACATTGCCGAGCATCAGTCTCCACGGTAACGCACGCTCATTCTCAGACAGCACACCACTGATGCCAGCTGTGTTCAGCACGGAAGCGTTGGGGGAGCTGGCCGCGTTCAGCACTGACGTGTCGTGGGAGCTGGCCGCGTTCAGCACTGACGCCATGGGGGATCTGGCCGCGTTCAGCACTGACGCCTTGGGGGATCTGGCCGCGTTAAGCACTGACGCCTTGGGGGATCTGGCCGCGTTCAGCACTGACGCCTTGGGGGATCTGGCCGCGTTCAGCACTGACGCCATGGGGGAGCTGGCCGCGTTCAGCACTGACGCCTTGGGGGATCTGGCCGCGTTCAGCACTGACGCCTTGGGGGATCTGGCCGCGTTCAGCACTGATGCCTTGCGGGATACAGCAGCATTCAGCAGAGACGCGTTGGGGGAGCCGGCTGTGTTCAGCACTGACGCCTCGGGGGAGCCGGCTGTGTTCAGCACAGACGCATCAGGGGAGCCGGCTGTGTTCAGCACAGACGCCTCAGGGGAGCCGGCTGTGTTCAGCACAGACGCCTCAGGGGAGCCGGCTGTGTTCAGCACAGACGCATCAGGGGAGCCGGCTGTGTTCAGCACAGACGCCTCAGGGGAGCCGGCTGTGTTCAGCACAGACGCATCAGGGGACACGGCCACGTTCAGCACAGACGCATCAGGGGACACGGCCACGTTCAGCACAGACGCATCAGGGGACACGGCCACGTTCAGCATGGACACATTGGGGGACTCAGTTACGTTCAGCACTGACGCCTCGGGGGAGCTGGCCATGTTCAGCACGGGCACATCAGGGGAGATGGCCGCGTTCAGCACTGACATCTCGAGGGAGCCGGCCGCGTTCAGCATGGACGCATCGGAGGACATGGCCTCATTCAGCACGGACGCGGTAACAGATGGGGGTGGGGCAGAAAATACAGAGCAGGTACTTCGCGAGAAAGTTCGCACTAATCAGGAAAGACGACGTAAGGAGATCATAAACATACCTGACGAACAAACACACAGACATCACAGACAAACACTAACCCCTGACACATCTGAACACAACATGACCCAGAACGGACACATTAGCTACATGGGGGCGAGGGACCCACCTGGGGGGGTGATGTGCACCGTTGGGCAGAGGAATGCCTGGAAGCTGGAGGCGCACAGTTCACTCACGGTGCCCATGGTCGGGAATCACGGTCCTTTCCCAGAATCCCCGGCAGACCAGACAGTGAGGGAGTGTGTGTTGTTTCTGAGAAGTTTGTGAGTGTGTGTATGTGTGTGTGTGTGTGTGTGTGTGTGTGTGTGTATGTGTGTGTGTGTGTGTGTTTGCGAAAGCGCACCTGCCTGTGTGTTTTTTTCGAGAGTGTATGTCAGCGTTTGTGTGTGCATGTGTGTGTTGCCCTCTTCCTCCGGCGGTGAAGCAGAAGGGGGAAACTCCCCTAGCAGTGTGGCTTCCCCTGCCCGCAAGGTCCTCGCTTGTCCCCAACGCACCTCTCTCTCTCTCTCTCTCACACACACACACACACACCCTGCAGAGAATCCCAGCGCGCTGTTTTGATGACCGCTCTCTTTCTTCTCCTTTGCTATCTCCACTGCCCGATCCTCGACTCTCCTCTCTCTCGCCGTCTCTCTCCGTCTTGCTCTCCTTCTCCCCCTCTTTCACTCTCTCTCTATCCCTCCCTCTTTCTCTCTCTCTCTCTTTCTCTCTCACTCACTCACACACAGACTCCTGTTGCTTTGCACACACTAACTGTGAGGTATTCTTAGAGCCAGCAGACCACAGACACACACACATACACCCACAGAGACACACACACAGATTAGAAACACAGAACACACACGTTGAGTGTTACATTATTCATTTACATTACCAGCTCGTACTTTTGCGCACACAGAAAGTCCGTTAAGCACCTACACACTCGCTCATACATTTTCATAGTTCCACTGAAAGTGTAACTCAGTGTCTAAGGTATATACAAACACAGACACACAGACACACACACGCAGAGACACATTCACACACATACCAAACCCCCATTCAGCCAGACAGCCCCACTCATCCTTTGGGTGGCGTGACAGCTGAAGTCTCGGGTCACAGAGGAATGCGATTTTGCTGTTCTGTAGTTTGCATACAGACCAAAAACCCTCTTTCTCAGACGCAGACCTGGGGGGGGGGGGGGGCGGAGTTCACAGCATTTTTCTAACCCCTGTGTCTTTTCAGGGAGAGACTCCCCCAGTGAGGTAAAGGCCCTGATTCCTCAGCATGTGCCACCTCGTCACCCCCAGAAAACATCCTCACCATCTCATCACCTGTAGGGTCCTACTCTGCACTTGCCAGCTGTTTGCTGCAGTTTTTTAATTTCCATTTGAGTGAGTCTCTCTCTCTCTCTCTCTCTGTCATGTTACACTGTCACAGATTTGCTTTTCCCACTGTGGGTGACACTGTCTAATTATGCAGGTTTGGTCCCTCCTCCCCCATGAGTCCACACCCCTCATCCCCCATCCTGCATCAGACCATGCCCCCCACACTGCCCCTCACACTGCCCCTCATTCCTCACCAAGCCACGCCCATATCTACCATCAGGCCCCACCCCTCATCCTTATCAGGACACACCCCTCACCCCCCATCAGGCCACACCCCTCATCACTCACCAGGCCACAACCCTCATCCCCTATTAGGCCCCGCCCCTCTTCCCCCATCCCTCATCCCCATCAGGCCACACCCCTCATCACTCACCAGGCCACAACCCTCATCCCCTATTAGGCCCCGCCCCTCTTCCTCCATCCCTCATCCCCATCAGGCCACACCCCTCATCACTCACCAGGCCACAACCCTCATCCATTATTAGGCCCCGCCCCTCTTCCCCCATCCCTCATCCCCATCAGGCCACACCCCTCATCACTCACCAGGCCACAACCCTCATCCCCTATTAGGCCCCGCCCCTCTTCCCCCATCCCTCATCCCCATCAGGCCCTGCCCCTCACCCCTCACTCCTTATCATTCTTTGTCCTGCATCCCTGGCCTCCCATCCCTAACCCTATTCCTCTTCCCACTCCAGCTTCTCAGCCCCAAAAACACACTGCCATAGTTTGTCCATACAAAGAATTTGCGAGTCTCTTAAGTGTTCACCGTTGCCAAGCAACAAGGTCACATGAATTAAACGTCCCTGTACATAAATCAGCAAATGCTTTCATTTTGCTGACGTCTTAAAAAGAATAATTATTATCATTGTTATTCTAACAAAAGTGTTCATGAAGTAATATACTAGTAATATACTATACTGCACATTACCAGGTACACAACAGACACAGGGGCCTCGGAAACATACAGGTACACACACACACACACGCAAACACACACACACACACACACACACATTCGCTCGCACATACACACACACACACACACACACATTCGCTCCCACATACACACACACAGACACACACACACATTCGCTCCCACACACACACACACACACACACATTCGCTCCCACACACACACACACATTCGCTCGCACATACACACACACACACGAACACACACACACACACACACACAAACACACATTCGCTCCCACATACACATACACACACACACACACATTCGCTCGCACATACACACACACACACAAACACACACACACACACACATTCGCTCGCACACACACACACACACACACATTCGCTCGCACACACACACACACACACAGCCTCCTCTGTCTCCCCACATCTGCTCATCTCATGAATGGAGTTCCACATGAGCTCGTCCATCACAGCCACTAGTATCTCACACCCACACCCCCCAGACCCCTTCTGCATGGGCCCCATCCGTCCTGCATCCTAAAAGCCTCCCCTCCCCCCCATTCATCATCATGCTACTGCTCCTCCAACCCCAAATATCCTGATTCCCTCCTTTGCAGTTTCAAGCCAGATCTCTCTGTCCCTCTTTTTCTCCCAGTAACTGAGTCCATGAAACATCTCATACAGACAGGCACTGCAGCAAGGGGGAGCCAGAGCACCTGCATTGTGGGACGGTGGTCCTCCATCACCCCAATGGAATTCTGGGTAAAGAACAGAAAGGCCCTGCTTCACCTCACATGAATGCTGAACTAGGTGGGAACAGTGATTACATTTAGGGCACCGAATGTGGACCATGAGGGGAGGGGGGTTCAGGGCAGGACAGACCAGAGGAACTGGCAGTTATGAAGACCGGAGCTCGACTGGGGGGCCTGCAAGCACTGGGGAATGCAGACATACGACGGCAACTGCTGCTCTCCATCGACAGCCCCCCCCCCCCCACTGCTGACTCAGCACTCAGGAGAGACTCTGTGCTCCCCCCAGTGTACCTGTCCTCAATGTCCGTGTTCACACCTCCTGCCCCCCCCCCCAAACATAAACTTTTTTAATTAGAGAAGCTAATTAACCCGCTCTCACACCGCTGGTCACTAGTTGAGTGTGCCAATCTCCAAGCCCCCCCCCCCCCCAAAATCATCATGATTTTCATGAGGCTCCCTAAGGCCACCACCCCCACGTTTCATTCCTCACCCCCCCCCCCCACCCCGGCCACCCCACAGATGGAACTCAAAACCACAGCTCTCTGGAGCACCAGGCAGTAGCACTGTGCCCCAAAAATGCAAGGTAACGAGGGAGGCAGAGTGAACTGGCTGAGGCACGATGAAAATGGCAGGAACCACGTGTGAAAAGTGCGGGGGTGGCAATGGCAGGCACCACGTCAGAAGTGTGGGGGTGAGACAGTCTTTTCAGCAATGCGGGGTTCCTGGGAATTCCTCCCTCTAATTAAAAAAAAAACATAAAGAGTTACCAGCCGTCACTAGGCGACAGTAAATGTAACATCCCATAATCACCCTCTCGACCCATGAAAAGAGGTGAAGGTGTGTGGGTGGCATAAATGTTGGGGGGGTGGGGTGGGGGGGGACAAAGCAGCAGAAATGAGAGAGACAGCTAACAGTTATGGATACTTTGGGAATGGCAAGTTAATATTAAAGGAGCAGATATACAAAGCTGGGGGGGCACAAGGATGACCATGTGAGCACAGGGTCACCTACTTCAGGTAAGGGGGGGGGGGGATCCCTGAAAATCGTGGTTGAGGGCAGGAGCCAGATTATATGCAGCTGGGCTACAACACAAAGTATGAAAATACTGACAAGCCCATAATCTCTCTCTCACACACACACACACACACACAGAGACACACAGAGACAGAGACACACAGACACACAGAGACAGAGACACACAGAGACACACACAAACACAAAGACACACAGAGACAGAGACACAGACACAGAGACACACAGAGACAGAGACACAGAGACACACACAGACACACACAAACACAAAGACACAGAGACACACAGACACAGAGACACACTGAGACAGAGACACACAGAGACAGAGACAGAGAGACACACAGAGCAGAGAGACACACAGACAGAGAGACACACAGACACAGAGACACACACTTGGTCAGAGATCATACAAAATGATGACTGCAAAACACACAGAATGACACAGAGCCACACACACACACCTACATATGGAGGCTTTTTGCCTACAATCACACAGAGCCACTTACCACCCTCCCTGCCTGCTATTATCTCCTCCCAGCACGGCTGACAACACAACGGGCTTCGTTTCCATGACAACCGCGGACAAGCCACCAAAGAGAAGGAAGCCTGTCTCCTCCTCTGGGCCGCGGCAATGTCATTAAAAGGCCATTCCGCTTAGCCCAGGGCACACACACGTATACACACACGCACACACACACGTATACGCACACGCACGCACACACACACACACACGCACACACACACGTATACACACACGCACACACACACGTATACGCACACGCACACGCACGCACACACACACACAAATATACGCACACGTATACGCACACACACGCACATACACACACATATACGCACACACATGTATACGCACACACACGCACACACACACGTATATGCACACACACACATATACGTATACATATACACACACGCACACACACACGTATATGCACACACACACGTATATGCACACACACACATATACGCATACATATACGCACACACACGCGTATACGCACACGCACACACACACACACACGCACTCCCAGCTGTGATGCAGCCCAGGTACACACCTGTCTGCCTCTTTCAGGCAGACCACAGCCAATCAGAGCTCTTGAAAAATTATTCAGCAGCTTTCAAAGATAAAGGTGGCCAACAGTCAGTGTTACAGGACTGTAGATAAAGCAATACAACCAAAAAAATAATCTAAAGACAAACATAATTTTTTTCTCAGTTTTTCAGATTTAATCATTGCCCAGAATTTGTTCAAAAGTTAACAGGTCCATTATATAATTCATTTTGCTTCTGCTAACAAGAATTCCGGAATTGAGAGGTTCTGAACCCTCGGCATATTGGTAACGGAATTCTCCAGAAAGCAGAATCGGCATCTCTGGAGCCATAACCTGCGGAGGCTGATCTGCTTTATCATTTCAATGGCCTTCACTTTCCAGCAGAGAAATGCCTGAGTGATTCTGCCTGCAGAAGGCGAGATGCTGATTAGCCTAAATTAGGGGTAGGGATCCCGTTCCATGGAGCGCCGGTGTGGGTGCGAGTTTTTGGGATGGCCTCTCTATCAGCCAATAATAAAACAGTGGTTCTAAACTACAGTCCTGGGGACCCACTCTTATTGGCTGATTGAGAGGTCAACCCAAAAACCCACACCGGCGTTCCATGGAACTGGGCCCCCACCCTGGCATAACTGTCTTTGTACTGGAATTCCGGAGAGGAAAGTGACACACAAGCAGGAGTGAGGGAGCATGGGAAACTCTACATACATTTAGCAGAGGTGGGATTCAAACCCAAACCTTTCGACAAATGAGGTGACCGTGCTTTTCTCCATACCACCCATTAACATCCCGCCTATGACACTATGACAAAGGCTCTGCGTATTTGTTTAGCTAGACCTCCATCTTGTGGCAGATATAGGTAACTGTAGTCCTGCGATAAAAAAAAACAAGCGACGACCGTACAAGGACACATTCCGGTGGGTGTGAAGACAGGCAAGATTGGAGGAATTTCTATGGGAGGAAACGTGCAAAGAAATGAATAACTGCTGGGCAAATCCCAGCACATGTACTGAAAAAACAGACAGGAGGTGACGCTCAAAAAGAAACTGCCCTCGGCCCCGCAGACACATCAGCACGCCGGTTTGGGAGCCGCGCGGAAAGTCCGCTTATTCCCACCCAGGACAAAGCTGTTTGCTGAGCAGCAAAACGTCCGCAGAAAGAAGCGCGTATAACTTCCAGCCCTTCCAGCCTGTATCGTGACAGCGACAATGACAGCCAGCGACGCCGTAATGCTTTCCAACCCCGGGGAATTTCACATAATGATCTACCTGCCTTTCCTACGGCGCCCGAGCCTCCTGTCACGAGTTTAACTGACAGAAAAAAGCAGGAACCGCGATCTAGCGGCTAATTACGGATAACGACTGACTGGCGTGCCGCCCCCGGTGTGACAGGGGACATCCGAAGGGACATCCCACAACGGGATTAAAATCCGCAGACACTGCGATCCTGCTACAGTGACATCAAGCTGCTTCTTTATTTTTTTGTTGGGATTGTTATTTGTTGCCCGTGGTGATGTTTAATCAGACCCCGTTGTCCCGAATAGGCGGTGCTGCCATACAGGCTACACTGCCTTTTCCATCCTTTCTGACCAGTGATGCTGTAGGAACATCAGTACGCTGGGTTTCATTTTTCATTATTTTTTAAAGCACAACCTTTTGATGAATAATTGACAGAGCGGCTCTCTCTCGCTGCAGTCTGGAGCAGAATCTGCCTGGAGAGCGGACAATGTGCAGCGCAGCCTGCGCCATCGGAGATGCCGTCGTTTTCAGGCGCAAAACCGGTATCCTATTGATAAGGAAGCGAGAAATTATGCTGAAATACCGGGAAATTTTAAATACAGGTTCTTTGCTTAAGTAAAAAGCAATATCATCCATGGAAAGACGCGCACATACAGACAATAATAATTATTACTGATATCATTATCTGCAGTTTACTCCGCAGAAAATAAAAATATGTAAATGATGCAGTAAATTACAGGCAGTAACTTACTTCCATTAAAGATTTTACAACCCAGTTTCCAAAGAATCTGGGACACTGTGTAAAATGTAACTAAAAACAGAAAGCAGTGATTTACAAATCATATAAGCCTATATTTAACTGAAAATAGAACAAAGACATATCAGATGTTGAAACTGAGAAATTCTGTTTTATTTCAAATATACACTGAGCTGGAATTTGCTGCGGCGTGTGGCTCAGCAGGATAAATCTCTGTGCCGGCGATGTGAAGGGGGCTGATTTGAGCCTGAGCAGATGTGACACATGCCCGTGGGCCTTTGAACACGTCTGGTAACCCTCAGCTCCATGGGCACCGCGTGTCGGCTGACCCTGCATGTGACCCCTAAGCTATGGAGGGCAGGATGGGCTCGGAGAACGGACGCGTTCCAATGTACCTGTTCTTTTGCAAAGGGCAAATAAAGGACCCATCATGAACTATATATATGGAAAAATTTCCAGTATTGTGGTAATAGACTATATGCAAATGATTTGAAAGTGGCTGTAGTACGATTAGCCTACTTGCCAATAACTCAAGGCAGATATACAGGATGCTGCTGCAGTTATTTCACATAATTTTATATCACTAGTTAAGTATGCATGTCATTTCAATGCCCCATTTGCAAATACTGTATTTGCTTTGGTTGATTGTAGACAAGTTCAAATAAATAGTGAGTAAATAACATCAAAGATTCATGATGCTTAGCTTCAATAACACATTAAATTATATAGATGACATTAGCATCACCTTGTGATAGTATTCCCACCACTGGCTGTCTTGTAGCAGTTACCAATCCAGTGATGGCTTACGGCAGTTATTATCTCAGTGACAGCATACAGCAGTTATCATTCCAGTGACATCTTAAGGAAATTATCATTCCAGTGACAGCATACAGCAGTTATCATTCAGGTGACAGTTACTTACACCAGTTCGGTCAGGGACACGCCTGAAACACCATGAGTCAACTGCATTACAATAAAACAACAAAAACAGCTTGTAAATTTCTTGACTGGGTTAACAATTTGTTATCAATTTGTAATTCTGGAAAAATCAAACAAATAAGCCTATATAAATGTGTACTTGTATAAATGTGTGTGTGTACATGTGTATGTATGTATGTGGGGGGTGGGGAGAGAGTTTGCATAGATTAAAATGTCCCCAAAGTGTGGTAAAACCTGAAACGACCTTATTTTTGGTCACCATTTGGATAACCTCAATTTTATAAAAAGTCTCTAACTGTAATCACAGAAGTAAAAATGCCAGAAGTCTTGTATTTTATTTTCCGGGGCTCGGAAAGTTCCCTGAGGACTTTCAGTAAGTCACGGCAACAGCAATAAGTGCGAAGCCCACATCCTGTCACACAGGGAGCAGTATTACCGGGGGGACCAGCCCTTTTCGAGAAGATCTGAGCACGGTGCAGATGGGGTATATCTGTGCTATCGGCATATGTAACATGGCATCCTAGCGCACGCGCTCATCTGAGTAACACATCGGGCATGGATGTATCATGTATTGCTTCCAAATGCTGCTATTTTCTCATTTCGGTTAAACTAGGGATTCTTCAGATATGTACAAGCTCATCGCAGAAGCACGGTGGCTAAAGAGACCTCCGACGTATAGGTTAGATCGGCGTGGTACTCGTATTGCGCCGTTTTTGGCGCACTGAATCTCAACCTGTCACTCCGAGAAGTTGCCACGGACACACTATACACCATCAATAGTCACAATACTGCAGGCTGCCTTGCAGGTAACCGAGCAAACAGGAACCATATACGGCACACTAAGATGACCTGCTTTACACACAACTAGGTAATGCCGCAGCGTCAAACTTAAACTTAAACTTAAATTTGACAATGTGATCTACGAGCGTCAGTATTACATTTAAACACACGCTTACCTTATATAACGTGCAAACTGCACTTGTCTATATACACCTTCCTCAATAATGTTCACACACCATTCGCCAAGTTGCATTGATACAAACTGGGGAAAATCCACGCTACAATATCCACAGCAAAATCTGACCGCATGCTGTATAGATATCGATGCCATTTTATTCTGAAGCAACCCATAAGCTATTTTTGAAATTTCTGTTTCCTGCGCACTTTTTTATTCTTACGCACCAACCCCCTAATTTAATCCTGCGTTCGCAGTAACTTCAGTATTCAACGCTGCGCATCCGTTATCCTCAGCGGAGCCCAAAAAAGTCACCAAAGCACACATTTAGCTGGACTGCATGGCGATCCGCAAACGGCGGCGTGGTGCGTTTCTGAGAGTGATGCCATCGCTCCCTACCGGCACCTCGTTTCTCCATGCCGCCGCGGTGCTTCGCCCTGCTCGCCGCCGATCTCGTCCGGCCAAACCGGCAGCCTGCTTTCCGCGTTTTTTGATCTCTGTCAGTCGGTGTCCGTCCGCCGTCTGCGCCTCTGCGGGCTGCCCCTGCCCCGTCTGCACAGCTGCACAGCTGCGCATCCGTATCCACCGCCTATGGACTCGCCTTTATCATAGACAAGGAAGTTTTGGCTGGTTAACAAGACGAGATAATCCAACTTCTTTAATAGTTACCTGGATTGTCAGCTAATTAATGCTTTAAAGAGTGAATTTGCAGGTTTGAACAGATAACCCGATTTATACTCAGGCTTGTGTGAAAATTAAACTGCGTATCGAGCCAAATTACTTTTCTGATTGTTTCCTATAGTAAACTCATAGACAAATTTAAGTTTTGAGACCCAGCAGGGGCGGCGCGAGCCACTTATTCTCCACATACGTTTTAGTATTATATTTGCATTTTAAATTTCTTTTCGTTAAATTATTATATTTGACTAAAATGGATAATAGGTGAATTAATACACCACCTATTCCTCTTCCATTAACCACCAAACTACACCATGTACGGAACTAAAAGATAACTTTATTTTATGTAACCAGTCCTCCGGCGGGAAACCAACGAAGATCAAAAAACAACCAAAATGATTCGGTTTTCACAAAATGTACAACTTTATTGCACCGGTTGATATAATAATTCTTTATTCATTTTTTCATTTCTTTATACAAGTCACTATCAGAAGAACAAGTTACCATTTGCTGAAAAAAGGGTAACACAACGCTAAATTCTGTCATGACTCACGGGTCATTTAGCCTAAGTTCTGCGTTTTAAAAATGTCTATATATTCCATATTAAAATACTGATATTCTCAGTCTGATTTTGCACAAATTATCTGCACACTCTGTTACAGACACGACACACACAACAAAGACCCTGTTGATGCAGTTCCTTGACTTGTCTGGAAGTTCATCGACTATCACGCTACTCATTAAAACCGGAGTCACTCCGAAGACAAAGTCAGGAGGTTGGTACAGGACACTATCTGTGTTTTCTACGGTGACTAAGCGTTTTCTGTCATTACTCCTAATATAGATGCAGTCCGTCTGTGTCCGTACCCTAATTTTCTGCTACGGCTCCTGTTTGCTTACGTTACGTACATTTAAGAGATTCGTACTTTTTCATTACCTACTGGGGTGGATGCACGACGCGTAGTGTTAAAGACATTCAGCTCTTTGTACAGAAAGATCAACGAAGGAGGAGGGGGAGGAGGAGGGACGGCCGGGGGGCGATTTCTGAAGATCTGATGCAGATCTGGGCCAGACGCGCCAGACTTAAAGCCCACGATTGCATAGAGTATTTATACTGGGCACTTGGCGTGCCTTTAAGCAAGCATACGTTAAGGTAAGGTCCAGAGAAATCACCCCCTCCCTCGGGGAAAGACTTGAGCACACCTGTGTAAGGCAGCAAATTCTAGCACAAAGTCACTTACAGTTTTACAATTACGGAATTACAGCCCAAATACTAGCTGGAAGAAGACGATGATCCCAGGTACGGCTTTCTGGTGACGTCATAAGCCAACCAATCCATAAGCATCATTCTTGAAATCAGTCATTCTGTATGCAGGGTAATCGCTAATAGAATATTCAGAAGCCTGCTTTTCACAGCATAGTCCCTGGTAACATGATCTACAGAATTCTACTGAGCTGTTGCTCCAGTTACTTACTTAATTTTCCAATGCATGATCTTTGTAGCATTCTTTGATTGTTTATAAACATTACTGGAAATATTTGTGTACTAATTTTTAAAGTGTAATGCCGAAAATGCTAGGTGTTTCCACAATTCTGGCCACTGCTATGTATCTCATAAGAAACCCGCACATCTGTCTTCCAGGACACGTCAAGCTCTGTGTCGGCTCAGGTGTAGGACGTAAAAGCAACTAACGACTCTTCAAGTTCAGCTAGACCAGGGACCAACAGGCAGATGGACTATTCTGGGAAATTGCCAGTCAAACAGTACATCTACGTCTAGATTACACTGGGGTCTAAGTGGCAATGAAGCGGAATACATGAGGCAGGCTGTCAGGAACTTCCAGTCAGAAGCTACATATAAGGGCTGCAAGGGGTCTACAGCTACGCAGACAGATAGAGGTGAAGGTCTCAGCATAGGGATCTGGCCACCGGGGCGACTCAACGAGAGGTAGATTGTTGTCAGACTACAGGGTTACCTTGGCAACGCTGCATGCAGGCATCTGCAACAATGTATGACAAGTTACATAAAACCTGGGGAAGAACTTCAAAGTCAATATTCCGTTCGGACCCAGCAAGAGAAACCAACAAACTTGCTCCCCTCACAAAGAAACCCAGCTTTTATTTTGTTTTAGTTTATTGATTAATTTCTATTTTTGAGTTCAACACTAATATTCGGAGGCTTGGTGATGTGCTTTCTTAGCGGAAAACGAACCACCTACATTTATGATTTTATCGTAAAAATAGTTTTTGACTTATCTTCTTGAACAAGTACCAAACGCTGTCTCCCTTTTATGTGGTGGGAAGGCTGTAACGAGCGTGACACTCGCAGCGTTCCACCTTACACACACCCACACCTACTTCCTGCCTGACACAGGAAATGGAGCCTGGATGGATGAGAGAGACCCAGCCCTGACCAGACTGCATAGGCGTCAACGGCACACAGCACGAGCTAAATCAGAGAAAAGTGCTTCATCTGTCACTGAGAGCTGCAAAGCCCTGAAAAGTGAACGGAATGTCTTCTAGAACTGAAATGCATAAAAAGGTGAATCTTTGTACAGAATACGTGACATTAAGTCACATTCTGAAACATGGTGGATTGTGGGAGTTTATGCTCCTCAGCCACGACTGGCTGATCTTTCTGTCAATGTTGTGCATTTTGAGCTGGAACTAATAGTCAAATTGCATTTGAATGATTATGTTTGTGCGCAGCATAGCCTAGAATATGTTTTTCTCTCTGGCTCTGATGAAATATGGGTCGCATCCTGCAAGCTCTAAGCTAAAAATATAAAATATTAGTGTAGGAGCCAGCTGGCCACAGCGTTAAGCGCAAGGAGGATAATGCTGATTTGCTTTCCTGACATATTGGTCCTGACCGAAACACACTGAGACATGGTATATCGGGGGGGTTTTGCTGGGAAACCTTAAGAGCCGCGACAGCGTTTGTCATTCGCATCATCCACGTCGTCTCTGCTGGTCCACGGTGTCTCCGGAAGGAACTGTTTCCAAAACAAACCAACGCGGGGCCTCCGTCTGCATGCAGCTCAGGGAGGTGAAAATGACTTAAGTTACGCGTCTTCAGATCTGGGGAGGGATGGTGATGAGGTCTGCTTTGTACACTGCCCCTCAGGACCTTCTGGAGGTCTACAGTTTGCATTTTGGCCCCGTCACCGTTACAGATGTCCATGCCTGGGTGGCAGGGCCCTAGGCCGCATCACCCCCACAGAAGCCCACCACAGGAACATTCCCCAATGCTTGGTTTATTGTTTTCTCTCCAGCCCCCCCCCCTTCCCATATTCCTTCTTGAGTTGCCTGAGTTACCAATCCATCTGACATTCCCAAAGGAGGACCAGGAGGGATCTTGGAATTTCTCCCAGGTGTGGTGGGGATCTCACCTGATCTTCAGATTCTGGGGTCATTGTGGATTGTCGACATTTTTACTCCAGTTGTGTGTCATTGGTGTTGAAAAGCCAAACGGTTAATAACCATTTAGAGTAAATGAAAGGGAGAAGGGAGATGGGGAGCTGGAACTTCCTGGACCAGAGAGAGTATCCAACGTTTGGTATCATGTTCCTCTCTGTTTTGTATTACTTTCACTTTCACTTTCCTTTAATGAAAATAAGAAGCTACTCCCCTGTGGCTCCGAGTAAGACCCACCACTGCGTGACCACCCTGCCTGCACAGATCTCATCTGGCCTCATTGACTGTGGTCTGCATCACCATGTGCTGTGAAGCTACTGACACTCTGGTTCATGTAACCGAGCCACCGGTTCTCTTCCTTTTAAGGATTTATGAATGAGGGGGGGCAGCCAGTGCTCCTTGGTCTATTTAGTCGTCCATCCTCATCCTCATCTTTTTCTTGACTTTGAGCTGGGGGCTTCAGCGGCGTCTGGGTGGATGGACCCGCGGAGGTCACTGATCCCCAGGGCTAGCTTGGTTCTGAGGAGCCTGGCTGTTGCTGCAGAGGGACCCTTTTGGCCGCAGAGTGGGGGCGTGGCGGTAATGTGGATGCGGGCTGGGGGGGTCGGCGCCTGGTGACCAGAGCTCGGCGCGTGGGTTTGGCCGTGCACGGTGGAGGAACGCCAAAGGAAGGGGACGGTCCTGTGGGCGGACGGCACGTGTCACACGCATGTCACAGCAGCTGTCAGCCAACCCTCAGCTTGTCACCGTTCATGGCAAGCAGCTATATACATACAGCTAATATAAAGCATATAATTCAGGCCTGCGTTCATACTGTACCTGGTCCTGTGGGTGAGAAAGTCAAAGTTCAAAAGGTACAGTTGAGCTGGATGTGTGGGGTCACTGGATGGGGGGCAGAGAGGGGGGGGCAGGTCCTCACTGCTGGCAGGACCCCGACTGCTCTTGGCCTGTGTTTATTGATAGGAAAAAAAACTTGGTGGTCGAAAAAATAATTAAATGAGAGTAACAAAGTCATGAAAGTGAGGGAAAAGGATGAAAATGAATAACAGAAAGAAAAAGCAAGAATGGGGAGGGCAGAAGAAGAGTTGGGTTTAGGGTTAGGAGGGAGGAACCAAAAACTGTGCTTATACTAGCTAAGAAGCGTGTTCACACACAGCTAAAAACTGTGCTTATACTAGCTAAGAAGCGTGTTCACACACAGCTAAAAACTGTGCTTATACTAGCTAAGAAGCGTGTTCACACACAGCTAAAAACTGTGCTTTTATTAGGCAAGAGGCAAGTACATACAGCCAAAAACTGTGCTGATATTAGTCAAGGAGCTTGTTCACACACAGCTAAAAACTGTGCTTATACTAGCTAAGAAGCGTGTTCACACACAGCTAAAAACTGTGCTTTTATTAGGCAAGAGGCAAGTACATACAGCCAAAAACCGTGCTGATATTAGCCAAGGAGCTTGTTCACACACAGCTAAAAACTGTGCTGATATTAGCCAAGAATTGTGTTCACACACAGCCAAAAACTGTGCTGATATTAGCCAAGGAGCTTGTTCACACACAGCTAAAAACTGTGCTGATATTAGCCAAGGAGCTTGTTCAAACACAGCTAAAAACTGTGCTTTTATTAGCCAAGAAGTGTGTTCACATATTCAAAAACTGTGTTGATACTAGCTAAGAAGCATGTTCACACACAGCTAAAAACTGTACTTGTATTAGGCAAGATGCAAGTACATACAGCCAAAAACTGTGCTGATATTAGTCAAGGAGCTTGTTCAAACACAGTCAAAAATTGTGCTGATATTAGTCAAGGAGCTTGTTCTCAGACAGCTATAAACTGTGCTGATATTAGGAAAGAGGCAAGTACACACAGCCAAGAACTGTGCAGATATTAGCCAAGGAGTGTCTTCACACACATCAACTAGGCTTATATTAGGCAAGAGGCAAGCACACACACGGACACAGAAACTGTGCTGATATTAGCCAAGAAGTGTGTTCATAAACAGCCAAAAACTGTGCTGGTATTACCCAAGGAGCGTGTTCACATATAGCAAAAAAACTGTGCTGATAATAGCCAAGAAGCACGTCTAGCGTGTTCACAGTCAAAAACTGTGCAATTATAAACCCAAAAATGTGCAAACTGATCTTGGCACTAGTTTTTAAATTAAATGTGTGTACCAACTGCCTCCTGCCAGACACAGCGAATGTATACAGAACAATTAAGTATGAAATACAGTTATGTACTTTGATTGGAATTGCTGCCTGAAAAACCCTTTTGAGTGATGAACCTATGAATGGTTTATACACAATAATAAAGCAAAATATAGGTCAAGCATATCAACTAAAATATTTATGCAGAAGCAGCCTCTGGTTATATTTAGGGTAGATGTTTTATCCTGCTGTTTTTATAGAATGGATCAGAAAGCCAAGGGTTAATGTGAGATGGGGGGGCATGAAACAAATTCTTTTGGGAACAATGAACCATCGGAACATGCTGGTCACTAGTGGTTACCAGAGAGAATTCCCCAAATTTACCGCTCAATAAGAAAGCATTCAGCCCCGAAGACCTCTCCCAAGGGGGGGGGGGGTGTCACATCACACTGACCTTCTTGGCAGACAGGGCCAGCTTCTTGGCGGGTGGGGGAGACATGGCACTGGTGACCTCGGAAGCCACATTGGTGAGGGCCCGTGGTTTCAGTTTCGGAGTCGCCGGGCCCTCCGCCGGGGCCCTGCCAGGTTCCGTGCCATTCTGCGGGAGGGGGGGCTGCTCGTCGGAGCTGGAGGACGAGGACCCACCCCTGGAGGAGCTCGCGCTTCGTGGGCAGAGCGAATCCCTGCGCCGCGGCGCCGCCCTGCTGACGGACTCCTGGAAGTGACAGTGAGCCAGCGGAGAAAGAGTGAGCAGCTGAACATGAACAGAGAAATGCTTGATCTTCAGGAATTAGCCTTCAGTGCAGTGACTGATTCAGGCCACGAATGGCTGCTCTGATCACAGGCATTTGTTTTAAACGGTATACATTTATCTCAGCTTTCCTTAATCTGTGTCGCTCCCAGTGTATCCACGGGAGGCACAGCTCCCTCTTAGGGAAGAAGTCACAGCCTGGAGGCCCCTGCAGAGACTGGGCTGAAATCGGGACGGATCATGGGTAGTGGGGGTCCCCCTCACAGCAGGGGCTGTACCTTTGACTCAGAGGAGTTGGCAGAAGAGGAGGTGGAAGTAGAGGAAGAGGTGGAGGAATCTGAGAGAGACTTCATGGAGGCTGAGGTGGCCAGACACCTGCCTTCCACCCGGCCCGGCCCATGGGGGGGGCCCGGGGGCCTCTCGGATGCCTGCCGCTGACCCAGAGGCTTCTTCACCTTCTTCAGGAGCTCCTCAGCCAATGGGGAGCCACCTGGCTGTTTGGTGGAGCCAATGGGTGTGGGCGACTGGCCGAGGGGACCTTTCCTGGGTGTTGCCATGGCAATCCCGCCTACACCATCCAGAGACTGAACCTTTCGGAGCTGTGAGGACTCCAGCTGCTTCTACCCGGGTACAAAATAACGAAAAGGCATCAAAATAAGACATGTAGCTACAGGCTATTCAGCGTCATTATTGTTTCCCAGCTACGTCATCTGCTCGTTCTCAGAATAAAAGTTCAGGATCTAGTTTACTTTACTCACATGTATGTAGGGGACCTTGAGGTGAGACTATGAGCAGGTGTGTCACCCAGTGAGCCGTACCTTGGTCACCTGAGGGGATGACAGGGGTCCATTGACGACGGTTTTCTTCAGCTGTTCGGGGGTAAGGCTGCTCTTCCCAGAATGCATTGCTGCCTGCTTCACCCCAAGACCATCCACCGTCTTCTTGGCTTCAGGAATTCTGAGATCCAGACCGGAAGGGCGCAGCCCAGGGGCAGAACACAACCCCGTCTAGGTCATTTAATTCAGTAAAACCCAACATTGCCCAGGCGTAACACTTATTCCCAGTAGCCGTCATGCTCCTAACCCGTGGTTTTAGCACTGCAAGATGTTTAACTATTTGTAGCAGGTCCTGCACCGTGTTCTCCACGGACACGAGGTTTGTTGTTTCGGGGGCACCTCTTAAAAGTCACCCCTGCCTCCCCTCAAATGTCAAAAACCAAATAGACAGCTTCAAGAGTCAGAAGATGGAAGCTCGCTAGCTGGCTAGCAGAACATGTTGCTTCAGCATCTCCTAAATAAGGAGCGTTATTTTCATATTTAGTGTAGTGACTGTTTGTGGCCAATAGGGGGCCCCCCAAACAGGCGGGATCCCCCTTACCTCAGGTAAAAGAGCACGTAGGCCTGCTGCTGCAGGACGGCCTTGATGCTGCTGGGATGTACTGCCGAGTCGTTCATCTGGTACCACTGCCCACTGCTGGCCTGTCGGGAGCGACCGAGTTAGCGAGTTTCTGCACACGTGCTGGAAGAGCATCTGCGGGGGATGGGTGCGAAACTCAGGCGTGCGGTTAAAGTAATCCAGCTGCCCCCCCCCACTGCCCCCCCCTCCCCCGCTTTTATCAGAGGTACCGCATTCTGTCTCCGATTCTCAGTTTCCGTCATGAGTGCCTGCGATGAACTGGACCCTAATTAACCCCGGCTGACATCCCGTGGTACCTCACGCACGCACAGGCCCAACCACTGACCTTGACATAGCAGTAGTAGTGTCCGGCATGACAGCTGTACCCAGAATGCACCAGGACCGCGTAGAGGCCGTACATGACAGGATCACCTGAGCTTTGAGACATGTAGGGCCTGATGTTCAGGAACTCAGGGTAGCCGACATCCTAGAGGGGACAGAGAATGCCAGACAGATGTGTGTGTGTGTGTGTGTGTGTGTGTGGGCATAATAAAAGTTTCTATTCTTACAAATGAGGACTTATTTCTGTGGCAACCTTTCTGATCCAAAGCACTGACACACTGACCTCATTTCAAGCCTCACAGAACCAAAGAACTGTGCTGACCCGTCCATTTAAAGGAACATGTGAAATGTCACCGTGTTCCAGGGTGAGGGGGGGCGTTTGTCTGACATTTAACGCGCATGGTGGGGGCACCCTCGCAGAACGGGACATACCTTGGTTATCTTGCCGCCGCTGAAGTTGGCGAACCTCTTGAGGGAGAGGGTTAGCACGTTGGAGGTGCGATGGATGGAGAAGCGCTTGGTCGCAGGCACCTTCTTCTTGCATCTGAGGTGGGGGTGCGGAGAGGGGTGTAGAACGCACTGTTAGTCTGTCAGTGAGGGGGGCAGAAATGAGGGACCTCAAACCTACTCAGCCAGCAGTGCAAATCAAGACCTGCATGCTGGCCCCGAAGCAAGTGGTTCTTTCAACCTCACCTGCCTCATGGAAGCTACAGGGGCCTTTTCCAAAGCTGCAAGCAGCCCAGCCTCTCTGACTGCTGCCTAAATGGGCTTTTTCAGACCCTAAATTGCTGCCAGGCTCACAGCATCAACTCATTTACTGTGGAGAAAACTCCAACCAACACAAAATGCGGTATAATTCACCATAATACCACATAAACAAGTAATACCCTAATGGTCTATGGCAGGACCGAAGGTAAGGACCCAAACTAATACCATCGTGGTGCAAAGCAATACAGAGGGAAAGGACTCAAACCAACAACATGATGGTGTAACTCACTGGGCACACATGTATGCGTTCTCCCCACTCAGGACATCCGGTTTCACGAACAGCTCCAAAGCTCGCACGATGTTTGCAGCTTGCTGAAGAAAAGACCAGAAGTGTCTTTTAGGGAGCAGACGTGGTGCACGTGCGCATCTGTGCATGCGAGGGAGGGTGACTGTCAGCACAAACGCAGCCAGGCAGGAGACACAGAAGGTGATTATCTGCCCAAAGCCATTTCTGCTTACAGAGGTGGAGCTTGAGACCCAGCTGTGGTGTGAGGGAGACACGGTGCCTGACAGTCAGCCACGCCTCCATGGATAACCACGCCCCCGCTGACAGACACGCCCCCAAGTCAGCCACGCCTCCATGGATAACCACGCCCCCGCTGACAGACACACCCCCAAGTCAGCCACGCCTCCATGGATAACCACGCCCCCACCGACAGACACGTCCCCATGGATGACCACGCCCCCACTGACAGACACGGTCACACTCCCCGAGCCCCCACTCACCCGGATCTCCACTGCGATGTCGAGGTAAGGGTCATAGGTGTCCGACACACTTTTACAAACTGAGCACTTGACTTTCCGGGTGGGTGAGGGATCGAGAGAGAGGGAGAGAGAGAGAGAGGGAGGGAGAAAGAGGAAGAACATGAACATGTGTAGTAAAGGTAGTCTGATGTCTACAAGCAGGGCAGGTGTCAGGCCTTTACCTCGTGACCTGAGGTAGCCTCCAAAGATCTGATGGACCAGCGTAGTAGCCTGAGTCTGCCTGTCTAACCTGAGGGAGATCAAAGCCAAGCTGTTAGGCGCCCCCTGCTGGCCATCACATGCACACGCAGTGTGCCACACTTACCTTCCATATCCGCTCAGGCAGGCTTTCTGCATGGCGTCGATGGTGTAGCGCAAGAACTCATGGGCGTCTTCCTGACTGCCAAAGCGAAAATGACGGGCGATTTCTGAAAAAACAACATTTCTTTTTTATTCTTGCAACGGCCCAAAGACTTCCCAAAAATGTCTTCCACGCATTTTCAGGTTATTTCAAAGTTATTTCATTGTTTACCAGCTAAGGATAGAAATGTTCTGATCTGTCCACAACCCATTTTTTAGAAGGGTATGGAGAAACACAATGGATCAGGGAACCCCACCAATCATCTTGGCCCACTCTCACTGGCAAGCCCCGCCCCCTCACTGATTCATGGGCTTCTATCCAATCACATTGCAGTATGGCTGTAAAGGACCCACTCAATTACTTATCTGGATGGTCAGCTGCCCGCTCGTATAAATCTATAGAAATTCCCTGAAATTGCTCAGAATTCCAGCTGACAAAACGATCCTGGTCATCGGGACGTCTGCTGTGGACAGCTCAGATAGGCAGGTAGAGTGAGACGGAAACAGGGGGCCACAGGAGTGCGGGGGGGGGGGCACAAGACAGCAGACGTCATGGGGTTGCAGGGCCTCGCAGGAACTTCACCCACATTCTGATGTCACCACACCGACGTGGGGGGGGGCTTGCATATTGCAGTAAACACACACATATATACACACACATACATACATACAAACACACACATACATACAAACACACACATACATACAAACACACACATACACACAGAACAACCTGGGTGAGGGGATTCTCTGTATGATCTCTGCTGCTGAGTTCTCCCTCCACCAACTGCCTCCTGCCCCGCCCCCCCCCACGAGAGCTCACTTTTCAGGTCCCGGATGAAGGACACAGGCTTGATGGTGTTGCCCGTGTTGGCAAAGGCCTGGATGATGTGGTTCTGCATCACGCAGATCATGCAGAAGCCAGACTGGTGACCTGCAGGAGAGGCAGAGGCGTGGGATGAGTGAGGGCCGAGATACACGCACGAGTGTACACACACACACACACACACACACAGAAACACACAGACACACACTATTGCACATGTACTGCACTATATCTGAAGGGTGTGTTTGATTAACAGCATTAAAAGAGCAGCACAACCCTTGCAAGCAGCCTCAGCCTCCGTCCTGCCATCTACATCTCCACATGCTGTCATCCTTCACCCCGAACGCTCAGGACAGGGGAGTCAGTCCGGCCTTATCACTGAGGTGTGGAATGAAGGACGGCACTCTCAGCTTATTGTGATTATGGCATCTATGGCTGAACGCCCGCAAAGTCCTCCACACGTCTGCAAGGTCATTTTAGAAAACAGCACAAGATAATGGTGCTCTTCCCTCATACTATGCATGGTATATACAAGAACCTTCCCC
Source organism: Paramormyrops kingsleyae (assembly GCF_048594095.1). Lineage (NCBI taxonomy): Eukaryota > Metazoa > Chordata > Actinopteri > Osteoglossiformes > Mormyridae > Paramormyrops > Paramormyrops kingsleyae. The sequence goes on from NC_132816.1 coordinate 20,925,836, forward strand.
TGTTGGCCAATGAAATACGTGCCCTGTATAAAGGCCTGCTCCTTCAGCCAATCAAATGGGTGATACAAAGAAAGCTTGCATCTAGCAGCCAATGAAATGTGTGGCCTACATATGGAGTTCCATACAGCTCATGGCAAAGGGGTGAGGTGTGTCACATGACTCACAGGCACGGCTGTGCTCCTTGGAGAGCAGGTAGTTGGCGAGCGGTGGTGTGTAGGCCAGGCACTGCACCGTGGAGTTGAGGAAGCAGGTGTTGCCCAGGTTGTGGAGGCCGGCCCCCACCCTGTACACTCGTTCCCATCGCATGGACAGTTTGTGGCCCAGGAAAAGCACCTTCTGCGGGGCTGGGATCCCATCGCCCTGGCTCTCGCCAGCGCTCTCGGGGACTGGGGAGGAAGACGATGAGTGTTTCTTAATACCAAGAACACAACGATCGTACTTGTGGTCTTAACAAAACCAATCTCGCTAACTTGCCTCCCAAGAACAGACTCGGGGCGCAATGAGTCATGGGATTGGTCTAGTTTGACGAGGATGCAACCAATGTATCATTGATGTTTGGGGCAAGAACGACATCTGCCGATTTTTACCATCCTCTATTCTTCTGTTCTTAATATTGGAACCGGTCATCAGCAATGGAAGATGACAGGTCTGCACTTTGAGAAACACCCAATGAGGTGAAGGTGCCTGGATTACACGTGTCACAGCATTGCATTGTGGGTCACAAAGTGACGCCATGGTGAGGATCCTTTGCCTTGTCATTCCACTAAGTGAGAGTTAGAGGGTCCATACCTCAGTACAATCAGAGTAGAAATACAGAGTCTTTTGTTCAAAAAGAGGGAACATTTTGACCTTTCTATCACCTATATCAGTGTTTCTTGGCCTAGTCCTAATGGCCTGGAGCATCTCCAGCAGACCTACCCTGCTTCTTGATCAGGCCGGACTCTAAGGCCTTCTGTCCCACGGCGCCCTCGATTCTGAGCAGAGGGTTAGGGTTTAGGATGACGTATTTGCTCCTGAGTGCCTCCAACTGGCCAGAGAGAGCCTTGCTGGCCGGCTCGAACTCGATCTTCTGCAGCAGCACCTTCCGGGCTGAGTGGGTGAGCAGCCTGTGCAGGTCCCCCGGCTCCTCCGCCGAGTCCTTGCGGCCCGGCTTCAGGGCCTCCTTCAGCTTGTCCACAATCGGCATCGCGCGTCACTGCACGGAGAACAAAGATGGAGATTTTCGATGGGGTACAGCTATGGTCACCACAGGGGAGGCATCTTAGAGCTAATCCCACCGACTCCGCCTCCTTTTCATCAGGCAGGTATACAGGGGTGGGACCACAGCCTCAGCTGAAAGCTGATTGGACCCCGGAATGCCCCCTCCCATGTCACTCAATGATTCAAATATTCCATTGGCTAATGACAAGGTTGCCCCCTCCATATTAATTATGGCCCAATTTAGGCCCCTCACCTTAATTACCCCTCCTCCTCCTGGTCCTACTGCTTATCACATCTCAGCTAATCCTTCTCCTCAGAACAGGACATCGTGACTCTGTGCAGATTTTACCAGTTTCATTTTATTTCCAAGGGACCGGACTTCCAAGTCAAAAATAGTCAGTAAATAAATAAAGGGAGGGATGACCACTGGATAGGTGCGACCTGTAAGAGGGCTGACAGGTCCAGGAAGTACAAATCCAGACCAACCAGCTGAGTTCTCTATAAATGTGACGATTTATACTGAACTGGTTGGTTGCAACAAAACCTTGGTCTGGATTTGTACTTTTTGGACCTGAACTTTCCACCTCCGGTGAGGTGAACATCTCATCGCTGTGGTAAAGAACAGAGTGGAGAAGGTCTCACTGAGAAAAGAACATCTCATCAATAAGCTAAAGAGCACTTAGGAGCTACTGACAGACTCCTTCCCCAGTCCCTGTCTTCCCACGTAACCTATTTTACTTACGAGAAAACATTTGCAGCTGAAAAGTCTTTATCTTGAAAAACCACAGAAGGTGGTGAAGCTGCAGATCATTCTGTGGCCAGATGTGGAGGGTCATGCAAAGACGTCCGGATGTGGAGGGTCATACAAAGACGTCCGGATGTGGAGGGTCGTGCAAAGACGTCCGGATGTGGAGGGTCATGCAAAGACGTCCGGATGTGGAGGGTCATGCAAAGACGTCCGGATGTGGAGGGTCATGCAAAGACATCCAGATGTTTCGGTCTAAATGCGTCACAGCTGGAAAATATATGCTACCTCAGGGTGGTCAGTCAGCATGTTTCCAAAATTACCACAGCCCCCCCTGCAAAAAAACCCAAAAACAAACAATGCTGCGTAACTCGTAATTTGCACGCAAACACAAAGAGCACGGGAACAAAATGATCACCTTGCCGCTGCTGGTCCCGGCCTGGGACCCGGGTGATGTAATCTGCCTGCCAGAACCGGGTGGTGTGTTAATGTCCAGATCCATCTGGCCTTCTGTGCACAACATAGCACCCCCCCCCCCCACTATAAAATGGGAAACATTTCTCATTCCCACAATCTGGTGCACGAGTGCACGTCTCCTGAAACTGGCGCCCTGTTTGTTTACGGTCTGACTGACCATGTATCTACTTACATCCACCTCAGCCCCCCCACGGGCTAGTCAGCACCCCCCCCCCCCCCACACACACACACACACACACACCCCTCCAGCCCCCCAGTGCTCAGAAATAAGACACTCAGGGGATACCTGAAGCAAATGCCAGCGGCCAGAGCATGAGACATACCAGGGTGGTGGGGGGTGGGAACTGTAGCACACGCCTCACGCGCACAAGGGCGTGCTAACCTTGCACCGACACGCACGATTAAGAAGGACGCGGACCGGCGAGCCGCTGCACAGATGGCCAGCCCCCACTGATGATGTAACCGAGAGCCTGCCATGGGGGCGGGGGGCTGGAGGAGAGAGCGAGGGAGGGTAGAGGGAGGTGCCTCTGCTTAGCAGTTCATTCATTCGTTCGCACATTTATTTCCCGACACCGCTGCACAAGCATCCATCGTCATCCCTGACACTCATCCTCCCAAAATTCCACTGTCAGTCCTCCCCCCCCCCCCACCCAGGACCCATGCCGGACCTCGGATGCTTCCCGGTTTTCCATGAATGCCAAACGGCACTGGCACTCACTCTAAGCTACTTTGCTCCATATTGTTTTCAAACCATGTTATCGAAACCAGCTTGCAGTTTTAACCCGACTATAAATATATATTTCCCCCTATTTTCGCTCAGTCTGGAGAGGCTAATTAGGGCTGTGATACGTCGCCTCCCCCAAGGGTGAAGACCCCCTCTCCACCCACTCATTTGCACCCTGCTCACCGGGGGCTTTACAAAGTGACATAACACACTGGGAGCGCCAGGTGCTCACCCCCCTGCGGAGGTCTGCATGCCCAGACAGCTCACCAGGTACGGTGGGGATTAAACCTCATGCCCAGACAGCTCACCAGATACGGTGGGGATTAAACCTCATGCCCAGCCGGAAGGCCACATCACACCTTACATATATAAAAATTAAGCAGGGCAGCTGAAATACCAGGACAGTAGGCAAAACAGCAGTTCTTGATGTACTGCCAAGAAGGAGTCTTCTACACCACCTGCCTGCTCCCTGAATCTTTTGACATTCTGACAAATACTGTCAGAATCAAGGTGTAAGTATCCAAAGGGACTTCCCTTTGTTCTTCTGTTAACTTATTCTTGCTAAAAGCTGCAGCACGCTCGGGCCTTAGAGGCAGCCATCCCATCCTGACAGCAAACCCAGGTTGATTGAACGAGACAGGAGCAAATTCTCCCGGGAGCCGCACCACTAAATCTATAAAAGGCAAAACAAAACACATTTCATCTGCATAACGGGAATTCACAAATATCTGAACGCAAAAAACCTGCTTTATATCCCCATTTCGAACACAATCCGGAAGAAAACAGCCCAAGCACCCGCTGCATTTATTCTCGCAGTCAGAAGTATATGCTTACATTTTTTTCACTTTGTATTTAACTCATGCAATGTAACTGAAAGAATTACACTCATGCTGGGGAAAACAATGCCGGTCAGTTTAAACAGAGCATGGCAAATCCAGTTCTCAAGAACCGCAGATCTACAACTAAAAAAATAATAATAAAATGAACAGGGACGCTTTATTATCAAAATACCCCAGAAATGCCAGCTCTGTTGACTCCCCATGAGAAACGGTGACGGTAAACGCTGAGGCCGGGAGAATGGCGCGGTGACCGCCACAGCTCGCGCCACTCCGTGATCATTACACATCTGTCCTATGACTCAACTCTCCACATCAGCGGTCACATTTCGCAATTAAACAGCAGCATCGGATCCGGGTCCCGGCCTAGGTCCGGCTCCCTGCTCTCGCCGGGCATGTTCTCTATCCAGCTGCAAAGTTAAGCACCTAAACTAATCATTATTTATTAAATCGGCCCCTTTTTGAAAACTTGGGTTGTCGGCTGTTGGAAAATGAGGTCCCCTTCATAAATCATCCAACCGCTTATCCAGTACAGAATATTTACTATAGTGCATTATTTTTAGTTCAAGAACAATGTTTTAAGTTTAATTACTAACAGCAGCAGTTACCCGTGAACAGAAAATGGTACATTTACAGAAGCATTTGCGGTGTCCTGCTAAACATCTTATAACAAATCAAACTGGAATACATATAAGACCTGAGCGAAATTCTGTTAAATGCGTTATCGCAGTTCACGCATTTCAAAACTACATAAAACGGTCTTCTAATCACTGGGAAAAGGAAAAATATTTTCAAAGCATCCTGAATGTAGAGAAACCCAGAAAAAAGTCCAATAACCGGACGTCAGGCACAGCAGATCACAAGCTAAAATATAGCCTACAAATAGCCAGGAGCCATTTCCCGTATAACGCAACGTACAGAAAAGCATTTAATTACAATAACTCATCGGGAAAGAAAAGGTTAGGGTGCACGTAATAACGAAAATAGGTAGTAATACTGGTGTCATTAGCAGCCGAGCATGTGAGTAACACGGATTGACCTGTACTACCCATCTGCGTCGGCATCCGACCTACAAAGCCAGCTGCATTTCTTGAATGAAACGTTTATTTGGTCAGTTCTAATAAATAAATATAGAACCCTAGGGAAAACATTTGGATTAACTGGCTTAGATTCGTCTGAGAAATAGGCTACTTTAACTTTCAAAAGTCCACCATTGCGGAAAACCACGGCAGTTGTTATCTGCATGACTGTCCTAAGCAATAAACAAATAAATAATAATAATTACTACTACTGCTGCTGCTGCTGCTAGTACTAATACTACTACCTATTAAAATTACTCGCTAGCTGTCACCAGAAAACAAGAATCATTCCTAAAATATTAAAAATAACAATTTATTTAAGAACTGCAAATCAACTTACAGGTCAGTGCGAAAATAAAAAATAAACACACAGTAATCAAATTTAAAAAATACTTCGTCAACGATAATTATGCTTAGCGGTCTAGGTGCTTTGCTAGCCCCAGTTATATGCTGCAATGAAGACACCCCCCAAGTCACGTCAAATTCAAAACATTTGTATTTTTAGCTGATAGTCAGATGTTTTTTCCCTAGTTTTAAATTGACAGACATCCCAAAATATCAATGGACGTTACCTTTGCCATTTATCACTGGAGTGCGATGTCTTTTTTCCTCTTCCTCCGAAAACGTCTTTTTTCGTTACAGTATCTGTATTTTCTTACATTATAACCATTAGCCCATGCTGCAATGTAAGTGGGCGTGAGCCACTTTGATTGACATAGTCATAAGGCAATAAGCGGGAGACTTTGTTACAGCCGGACCGTGACGTCAGGGGTGATGTCAGCCAATCGCCAGCCTCGGAAGGACGAGCAACTGGCGGCTTTCGCTGCGGAATCCATTTTAAACAACTTACCCTCTAGCTGTGTGTCCGTCATTGTTGTTTTTATATGTATAGACGTATACTCCCCTGTTACCACCCGGGCGAGTGCTTATGTGGTGTATGGAGTTTAATTCTAATGCGACTTTCTCCTGCCCCTACCTTAAAGAGGAAGCATTTACGGTGCTGATGAGAGGGACAGAAATCTTCGTCATGTGCAGCACACATACTAGCGATTGGTTTAATATATTTTAACATTTGTAACCTTCCAACCGATTTATGAAGCTGTACATATGTTGCATAACATACACGTATTGAACTGCATTCTTTTCTCCCTACGCACACGACTCTTGCCAATTTGCCCTTATGTATTCTGATGACACTGAACAGCGTGATTTTAAAGCCCCACTCTACTAATCGTAATTTTTTAATAACTCATAACCAACCAACTGCAACCCTGTACAAAATAACAGGTACCTAAGGTACAGAAGGTGGATGGACGGGTGGAAGTTTTCTATACGTTTAACCGAAGCGCTGTCAATGGGTGTCTGACGTCACTCCCGGAGTGAAATCTGGTTGGTCGACGGTGACCAACACATTACATTTGAGACCCAACACTCCATGCGTCAAACGAGGACATGCAGCAAAAAAAAACGCTACCGCCGCAAGGTCATGCTTGCACTTTATCTCAAAGATTTGTTCATTATTAAAAAATTATTCTTGATTTACATGAAAACTATTGTAAGACAAAACAATACACCGACGTCAATATTGTAGCATTTCCTACTAAATAAACCAGACCTTTCCTTTGAACAATTAAAACAGACCTTTCTTTTGAGCAATTAAATCGGACCTTTCCTTCGAACACTGCCTGTTGTCAGCCACACCCATGCCTTACAAATGTATTTTCACGCCAAGCTACAACTAGACAACCAACAGAGGGAGCCAGAAAACCTGCCCAGCACTCTCTTAAATTGCCCCCAGGTTCAGTGCCTTACAATCATTCTGCCCCCTGGGGAGACCCCTACGAACAGCATCAGCAGTGGCAAAACTAACAAGGAACTATTTACCCCCCTTCAGGTCACCTGGGTGTTGCAAAATAAAATACATGTTCATTTTGCCCTAGTCTTTGTTCTGAATCATTCTTATTATATTGTTGTTGTGTTTTCAACTCAATGTATAGCTCTTGCTCCAGTGCTTGAACTTGCTGATTCACTGGACGCTCAGCCCAGCTGTACTGTCACCTTGTCACTTATCCACACCGGTATATTTGTATCTGTTTACACATGCTGCAAAGCGCTTTCAGACAATGTGATGTTGTGATAACGTGCTATACAAAAATAAATTTGTTTGTTTGTTGTTTTATATGTGAACCAAGTTTCAAAATCCCATGACTTTGCATGTATTATCAGGTCACCCCCCCCCCCCATCCATCCATCCATTCATTTTTGTAACCACTGTCCTATTCAGGGGCATGGGGGGGGGGGGGCTGAGCCTATGGACACATGGCAGGAACCAACCTTGGACAGCGTGCCAACCCATCACAGGGCACACTCACACACCCCATTGCAGCACCTACCCATCACAGGGCACACTCACACACCCCATTGGGGCACCTACCCATCACAGGGCACACTCACACACCCCATTGGGGCACCTACCCATCACAGGGCACACTCACACACATCTGCAGGCAACTTGGTAACTCCAATTAGCCTCAGCATGCTTGTGGACGGTGGAGGGGAAGCCGGAGTACCCGCAGGAAACCCCCGATGACACTGGGGGAAGCACAGGAATTCCATGCACTTGGCAGAGACTCAAACGCTGGTCTAACCACTGTGCCACCTACTGCTTACTCATGTGGGCTTTATTGTATTGATTATTATTATTATTATTATTATTAATAATAATAATAATAATAATAATATCAGGTTTTATTGCCAACAACCACCTTGTTTTTGTGTTTGTTTACAAAATAATTTGCAATTTATAAACAAGTGCTGCTTTGTAGCCCTTGAACAATCAAATAAATGCCTGACAAATATAGATAGATTTATCTAATCCACATAGAATGGTAAGTATATTTCACAGACAATGACATTAATAAAACATTTTAATTCCAGATACATCTAGCAGTTAAAAAAAAATTCTGCTGACAAATTATGATCCGTAAAATGTCATGAAGTAACATGTGATTTGAATTAGTTCAAGCCAGACTAAAAATGAGCACATTTAGTTGGTCATGCCACCGCTATATTTAGAGACCTAGCTATCATGAAAGGGGCCTTTCAAGTGAGTGCGCTGTGATGAGCTGAGCTGGCAGGGCGCAAACCCCCCCCCCCCCCCAGGCTTGTGGCCCCTGCTTGGGATGGGGTCCAGGCCCACTGACATTCACCAGAATAAGAGTTTGGAAAATAGATGGATATGCTATAAATTCCACAGTCTTTTCTGAAATCAAGTGCCTTACTCGAAATCCTTCATCAAGTCAGAGTTCAAAGTTCTTTATTTGTCACATGCAGTCATACTCGTATAACATACAGTGAAATGCTTGTTCTGGCAGATTCACCAACTGTGCTGTATAGGTAGGGAATATATTATACTGGTTATAATGATAACACTTGATGGAGCACAAATACTATAGTATCATGCTATTACTTATGTATTAATTAACCTCAAACTAAGGCTTAATTACACACTGATTTCATGTTAATTCATCATTAATGAATCATGATGTATGTTTTATCAAGCAGTTACTCTATTTGTTACTGTATCCGTTAATTCTGTAAACCTTTGTAAACTAACCAAGCTCACCAACCTGGGGCTAACCACCGCTCTCTGCTCATGGATTCTGAACTTTCTCACCAACCTGGGGCTAACCACCGCTCTCTGCTCATGGATTCTGAACTTTCTCACCAACCTGGGGCTAACCACCGCTCTCTGCTCATGGATTCTGAACTTTCTCACCAACCTGGGGCTAACCACCGCTCTCTGCTCATGGATTCTGAACTTTCTCACCAACCTGGGGCTAACCACCGCTCTCTGCTCATGGATTCTGAACTTTCTCACCAACCTGGGGCTAACCACCGCTCTCTGCTCATGGATTCTGAACTTTCTCACCAACCTGGGGCTAACCACCGCTCTCTGCTCATGGATTCTGAACTTTCTCACCAACCTGGGGCTAACCACCGCTCTCTGCTCATGGATTCTGAACTTTCTCACCAACCTGGGGCTAACCACCGCTCTCTGCTCATGGATTCTGAACTTTCTCACCAACCTGGGGCTAACCACCGCTCTCTGCTCATGGATTCTGAACTTTCTCACCAACCTGGGGCTAACCACCGCTCTCTGCTCATGGATTCTGAACTTTCTCACCAACCTGGGGCTAACCACCGCTCTCTGCTCATGGATTCTGAACTTTCTCACCAACCTGGGGCTAACCACCGCTCTCTGCTCATGGATTCTGAACTTTCTCACCAACCTGGGGCTAACCACCGCTCTCTGCTCATGGATTCTGAACTTTCTCACCAACCTGGGGCTAACCACCGCTCTTTGCTCATGGATTCTGAACTTTCTCACCAACCTGGGGCTAACCACCGCTCTCTGCTCATGGATTCTGAACTTTCTCACCAACAGACCACAAAATGTCAGGGTGGGAAACCGCATATCATCCACTCTCACACTGAGCACAAGAGCACCACAGGGCTGTGTCTTCAGCCCAGCCCGTTTCACCCTATTCACACACGACTGCACACCCATCCGCACCTCCAACACCATAGTGAAATTTGCATATGACACCACAGCAGTGGGACTGATAACAGGAGGCGATGAGACCCACTATAGAGAGGAGGTGCAACACCTGGTACAGTGGTGCTCAGACAGCAGCCTTGTCTTCAATACATCCAAGACAAATGAGATTGTTATGGACTTTAGGAGAACCAGGAAAACGACACCTTCCCCCCTCCACACAAGTGGAGAGGAACTGCAGAGGGTTAATGACCAATGACATCAAATTCCTGGAGATCTACACCTCAAAGGACCTGAAATGGACTGTTAACACCTCCTACCCGGTGAAGAAAGCTCAACAGACTTTTCTTCTTAAGAACACTCAAAAAGCCAGACTCTCCTCTCAGCTCCTTGTTAACTTCTACAGGAGCAGAACAGAGAGCATTCTCTGCTAGGGGCTACAGTGTGGTACTCCAGCTGTACGGCAGAGAACCGGAGAGACTCGGCCCGGACAGTTAAGATTGCGCAGAGGATCGTGGGTACCAAGCTCCCACATCTGAACAATGTTTATGCCAGCCGACTATGTAGGAAGGCTAGCAACATCAGCGAGGACCCCACCCACCCGGGTCACAAACTGTTTGTCCCCCTCCCATCGGGCAAAAGATCCAGGACCATCAAGTCACGAACAAACAGACGGAGGAGCAGCTTTTTCCCGAGAGCAGTGGCCTCCATCACCACCCTTCCCACTACAGAACACTGACCCTTAAGTCACATCCACACGTCTGTATTGCTGCTGATATGCACTTGGTCACTTTAATCACATTGACTGTAAATACCTAAATCTGTAAATAACTTAGGATTTTCTCACCCAGCACACTGTAGACTGCACTAGCTAACATATTTCTTATATTGTATTTTACCAATAATTATATTAGGTTATTCATGTTTATCCCATGTCTACAAGGCTGTATGCTATAGTAATGTGGTACCTTAATGTACCTCTTTGCTGCTGAGCCGTGAGCCACCAAACAAATTTCGTTGTATTTCTGATACAATGACAATAAAGTCTCTTATCTCTTAAACAAGCCCCCCCCCCATAATAAGCAAGATCAAGGAGCAGTAAAACACTTGGAGGCGTTTTAGTTCTTTTTGCCACAATCACTTTCACAATCAAAACAAATAGCAACCTGAAACCTGAATCGGCGTCAGTGTGTTGTGTTTCTGGGCCGCGCCCCAGCTATCTCCTGACTCTGGATCTTTTTTTTTTAATTTTTTTTTTTAGAAGTATACAAACGAGAGGAGGCCATTCGGCCCACCGAGCTCGCCTGGGGAGAACTTAACTAATAGCTCAGAGTTGTTAAAATCTTATCTAGCTCTGATTTAAAGGAACCCAAGGATTCAGCTTGCACTACGTTATCAGGAAGACTATTCCATACTCTGACTACACGCTGTGTAAAGAAGTGCTTCCTTAAATCCAGTTTGAAATGTTCTCCCGCTAATTTCCACCTATGGCCACGAGTTCTTGTATTTGAACTAATGCTGAAGTAACTATTCGGTTGAACAGCACCCAAACCTGTTAGAATCTTATAGACCTGGATCATGTCCCCCCTCAGTCTCCTTTGCTTGAGGCTGAACAAATTTAGCTCAAATAACCTTTCCTCGTATGACATTCCTCTAAGACCAGGAATCATTCTTGTGGCCCTACGCTGCACCTTTTCTAAGGCCGCAATGTCCTTTTTAAGATATGGTGACCAAACCTGCACACAATATTCTAGGTGAGGTCTCACCAAGGAATTGTATAATCTTAGCATTACCTCCCTTGACTTAAACTCCACACACCTGGAGATATACCCCAACATCCTATTGGCCTTTTTTATTGCTTCCCCGCACTGGCGAGAATGAGACATGGAAGCATCAACATACACACCAAGGTCTTTCTCATAATCAGCTACCTTTATTTCAGTAGGTCCCATAAAATACCTGTACTTTATATTTCTGCTCCCTACATGGAGTACCTTACATTTGTCTATGTTAAATTTCATCTGCCAGGTGTCAGCCCAGTCATTAATTAAATTAAGATCCCGCTGTAGCTGCTGAGCTGCTAGTTCAGTATCTGCTACACCACCCACCTTGGTGTCATCTGCAAATTTCACCAGTTTACTGTATATATTGGTGTCTATATCATTTATGTAAATTAGGAACAATAGTGGTCCTAAAATTGAACCCTGCGGTACCCCACTATGAACGCTGGCCCACTGTGACATTGAGCCTTTTATTACTACTCGCTGCTTCCTATCCGTTAACCTCTTATGGGGGACAACATCAAAAGCCTTTTGGAAATCTAAGTAGATGACATCATAGGCCTTCCTATCATCAACTTCCTGAGTAGCTTCCTCAAAAAACTCCAACAGATTTGTTAAACAGAATCTACCTCTCCTAAATCCATGCTGCCTATCCCTCAAAGCACTACCTCAGAGCACTGACGTGGCTGGGGAAGACTGCCCAGGTCATGGCCAGGTCACACGCTTCCACAGAGAGGTAGGCCACACCGACATGGCCCCAAGCCACCCCCCAGGGCCACCACTCTCCCCCCTCTCTCCTGGCAGTCAAGTCAACACATAATCATTAGCATTTGAACCACAAGGGCGCTGGGAAGCCGTAAAACAACTCAACAGCTACTCATTACAAAATATAATGGCACTCTACAGTAAACTCTTGGTCCTTTGCACGCTCTGTTCATCCACCACTAACTTGCTATTTATGATTCTAGTTTCTGAATTTGGCTTTTGTATATGTGGACACAGGAACTCTTACTTGCTCCATCCAGTCAGTGACATGTGAAATATATCAGGATTACACCGCACAAAGCAAAACAAAGGCACTCAACAAATGTCATATGTCTACTTTGATGTTTCGTAAGTTCCTTTGCGATTGGCTTTTGTAATGAGTCTTTGTTATTTATAGTCAGTATTACTTATACTTCTTGCTGTGATCATTGTTCATTGTTCTTTTGATAACACACTATGAATGCTATGAATGCTATGACAGTCTGCAGGGGACGGGCAAGTAAACATCTCATTGCGCTATGTACACATGACAAACTTGAACTGAAACTTGAACTTACTGGTTACATTGCGACGACACTGATCACATAATGGCTGGCCACCTTGAGAACTGCAGAACGAAAATGATACAAAATACCCCCCAGTGCAAGATAACATTTATAGCTAGCTGTCTACATGGTGAACAACACGAGCGTCCATCTCCTGTACTTGGCTTCTCAATGGACATGACTCCCTCTAGTGGTGGTTTTTTGTTTTGGTGGATAAGCCATAGATTTCAGTGACTAATTTTGTTGAGACAATGAGCTTATTAATACACACATCCAGGGCCGAATTTAGGAGGCTTCATCACATGCTGTGATAACAACACATGTTAATGATAAATAGCCATGATAAACCCTGTATTGGCCATTTGCACTGGTACATAGGAATTGGTTTCATCTTGCTCTCCATAGCTACAGTCCAATAACAAAACAAGTGTCTCGTGTCAAACAGTGTCAGGAATGCTGCCTTTCTGGTCTGCTGGGTTTTTTCCCTTTATACCATCTAGATCGAGGTTCTTCATTAGTTGTTTTCCTGCCACAAAGTGCTGAATCCCTTTAGATATAATCAGTTCCAGATTTAGACAAAGCCCAGGTGATCTGATTTATTTTCAAAACACAATAAATTACTTCAATAAAACTGTAGATGTAAAAGCCTTCAGGTTATCCAACAAATGCACATTCCAACAACCTCTTTACTGAGAACAAGTAATTCGGTTTAAAAAGCTATTAGTTCCATCAAGTGTTTAAGTGTTCAGACAAAACGCTGGAAAGGAAGAAGGAGTGATTTTAACACTCTCTAGTGTAAAGTCAGCGATGCGTCAAGCTGACAAGCGGCAGCTGGACCCGAAGGATGCCTGTTTACATCACATCAGCCGTCCGATTCTCATGCCTCATTATTTGAGTCAAATCGACTTCAGCACATACTGACCTCAGCACAACTCTTGCCACTTTCATTTATGCTACAAATTTGTGTTAAAAATGGAACAAAAAATAGAAATATAATTGGTGGGTAAAGCACTTCTGGACACGTTCAGGTCGCCGTGTGTGCTGAAGATGCGACAGCACGGTAATCCCTCAGATAGGCCCTGCACCACTTACCACGCTGCAATTATCAGCAGAAATGGAATCATTTAAACTATCAGCTCTTCTGGAAGCTGTAATGTTATTTTCCCTGCAGAATTTTCCACTGAGTTGATTTAGGTTTTATTGGCCAGTTTATGAGGATTCGGATGATTGAAGTTTTACTGTCAATTGATAAGAGTTAAAAGCAATTAATCAACTTGAATTCAGCTACTGCTAACACTGAAGAGTATTACTGTATTAAGAACTGCAAAACAACAGATTGACGGGCAGTTTTCCTGCAGGCAGCAGTTAGACAGGTGTATTGACATAATGGGAAATCAATTTATTTCTTTTGGGACAAATTTGTTTATATATTTGGTAGGCTAGCCAGTGCCGTCGTAGGATGATGTACGCCACATTAATCCAGAAAGGAATGTCTTTAACGGTATGTAAGTCGGGTGTGTGAGCGCTGTAAGTCTGCATTTCTCGGGAAAATGAAACCTGTGACTGTGTATTGTGTGGGTATATGCGATTCAGGGGGAGGCGGCTGGCATGGACAGTTTAAATAGGGCAGCCGAAGAATTAAGGAGCACACAGTTTCCCTCCGAACTCCTGAAAAGGGTAAGACGCAAAAATATTGGGATTTGGAGTTTATAGTTATTAATAAACGTTAATAATAATACTAATAATAAATATACCAATTACAGTACTTACTATTATTGACTTTGCTACTGTACATATCTCGTAAATGCATATTCTATAACTGGGTTATGTTACGCGACAGCATAAAAGTACATTTTAGTTAGGGTGTCATCAAATGATAAAACGATAATTTGCAAATGTGCATAAAGATCAAAATCTTCACATTATAATTTGCTTCTATATTTTTGCTGTTGCCTAATTTTAATGAAAGGTGTTTGATGCGACTAATCATTAAACACTACGATTTAGAACGGATCACAAAATTGACCGTACTATTTTCCCGCCTGTTTCCAGTTGTATAAAACTATAGTAAAATGATTTTATTACCCTTATATAATCATTTTACATTATGTTTACGTAAACTTACCAATTTAGCGGATACCTAATTAATGTTTTTTTGTCTTACATCATTGAAAATGTGGATGTTGAGGTTGTACTCCTTCGATTCCCTGACCTTGTTTACCATTTATCGGAGCACAATGTGTATTTTTCTGTTGCCATTTTCTAAGTAGCATATGACTAATTTGTTATTAATGCTGCACTCATCTTTTATTTTAAAAGACCTGGCACTTACTATTCGGTTTTTTTTTAATTAAACTAAATCACTCCAGCTTGTTCACAGCCAAAAGATTGACTTGAGGGCGGGTGGTGACCTCGTGGTTAGGAAGTGCACTTGTAATCGAAAGAATCCCCGACCAGCAAAGTGCCACTGAGGTACCCTGAGCAAGGTGCCGCCCCCAAGCACTGCTCCCCGGGCGCTGAATTAGCTGCCCCCTGCTATGTCACATATGGGTTAAATGCAGAGGACACATTTTGTTGTTGCTCACTGTGTGCTAATCACTCGCACTTCACTTCTTTTAATATCTATTGACCTTCAAAACCACTTATACAGTGCAAGGTCATGATGTGTGTGGTGCATATCCAGTACATTGCAGGGCACACGCGGGCACAAGCACGCACACACACGCATGCACACATACACACGCACACACAAACACATACATACACATACACACACACACCAAAGGCCATACCGAGACACCACATTCCCTCCACGTTTTTGGAGAGGAAACCAGAGCAGACATGGGGGGAATCTAATGACGCATGCCTGCCTGCACCCCCCAGGCCTGAAGGTGAGGCCACAGTGTCGACTGCTATGGCCCCCACCTTCAAACATGCTTTGCTTTTCATTTCGATGTAAGACACTAAGTGAGCTCTCGCCTTCAGTGCTCAGTGAAGAGGACACGGAAAATGTGGGCTTGGACCGGCTGCTTCCCGCTGCTCCTGGTGGCCGTTGGTTTGGCTGCAGGTAAGCACCAAGCACCAGGATTGTTCTAGAAAACACGTGGGGTTTCATTTTCCCTGAAAATAATTAGAATGACATAAATCGCAGGAGGAATGTATGACTTCTTGTCCATCAGGTTCATTGACAGTCACTTTCAGCTTTGCTTCTGCTCTTGTGGCCCGTGGTTTCTTAGGGCTACACAGCTGTGATGCCATGGTTCAGTCGGGTATAAAATGGTTACGAACATGTTTAAGATATTTTCCATTCATTGTTCACTGCTTCAGATGCTTTTGCTTTCAAGATCGTCACAGGGATCCTTGCCCTGTCCAGCCAAAGCCTTGCTGTGAGATGCGGTTTGTTCCTGTGTGGAGATCAGTCACTGACTTCGATAGTCAGGTCCATCCCTTCCAGAGGGGTTGGACCAAAGGCTTCTTGGTTACCAACAAGCCGATTGACTGTGTGTGTCCACCTACCGCTTGACAGGGGCCAGGGATGGAGATGTGAGGCTGGTGGGGGGCCAGCGGTCCTCCGAAGGCCGTGTGGAGGTGTTCTACGGTGGGCAGTGGGGGACGGTTTGTGACGACGGCTGGGGCATAGCTGAGGCACAGGTGGTGTGCCGCCAGCTCAATTTCCCTGGTGCTCTGTCCGCCGTCTCAGGTGGCACGTATGGCCAAGGTGAGCCCGACTCACTTTGCTAACATTGTGTTCATTTTCACATTTGACCACTAGGGGGCAGGGTGAAATTCCCACGCTTAGTCAACAAGTGCTGAAGTTCTGCACACACACGCATGCACACACGCACATATATATGATCATAAAACTAGCAGGGGACCAGTAGTTGAACATGCTTGCCTTGCTAAATTATATATTACGGAAGTGAATCAAGGTTCTTGTAATTAAATGGTTTTAGTTAATATGTGTGTTGGTGTCATATGTTGGGCAGGATCTGGGGCCATCTGGTTGGACGATATGGAGTGCACAGGGGACGAGAGTGACTTGCCCAGCTGCTGCTTCAAAGGCTGGGGGGTCTCTGACTGTACCCACAGTGAGGATGCAGGGGTTGTCTGTGACCGAGGTAAGGTCTCAACAGTGCGGTCCTGATGGAACCAGAATCCCAGCAGTCATTATTGTTCATTAACGTGACATAAGACTCCAGGACCGGCCACGTTAATTCTAACATGGACGCTTTAGCCAGGACACCCGTTTAAAAGGTCACTTCAGGGCCTCCTGCCCCCCACTGTGTAGTGACCGTTTCTGGCCAACAGGAGGGACTTCAATCCTCGGGGGTCACACACAAACGTGTGGTTTAAGTGGCGCAAACATCACTGTTGAGGACAATGATCTAGATGTTTCTCTTCCGCAGATACTGCCCTTAACAACGTGCATGTCTATGCCGTGGATGACGGCCTGAACTTGTCAGAGAAGCTGGGTAGGCTGTGGGACAGTGGCATTGGCTGCGACTTCAGCATTGTGGTGCAGAGTCCCAACAGGGACCCAGCAGATGAGACCTTCTGCACCCATCGCTTCATCCTGTCCCTGGACCCGGACTTCACCTTAGTCAGCTCCTTGCAGAGATCCAGCAACCTCACCATGTTGGTCAGCTCGGCCTGCCGTCCCTACGTCTCCAGCTTCCTCAGGTCCGTTCTCCTCCATGTTGCCAGGCTTTCAGCTGGTCATTGTCTTTTTAGCTCAATTTTAGCCTCAAGTAATCCTGGGTCGACATTTAGTATCTATGTTATATGGCCACTTATGCTGGTTGATTTGAAACGAGTCAAAGTAACCAAAAGAGTGAAATCTGTATTGTCTCCAGGTATCTGTATACCAGGCAGATTGGTATAACCATCGCCTCAGTCCTGTGCCTCCACCAGATGGCGTCAGAGTTCAGGGTAAAGCAGCTTCAGGCCGATTCAGCTCGCCTCTATCCTTGGCTGCTGCCCGAGGACGATACCTTCAGCTCCCCATTGTCCATGTATGATGACGGTATCCGCACAGGGGACCGAGTGCTGCAGGAGGTCTGTCTGCAGTACCTGGCCTGGAACTGTGAGGCGCTGATCAACTCCACAGCTTGGAGCACTTTGTCCACAGAGACCCTGCAGGCTCTCCTATCCCGCTCTGACGTGATAGTGCCAGATGAACCCTTCCTGCTAAATGCCTTGGAGAGCTGGTTCATGGCCAGTGGCAATGAAACCGAGCCAAGCACCGTGGCCGCCTTACTGAACAACATCCGCTTCTCCATGATCTCGGCCGACACTCTGTATGATCTCCAGTTCACCTCAGACACATACAAGAAGTACACGGCGCTCTACGATGCGGACATGGTGGAAGGCTACCCATTCCACGTCCTGTCATTCCAGAAGCTGAAGACGCACATGGACAGTGTGGATGTGGGGTACTCCCCCAGGACCTACACCGGAAGCCCATGGGGTTACATCATCAGTGCCACGGAAATCAGCAATTACAAGCAAAGCAACTTCAACAACCCTTATAATGGTTGGTACAATGGTTTCAGCAGGTCTTTTACGACCCCTGCATTTAACAATGCCCTCTTCCAGGATAAGATGATGACCTGGACTGTGGAGATCTACTTCTCCGCAGAGGAGTGTGCACGCAGAGGGTACACCTGTAATTCGGGCCTAGCAGCCCGGCTCTACCCCAGTAGCTATGTGCAGAATTATGAAGGAATCGGCTACAATAACAGGGTCGTCATGGTGTGTGACACTGGTTACATCTTCCACGTTCAAGATTTCAAGGACAACATTGTGTACCTCCCAGCGAACAGCACGACGGGTCAGGCCTACCCCTGTTTCACTGACCAATATTCATTCCAATTTGTTGTTCGTCCCCAGTATAAAATGTAGTGGTTTACAGTGAATGCCTTTCTCTGGGCGTAAATGCATATAAAGTCTGCTCTTCTTCTCTACTATTCTCTGTTTGCAGTGATCTTTTCATCTACTAAATTAAACAGTAACTCATTAAACTTCTACCAATGGTTTTTATGTTATATACCAGTTAAAATATCAACATTTTAGACTTTAAAACATAATCGTTTACCCATGGTTAATAAAAACATTTGATTTTTCTGTTTGCTATCAAAATCAGTATCACCGTGTAATCAAAAAATAATTCTTTACCAAAGCTTTCTGTAATACATTGAGAACAGACATATTTTTCAATAGATCGTTTGCAGCACTTTCAAAGATTCTACTGTGTTTCTGAGTAAATAAAGTTGTCTTGGGGTGATTTTGTAGTCGGGGTTTTGTGTTGTTTTGCGTAGGTCCTTATAATGCAGCACAGCTTGGTCTTCTGGCCTCTTTGCATATCCACTTATCAGTGTCGGGGTGTAACGAGTTACATGTAATGGCGTTACGTCATTTAATTACAAAAAATGTCATTTTAATCCGTTACAGTTACTAGAGAAAAAAGTGTAATTAAATTACAGTTATTTATGGAAATATTCATGATTACAATTTTAGTTATATCATAAGATTGTATGCAAAACCTTGCTAATATCTTTAATAACAGTATTTTTATTGCTTTTCATGTTTTTCTTACGCAAAACATCCTCCTTTGCTATATCCCTCCACAGCCGAAAGTTATCTGTGATTTGCGATTGAAAAATTTATTTAAACAGAGTAAGTGATTACACAATCAGCTGAAATTTCATATCCTGTCTGATGCAAGAACTGTTCAGATCAGAAGTAAAATGGAACCATTTATTTTCGCAAGTATGTTTGTATCATAATGTAATCCTGAAGCGTCACGGAGTGGTCAAATCACTCGTAGTTTATCTTGTTTTGACTCCCAAAAAGTTTATATTATGAACACACATTAGAAATAGGCTGAGTTTTAACAATTTTTTGGACATTTTAGGTATATTTTATGTAACATTAATGTTATGACTTGTTACACTAAGGGAATCTGGGTTTTCACTTAGTATGAAGCGAGGATATATTCTTATCCGTTGTTTAAAATCATTATTAGGCCTATATGGTATCTATGGTATGTTTGGAATACCAGTCTATAGCGAGACACACGCGCATTCATACCCACACACATGCACATTCATACCCACACACACGCGCATTCATACCCACACACACGCGCATTCATGCCCACACACACGCGCATTCATACCCACACACACGCGCATTCATACCCACACACACGCGCATTCATACCGACACGCACGCAGTCATAGCCACACACACGTGCATTCATACCCACACACACGTGCATTCATACCCACACACACGCATTCATACCGACACACACGCATTCATACCCACACACACGTGCACGCATTCATAGCCACACACACGCGCATTCATACCCACACACACACGTGCACACACATTCATACCCATACACGTCCGCACACACACGCATGCCCACACACACTCACACGTCCGCACACACACGCATGCCCACACACACTCACACGTCCGCACACACACGCATGCCCACACACACTCACACGTCCGCACACACACGCATGCCCACACACACTCACACGTCCGCACACACACGCATGCCCACACACACTCACACGTCCGCACACACACGCATGCCCACACACACTCACACGTCCGCACACACACGCATGCCCACACAC
Organism: Paramormyrops kingsleyae; assembly: GCF_048594095.1. Classification (NCBI taxonomy): domain Eukaryota; kingdom Metazoa; phylum Chordata; class Actinopteri; order Osteoglossiformes; family Mormyridae; genus Paramormyrops; species Paramormyrops kingsleyae. The sequence continues at coordinate 20,946,201 of NC_132816.1, forward strand.
ACTCACACGTCCGCACACACACGCATGCCCACACACACTCACACGTCCGCACACACACGCATGCCCACACACACTCACACGTCCGCACACACACGCATGCCCACACACACTCACACGTCCGCACACACACGCATGCCCACACACACTCACACGTCCGCACACACACGCATGCCCACACACACTCACACGTCCGCACACACACGCATGCCCACACACACTCACATGTCCGCACACACACGCATGCCCACATACACCCCAGAGGACCAAGTGTGGCAGAATTTTCTTACCTCTCTAGGAACTGTCCTCAGTATCCAGGGCTCTGGTTTCATACCTCTGTTTCCAGTTAATGTCACTGTGACCAAAATGACATGCAGGCCAACCCTCACCTCCTTCGATCTGCTGCTCTGTCCCATTTGCAATCTGCTAGCACTGACTGATGTCACATGACATTGCATCACTGATTCACCTGGACAGACCTTTGTGATTATGATTCCATCTGTCGCCGCTTCCCAATCAAGCATTTATAGTAATTTAACAGCAATCTAATTAGCTCAGAATAAAAAGTTCTCGTCACCAAAACAGGGCTTCGCTCTCCATGAGTCTAACCTGTATGTGGAATGCTTAGCATCTTAGATGTTCAAAAGCTGACAAACTGAATGACTGATTGTCATTGTTGGTGAGCACTGGGTGTCTCAGTTTGGGCTGCTGTTTAATCCTTTCCTCCATCCCACATAAAAAACACAGAAATGGTAAAAACATTTCTTCTGGCTTCAGATAAAACATTTCCTGCATAGTTTCCCAGTTGAGTAGATCACCACAGTCATATAACTGGTGTGGCAGCTCCTCACACACACACACACAGACACACAGACAGACAGACACACACACACACACACACATACACAGACACACACACACACACACAGACACATACACACACACATACACACACAGACACATAGACACACACACAGACACACACACAGACAGACACATACAGACACATAGACTGACACATAGAGAGACAGTCACATACACACACAAACAGACACATACAGACACAGACACACACAGGCACACAGGAGTCTTGTTTGAGAACCAGTGTCTCATTCACAGACTACTCTTAGCCAGGAATCCTGGGACTAGGTTTGCTAGGTCTAGGTGACGCGACCCTCAGAAGTGAACAACCTGCATTCCCTGCAGTGAACATGGACCCCCCCCAAAAGGCCGTGCTGTTTATTATATTCATTCAGTCAGGATTTTTAGACATTGTTACAGTGAGAAACCAAACAGCAATTTATTTCAAATTTAGTTCAGAGGCATTGACGTATGAAAATCCAACTACAGTCTGATCCTTCAGTCATCTAGTTAATGTTCAATAGCCTGTGACAAGTACAGCATGCTAACAGCTGAAAGTCATCCCAAGACCTACTGACATCATGTGGCGTGGCATGGGCGGCCTCGGCTGCCATTTAGTTTCCGTTATTGGGCTGATTGGTCTGTGGTTCTTGCCACCGTGACACTGCACGGAGATCAGAAGGGACATATCATGGAAACAAGAGCCGGAGTGGCCAGTGAGCCCAGTCCCACAGGATGCGTTGGTGTCACCCTGAGGTACGACCATCTGGGCGTGGACAATGCTGCATCACGGGTGGGGAGCAATTCCAGCTGACCGCTGAGCAACCACAGTGACTTGTCTGGACATTTCCACACTATCCGATGGAACTCTTTATCATAGGCTATCTGATGAATTCCTGGGGGTGGATGTAAGGGTGGGCTTTGAAAAAATATAATTGGAGCGGTCAGACGTACCTTGGTCATCACCTGTGATGCCATTCCATGGAGTGGATCCAGGCGTGGCGGCTTTTTCCCAAGGCTGCTACACCACTAGTTCATGGCCACATGGGTCCTGTAAAGGGAGCCCAGGTTAAAAGCAGCAGATGTCCTGCATTTTTCCCTGGTTTCTGTCATTGGGCAGACATGCGACCGGTTAAGGATCTTACATCCATCAGAGAGGTCATGCCAGAGGGGATGAACAAAGCAGGCAGGAACGTTCCCCCCACTTTACAGCTGCAACCATCCCCCCAGTTCCTGTAGCCTCTCTGATTGGTTAGGGGCCTCTAGTGTCCGGAGGCTTTGCTGGCCCTCATAGGTTAGATAGTACATAAGAATTGAGAAACTCCTATTCCCATCCAGACAAATGACTCCAGAAGAGGCTTCTCAGACTCTAACTGGCTGAGTGCTGGACCTTCTGCCAGGTTTCAATGGACGCACATCACGGCAGACCAAGACAAAAAGAGAAAAATGGTCATCCTCTGTTCTTCTACAATACTGTGTGGGTGCGTTTTTCTTCTCTTACATACTGTCAATTATGCTTTGGGTGGCCTTGACAAATTTAGCTTTCCACCCCAAACACAAACAAATATGTTCCAGAGGCAACATGAGTATCTGGCAGCTATCACAGCAGGCCTTGTTTCTGCTGTACAGGGCCGGATTGTCCTTCCGTGCTGTTAGAGTCATGGACAAATCAAGGGTTTGATATCAGTCAGTGCTGCATTTCATGAAATATTTCCTAGCGGATGACCTGTGAGATCTGCACGTTTCATACCAAACCGATATATTAAGTCTGAAGGACATTTCTGGAAGCCAGGACAAGAGATTGTAGCCTAGCAGCTTATCTGGTCACAATATTTATGTTAAACAAAGTGATTATCACACTGTCTGCCCAAAGGGTTACCAGCATCAAGTAACAGGGGCTGTAGCTCGTCTGGCCATATGTTGTAGAGTTCATCTAGCGGGTGGATCTACGCAGAGCCCCTTGCCCAGATTACTCAAGCTACGGGAAAGCATTGTGTCAAAAGAGAAGTATGACGTACAACAGTTACTGAAGATGGGGCTTAAAAATTCTCAGTTTTCAGCTGCCCTTCCTCTGACTAGGGAACTGACCGTTTGACCAGAAGGGCTCTAAGGTCACTTCCAAAGAGGGGAATCAGAGTTCAACGAAAACCCTTTAAAAAAAAAAAAAAACAACAACAACAACAACAACAACAACAACAACAACAACAACAACAAATCAAGACCAATTATTTTCATAATTGTTTTACTGTCTTCATCAACACAGGATAAAATTCCATTTCATTACTAAAGAGACTTGTAAAAAGGGCAATTTGCCCCAGTTTCCCTTCCTTCTGATGCCTTATACCTGCTATGAATTACAGACAAATCAATCAGTGTCACGATCCGCTCCGTTCGATCCGATGTGTGCCACGCCCACCTCGTTACCTCGTGTGATTACCAATTGTGATCATCTGTGTCCTGTTATTTCTGCCTAGTCTTTTGTATTTAGTCCGAGTCTCAGTCTGTCTTCCCCAGATCTGTCATTGTAGTGTCAGTGTGTTGTCCGTGCTTGTCCGTCTACGTACAATAAATCCAGTGTACCTGACGTTCTGGCTGCACTTTGCCTGCTTCCCTGCTCGCCCTCCCCGCGATGGCTGACAGAATGACAGATCTCCGTGAAAGCACAGCGCAGCAGACCGATCGCCAACGGCTCGGTCTGCTGCAGGAAGTTGTGTACTGGCTATCCCAACCAGAGGTCCAGGAGGACCCCATGGCAAGGAACTTAGCCAGCCTGAGTGGGGACCTCTTGAGTGAGGCGCCCCCACCCGGAAACGCGTACCCCCTTCGCGAGGTAAGCGAAAACCTCCGACAGCTGGTCGAGAGGATAACGGAGAGGCGGCTCCAGCCACTCGCTGGCTCCACGGCCGCCCCGCCTCAACCGACCAGCCAGACCCGGAGGAAAACGAAGAGGAGAGCACAACACCTGGGAGAAGAGCCGGCTATCTTCCTGAGGGCGTGCTCTCTCTCTCCTGCTTCGCACGCCGTCACCCCGGAAATCGCTGCCGCTGCCTGTCTGGAGGTACCTTCGCGGGCAGCTTCCCCCTTCCGGGGAACACGGCTAGCCCTTAAAGGGGCCAGGGCCGTCTGGGAGGCGATTCCCCGGATCCCCAAGGCCTTTCAAGGGGCACTGCCTGACACGCCTACCCAGCCTGCGGTCCCTGCTGCAGCTGCCGCCGATCTGCCCGCGGCACCGCCTGCTGCAGCTGCCGCCGATCTGCCCGCGGCTGCGCCGCCTGCTGCAGCTGCCGCCGATCTGCCCGCGGCTGCGCCGCCTGCTGCCGCCGCCGATCTGCCCGCAGCTGCTGCGGCCGCCGCACTGCCCGCGGCACCGCCTGCTGCTGATGCCGCCGCCGCGAAGCCAGCAGCACCGCCTGACCCGCCTGTCCTGCCTGACCCGCCTGTCCTGCCTGACCCGCCTGTCCTGCCTGACCCGCCTGTCCTGCCTGCTGCAGCTGCCGCCGCCCTGCCCGCGGCACCGCCTGCTGCAGCTTCCGCCGCTTTGCCAGCGGACCCGCCTGTCCTGCCTGACCCGCCTGTCCTGCCTGACCCGCCTGTCCTGCCTGACCCGCCTGTCCCACCTGACCCGCCTGTCCTGCCTGCTCTGCCTGCAGTCCCTGCAGCTGCCACCACTCTGGCTGCGGCACCCGCCGCGGTGCCCCCTGCTGGCCGCGTGATGGCGGCGCCCGCTGCGGCGCCCCCTGCAGGCCGAGTGACTGCGGCGCCCGAGGTGCCTGCAGAGGCGCCCCCTCTTGACCTGCCCGTCTCGCCTGTCCTGCCGGCTCTTGACCTGCCCGTCTCGCCTGTCCTGCCGGCTCCTGAACTGCCTGTCCCGCCGGTCCTGCCGGCGCCTGCACTGCCTGAGGTGGCTGCGGTTGCGCCCCCTGCTGGTCGCGTGCTGGCGGCGCCTGCCGAGGCGCCCCCTGCTGACCAGACGCCCGAGGCGCCTGCCCAGGCGGCCCCTGCTGGCCACACGCCCGCGGCCCCGTCCGAGGCCGCCTCTCCCATCTTGCCCGCGGCCCTGCCTGAGGCCGCCTCTCCCGTCCTGCCCGCGGCCCTGCCTGAGGCCGCCTCTCCCGTCCTGCCCGCGGCCCTGCCTGAGGCCGCCTCTCCCGTCCTGCCCGCGGCCCTGCCTGAGGCCGCCTCTCCCGTCCTGCCCGCGGCTCTGGCTGCCCCGCCTGCGGCCACGCCCGCGGCTCTGGCTGCCCCGCCTGCGGCCACGCCCGAGGCTCCGGCTGCCCCGCTGGTTGCCTCCCTCCTGACTCCCTCGCCCTTACCCAGGCAAGGCCGACGCCCCCCAGGACCCCGCCTTTCGGTGTCCCGTAAGGGACGGGGACATAGGCGTCGGGCCCGGGTCCCGCCCGCCCTGCCCCCTGGCTCGCCCGTTCGGCCCCTGGCTGTGGCTCGGTGGCTGCCTGCGGGTCCTCCGGCTCGGGGTCGGCGATCGCCGCCGGGTCCCCCCCTGGATCCTCGGTGCCAGTCCTCGGTCCCGCCTCCGGCTCCATGTCGGTCGCCTCCGGGCCCCCCTGCTCCGGCTGGGCGCCGGACGGCGCCTTCCCCGGCTTCGGCTGCGCCTCCGCCTGCCGCGGCTTCCACCTCCTGCCTGCCTTCACTGGTGTTCCCTCCTGCTCCCTCCGTGTCCCCTCCGTCACTCCCTCGTCCCGTTCCCTTGGCCCCTGGGTGGTCCCCTCCTGCTCCCTCCTCCCTCTCCCCTGCGGCCCCTCCGGCCGCTGGCCGTCGCCCGCCTGGGCTCCCTCGTGCTCCCCTTGTTCCTCCTCCATTCCCGTCTGTCCCTCCTGCCTTCGTTCCTCGTCCCTTTCTGTCTCCTCCGTTCACTCCTGGCCCTTTTGTTCCTCCATTTTCTGTCCCCTCTCTGTCTCCTTTCTTTGTCTGCCTGTCCGCGTTCCCTGTCCTCTGTCGGGTCTTGTCGTTTTTCTGGTCCTTGGTCCTGTTCTGTGTCTCTGTCCTGTTTCTGGTGTCTCGTTGATGTTTTGCTTTTGTCTTCCAGGTCCTGTTCCCCCGTCTCGTCCGTCGCCTCCCCTCGAGCGCGCCCGGTGTGCGCGCCTTTGGGGGGGGGTTCTGTCACGATCCGCTCCGTTCGATCCCGATGTGTGCCACGCCCACCTCGTTACCTCGTGTGATTACCAATTGTGATCATCTGTGTCCTGTTATTTCTGCCTAGTCTTTTGTATTTAGTCCGAGTCTCAGTCTGTCTTCCCCAGATCTGTCATTGTAGTGTCAGTGTGTTGTCCGTGCTTGTCCGTGCTTGTCCGTCTACGTACAATAAATCCAGTGTACCTGACGTTCTGGCTGCACTTTGCCTGCTTCCCTGCTCGCCCTCCCCGCGATGGCTGACAATCAGGCTTCAGAAAAAGACTAGGCTTGATTAACCAGCCCAGAGGGTGTGCATCTGATCCAAGTTTAGGATGCCATTATAGACGAACATACAGGATTAATGAGCTTAGAAAGTGCCAAACAATTTGAAGTTTGCCTTCCCGGCTGTGTCTCTGTGAAGCTTTGCATGTCAGGGTTTGATTACTGCTCTTTATCTCCAAGGCTGATGGACTTTTCAAAGCCACTGGGTCTGACAGGTTCCCTAACAGCTTTGGGCAACTCTGTCCAAGATCTCTTGCCCATGCAAAAAAAGGATCTTCCAGCTCCTTCACCTCTCAGGAAAGATGCCTCCAGCAGCAGCAACCTGGCTACAAAATCAGAGAAACTGCTGGAAACCCCTTGTTCAGGGTTATTCAAATCACGGTCCTCGAGGTCCGAGCACTGCTGGTTTTCCAGCCTTCCTTTACCTGTCAGTCAGGTGTGAAGCCTCTGACCAATCAGAATCAGTAATTATTAAAATAACTACTTGGGAGAACTGAAAACAAGGCCTGGATTTGGAATCGAGGTGCAGATTTGAAGAACCCTGCCCTTGTTAATCTCAAACGGCTCCGAAAAGTGCATGAAAGCAGACTGGGACCTCTTGACTTGCACTAAATGAAACTCTGGGATTCCTTGGTGTTTCCGTGTTAGCATCTCAAACTTCCCTGTACACCTACGCTCCTGCATCTGAAAGTTTGATTACAGAGATCAAAATCAACAGTCAACAGATGAACCGTGCTTCAAGGACATTTTGATGCATTTTAGCACCGTTTTTCAGAAAATCGCCCTGTCACCATTGTTAAAAGAGCCCCATTCTTCGTGCTGTGGGGGTGGGCAAACTCGTCTAGAAATAGAGATGTGTGGCTTTGTGCTTCACCATAGTTTTGACAAAATGAATCAGCATATCCTTTCATTAGTTATGTACATGTCATATCCTTTGATGTTCCTGATCCCCCCCCCCCAAAAAAAAAATCCCACTCCCTCGCCTTATATAGACATACTCCTGTCACTTCTTATAAAGTTACACAAAACACCAGCAAATGGCGTACTTCTTCCTGAAATTCACAAAAAAATTGCAAACTCTGTTGGATTGCAGTGCGTGATTTATGAATGGAGGGGGGGGGGGGGTCTTTGATCCACTCGTGACCTTTATTCTAACTGCTGACCCCCTGACCTCACATTGCATATTCTGAAAACACTGACACTATTTTTTTTTTTACAAAGTACATCATTGGCCTTCTAGCTTGAAATATCCACAACATACAAATTAAATGCAAAACTTAATGAGACACTGTATTTCCGATGCTAGTTACAAAGGGAGTTTGTTTCCTTAGTTATAATTAATCATGGGGTGAAATCGCACGTATATCGAACAAGTGCTCACTGACACACAAGTCACCGTGGTCCTCTTTTAAGGCTAGGGGAGGAGCCCGCAGAGCAAGCCATAAAATGAGCCCGATCTAGGCGAAAAGAAAAACAGACCCCTAGAAGGCAGTGAAAGCAGACGTCTCCGGCTCAAACACGAGATTAGGCTGTGTTTATCCGGACAGATCCGTCCCGTTGGGTTTGCTTAGTGCGTTATTTTCGGCCGCCGCGGAGAAATAAAGAAGCCGCTCGGAGCGCTGCAACTTCGACCCATTTCTGCGTTATTGCGAAGACGTCGTTCACGTTTATTTTCTGAGATCTATAGCTAGCTACGTCTTCGGCAGCAACAGCATTAAAGTACAGCTACGTGGGAAGCATGACTTGTACAATAAGCAGCTTCTTCGCTACTCTGGTGGTGTTGCTCCTGTGGCGGGTGGAGGAAATCGCAGAAGCCTGCAGCTGCTCTCCGGTGCATCCTCAACAGGCTTTTTGTAATGCAGATGTAGGTAAGTAACCTCGCACATTTAGGTGACGTAGTGCAGCCGCTATTTCTTTTTGCTGTAGTGTAGACTATGATGGTAATGTTTCAATGCGCGCCTTTGGTCTCCCTGGCGTCTGGTGTGTTATGCGTACAACTGCATTTTTAATGAAAGGATGAGAAGCATGCTGTTATCCTCCTTAAGGCATAAACATCACATTGTAGAGTTTGGCTGCGTTCAGAAGTGACAGCAGAATGACCCGCGCTTATTCTAAACGCACTTGAAAGGTGATTGAACATTTCAATTGAAACTTAAAGCCTTATATAGTGCTGTGGTTTACGATTGGCTTCTTTGTTTAAGATAATTTAGTTATTCGGCCACTCATTAGCAGATGACAACCACAGCTATACAGACGCAGCCCAGGTGGGACAAAACAAATACATTAAAAAGCGCGCTATAAAATCTCGCGCAAAGTACACCCAGTGATATGCAATAGAAAAACGAAAGTGACCTGGTAATTGGTTAATTGCCGTGTTTACATTTCTACTGTGCACAGTGGTAAGCAAAATAAGAGGATGAGTGACGGTGACAGGCAGGTATGGCAGTATGTGCCGAGTCCCTCAAATACCTGAAGGATCTGGCACTGGATGGCCGCATCGCGATTACACCCCCCCACCCCCCACCCCTTACAAACTGTTGGGTTCATGTTGCAAGTCCACTGAAGACAGGAATGTGATTTTTTAAATCCCAAGGTTGTCTTCACTAAAAAAAAAAAATGTCTGTCAACGAGTATTCATTTCATGGCAACGTGAAGACGCGCACACTCAAATGGATGTAGTGGGGAAGCCAACAAAGATACCGTTATTATTCTGAGCATATTGCTATAATTTTGTCAAAAAGGTTTTCCTCATAATTCATCTCTGTGGCCTTCGTTTGTGTTTCAAGTACAATATACTCATGCGAAGCGGCTTGCCATGATTAATGGACAAAAATGTTAATGTATGAAACGTATTTCAGTTCATATTACATTTAATACGACATTAGTGTACGACGCAGAGCTGTATGCCGCGCCTTACTGTAAGTGGGACGGTCACATTTTCTTTCACTGTCCGCCTTTACTCCCCGCCTTATCAAAAGATGCGAAATTTCTCTTTGGTTTCCTGCTTTTGATGCTACCCGGAGCAATTTCTTGTGACTTTTTCACCTCGGGACGTCCAAACGGGAGGAGACCGCTTAAAGGATAACAGGCTCAAACGTGCCCGTAAAAGTGTAATGGCTCTGAAATTCCATCGCCGTTTTCCCAGGCAAAGTTAAACTAACTTCCAGAAAATGGTTGTTTCATGTAGACAAATTGGATTCACAGTGTGTTCCCCCAGCATCAGCCACTGGCGGCTTTGCGAGAAAGGAAAAATATGAGCCGTTTTTCATCACTGCAGAACCTCGGCTTATAATATTGCACTTTCATTATTTGAAATAGCTGGAACCGTGGCACCGCAGGAGCCTAGTAAAGCGAGGCCGAGAGGCTGGGCTCCATTACCTTGTAGTTGTTAATACCCCGAGTGTAACAGGTCATTCGCAACGTCTGAGCGCCAGTGGGCGGTGATGCGCATCGCCGTCATTTAGCACAATAATACAACCTCGATAGAATAAACATTTCAAATTTTTATCTTAATATCTCAAAGCCAACGCTGTGTGGCTTGTTGTATAACATTACATTTGAGGCGATTTTGATAGGTACCCAATTAAAAGTACAATCTTGGTTTATATAAATTCTTGTTTCCATGCAGGAAGAGAGATACAAGTTTAAACGATGTTTTTGTTTTTTGAAAAAAGATTAGCAAGTAAACCACAGCAAAATCAAATGTAATTACTTTTCTTTCCTTCTAAAACAACAATAAACATAGATTCCATAACGTTTATTAGGAAAAGAGGAAAACAGAAAACAGGGCCGGGCACTAAAGTGCAGACCGAGTGGCACATCTTTGCTCTCACTTCAGATCTACCATGTGTTCTTGTGGCTGCATGAAATGGCTTTGATGGTTAATTAACGAGCCAGTGGCTTCATCCTCCATGGCAGGCAGCTGCTAGCTCTGTTTAGCTAGCGGTGACGGCTGCAGCGCTCTCATCCACACTTTGTGCTATGATGCCATCAGTGAAAAGTGAAAAGGTAGCCTGGGACCAGAATTACAGAAACCGATTGTAGCAGCCTTCTGAAAGGCAAGAAGTGGCTATAAGCATCTGAGCTCAGTAATACTGAGGGAAAAGTAGTTTACCGTGAGAGGCAAACATTTATACATTTCTTTCAAGTGATGAACAGGGTGAATGATGCCAGGTATGAGCCTTGGGTTGAGGTCTGGCCTATCTGTGATGTGGGTGAGTGCATTTTGGACAGGCCTTCTGTGAAGACGACTGTTTCTCTCAGAGCCCTCGCCAAGGCAGGATTCCATGGCACGGGGGCCAGTCTTGCCTGGTGTGTACGTGGCATGCGCTAGCAAGAGAAATGGAGTGAGAGAGAGATTTGGCGGTGGTCTGCATGCCGGGGGCTCGACGTTCCAGGTTCTGCTGCTTGGAAGGGACTTCGGCCAGCTCTCGAGTAAAAGGGCGGTGGCAGCCATCAGGCCTGAAGTATGACAGGAATGCTGCAACAGGTCCCACGGGACATTCCCGCCCAGTTCAGGATTAATTAAATGGGACAGCATTAATCCAGATGCTGGCATGAATGGCGGAATTCAAGTCCCCCGCTTCCCCAGAGTTCCACAGGAGCCCATGGCTCTTCCCCTCCCCTTTAATTTTTTTTTTAGTTTAAATTACTTATTGGGAGTGGAATTCAATTGGAATCCAACTTCCCAGCAGATTACAGAACCATCTGGCCCAGTATGACGTCTGGTTTAGTTCTGGATACACACAAGCGGAAAAGCAATAAAATGCAGAGGACCTTTAAGAAATATGTATGGTATTCTCCAAGTGGTGTGAGAAACTCCTCCCATCTGGCTTATTATTATTTAGTCACATAGCTTGGTTCTTTCATCCATCACAGCTAATAACCTTACTGTTTACACAGCTGGGTATTTTAACGAAGAATTTCAGGTTCAGCATTTTGATCTAACAACCTTCTGGTTACAAGCTCATGTGGGATGCTACAGTATAATCTATTGTTTCTTTTCTTTGTACCAACTGGCTTTGATTCAGCACCCCGGTTCTATGATACTGAAATTCACCAGCAGTGTGTGGACAGTGTCATTCCGAATGTTCTTATAATAAGTGTCAAAATCGTTTAATACAGTCTTGGTATATGCAGAAGTCAACATAGCAGTAGAATATTCAGCTTAAGCGAATTGATATATCTAATTAATATTTAAATATTATATATTATAATATTTGTTTTTTAGACTTGAATTTTTTTTCTCTGAGATGTCTAATTTGATAGAATTCTAAAGAAACACTTTATGTCCTAAGTGTGAGCTAAGTTCATGCCATGGTGAGCCAATACCAATGACCAAGCTTTTAAGAAATGAACAATACCTTCAGGAGCCCCTTAAGATAATGAGTGAATCAAATTATTATTGCAGTGCTGTCACTTCACCCACTTTTTAGAATCACATGTGCACATACTCTACGTGCAACTTGCTGTAACATGAGTGTGATATCTGAATTCATGAATGGGGGGGGGGGTTCATTCTGCATATTAATATGTTTTCTGGTGTGATAAACCAGAGAATTCATTTAGTCATCACCTCACAAAACTCAAAAATAAAGTTCTTGGGAGTTCAACTATACAACTTTTCCAGTTTAAATTGCTAAAGACTACAGCACATATAACTTCCCTATAAAGACCCTAGTGACTTTGGCAGCCATTTTTACTCTTGGATTTGAAGGGAACTATTGGAAGAAGGTTTTTGAGGGCATATGCAGGGTTATTTTTCCTAGTGGTTAAGTTATCAGTCAGTTGTTTCCTGTAGGATAGTCAAAAGGTTCATGCAAATCGCTTTGATGCTATACAATTTATTTGTGCTCTTTCCGCTGCACTCCTGCAAGATGCGTGACTCTCATCTCGTAACACAGTTGTGCAAGGCAGCAACGGAGCCACAAAAAAGTCATCCTTTGCAACTACTGCAGTAACACATTGTTTTTATGGTGAGGATTTCTACACAGATTTTAGAAGTGCTGCAACCATAACAGATGGCATCATTTTCTCTGTTGGTGTAAGGTCAGGAAAATGGGAACTGATGTGTTACCAAACAGAGTCAGGGTGAAATGGTTGTGGTAATATGCAGATAAATGTAAGGTAATGTTACCTAGCTACTCGCCACATAAATGTGTTTAGTGTATCAACTTATACTTGAATCTGTAAATCAGCTCTTGAACCAAATGCAAAACAGAAAATGCAGAGAAAACCTTCGGACCGGAGCAGAGGGGGTTGCTGAGTCCGGATGGCCCTTGTGGGGATTTCTGATGGCCCAATACTTGGATGCCTATAAACGGAAGTCACTGCTTGTTTCTCACTTTAACTCCCGCTGTTGATCACGCACTTCTGTCACCAACAGTTTAACGGTATTCTAACAGTAATAGGGTGGTGGATTTTATATGAATGGTGCATTCTCTCTCCAGCACTGTTTTCATTATACTTGCATCACAAAAAATATTTGCTGTTTCGGCTTCCCACAAAAATAAGCTGATAGTTCACACGGACAGCTTAAAAGGATCTGGAAATGAGATGTAGCGGAGGGGCAGCTGGGAAATAGCTGAGATTTGACAGGAAGATATATGATCAGTGAAGGTCAAGAAAATTTGTTCAGGTGTTGTGCAGTATTACTTTTACAAAACCTTTAGAAAAATCGGAGTGAAAGCAGTAAGGTTAATCTTCATGAAGTACTGGGCTTGTTTTTAATCTAGGAGAGAGAGACCATAAGAATGAAGGTCTCACTTCAGTTCTTACATTTCTTTGAGCAGTTACTATATAGGTGTGGTTATATGGGACAAAAAGAGGACAAGCCCCTTGGCTTTACAAAGCTAATGCTACACAAACCTGCACATCTCCAACAGCTGCATCGCATTCTGGATTAAAGTGAGCATGATAATGTTACACTACATTTTACATTGAAGAAAATAGTCTGGATTCAAGGCTTCAAACAGGGAAGAGGGATAAGCAGCTATTATTGTCTGCACAAACTGTACTTAGATGCTGTCATGTAGATCAGTGATTTTGGTCATATGAATAAAAAATACATTTGTATGTGCTGCACGTACAGGTGCAGCTCTGCAGCTTTGGGCTCTGTGCCCATGATCAGAAGCTTGTCAGTTCAAATCCTGCTGGTGGCTGAGTGATTTCACCACTGAGCAAAGCCCTTAACCCTAATTGTTCCCAGGACACTGGCTGACCTTTCTCTCTGATCCTCACATGCATGTTGCTTTGGACAAAAGCATCTACAAAGTAAATGTCCTAGTAGTGAGATGGTCCTAAAAACTTTTACATTCTTTTTTTTTTTTTTTTTTTTTTACTCAGACTGAGTTTAGACTGAGGCCTGCAGTTTTATCATCTCTCTCTCTCTCTCTCTCTCTCTCTAAAGAGGAAAAGAGCCAGGGCAAATGGAGGTGGGGGACCAGGTATTGACACCACGCCAACTGAGCTGTGTGTTCACTCCAGCAAGCTTATTGGCTGACCTTATGCAGAAATTCTGAAGGAGACTGTTAGCTCCAGGAAAATAAACAAGCAAACAAATAAATAAAGTCCCGGATATGTCCGTTCCAAATCCAAAAGCACACCCGGTATCCAGACAGACCCTGGCTAAGAGCAGCCACATCACACAGGGCCCCCGAGCAGCAGGAAGGGCAGGTCGGCAGGCCTGTTAGACGGAGTATTCAGGGTAGAGGAAGTGGCAGGGATTCCATCTGCTGTCTGTCTGGAGATGATGGGGGGGCATGGACAGCAGAGCTAGCATGCAGCCTCAGGGTGCAGCTCTCATTTTTGTGCGTTGGCTGTAGAGGATGTGCAGGGTGTGCATATGGAGGATGAGGTTATAAACCTGCATGGGCCTCTGGACGTAGGCAGGCCACATGTAGAACCTCTCGCTTCGGGAATCCGCCGCAGCTCAGGCCTCCCCGCCAATGTGCGAAGGTGCTTTTTCACTAGGGAACTCGGGACGGAAAGCCCTCCCGGCCCCACCTCTCTATTGCTCCCAGACGTTGTTTTTCCCCATTTCCAGACAGATGGCCACTGCAGTACAGTGACGAGCTGCTGTGGTTGGCGACCGGCACGCCTACGCCAGAAGACCCCATTACCACAGCTCATGAGCTCAGATATACGGAACGCGAGATCACGCACTGCTGTGGATGTTTATCCTCCTCTACTCCGTCCTTTACGGCTAATACAGTGGGTGTGTCAGCTGGAAGTGAAATTAATTAGCTGCTCTGGGCTGCCCTTGAACTAGGAAGCAGAACCATAGGCCCACACAAATCGGTTTTTGGCTAGGAGCTCTAATATACAAATAAACACAGTTTTAGAATTTGTATTTTACTCCTCTCATTCCAACATGCTGAAATAGATGTTTTCTGTAATATTTTTTTATTATTTTCATTTGTTTTGCTATTTGGTATTCAGACACTATATTAATGCAGCCAGTATCTCTACTCGTTAAAAATAGTGACCTGCATGTCACCGTCAAGTCTCACGAAGGGGTGCTGTATTTCTGGGAGCAGCTGAATTGCTCTAATACCGTACGAATGGATACAGCTTATCAGTGAATGTGATAGCCACATAAGTAATTTACACCAGTTTTATGATTTTATGATGAATATTTACTTAAGATAATCATGTACACCTGGTATGCAGAGTGTCTCCAGCCTTAAGCCCTGTGTTTCCAGGGTTAGGCTACACACCGCAGTGCTGGACAGATGGATGGAAGGACAGTCATGTATAGTGTAGAGCAGGGGTCACCAACATGGTGCCCACGGGCACCAGGATGCCCCCAAAGACCACATGAGTCGCCCGTGGACCTGTTCTAAAAATAGCACAACTTAGTGAGCAGCGTGTAAAAATGTATTTTATCCTGTTGCTATTCTTCAATCACATTTGCATTTATATAGATTTGAAAGTGACAATATCTAAAAAAAAAAAAAAGCATTTAAAACATGTTTATTATACATGAAGTTTATATAAGTTTAGAAGGGCGTTTCAAACTGGTAGCCCTTCGTATGGCTCAGTACCCATGAAGTAGCTCCCAATTTCAAAAAGGTTGGTGACCCCTGATGTAGAATGTACAGTGGTCTAAACACGCCTTCATTGTGGTATATTGTCACTCATTTTGTGCTTTGCATGGGGGAGGCATTTGTAAGTTACAGCATGAAAGCTACATCATTGACCAAGTCGAGGGAAGTGAGTTTAGGAAACAGGTCCTAAAGTACACAGGAAATAGTGAACGATCCTGATAAATGAACACAACTTCTGGAAAAGTTTGTTGGAGAATGAAAACAAGCTTTTTTTAAAATCTAGAGCTACATGTCTTGCAGTGCAGCTTTTTTTTATACAGCTGGATTGCTTTGCAAAGGTATTTCTTCAAAGTGCACAACAGCATATGATACTCTGAGACATCACCTAGAACCCCTTGGGTTAACTAGGCTTCTAACACCACAACAGCATATGATACTCTGAGACATCACCTAGAACCCCTTGGGTTAACTAGGCTTCTAACACCACAACAGCATATGATACTCTGAGACATCACCTAGAACCCCTTGGGTTAACTAGGCTTCTAACACCACAACAGCATATGATACTCTGAGACATCACCTAGAACCCCTTGGGTTAAGCTAGGCTTCTAACACCACAACAGCATATGATACTCTGAGACATCACCTAGAACCCCTTGGGTTAAGCTAGGCTTCTAACACCACAACAGCATATGATACTCTGAGACATCACCTAGAACCCCTTGGGTTAAGCTAGGCTTCTAACACCACAACAGCATATGATACTCTGAGACATCACCTAGAACCCCTTGGGTTAAGCTAGGCTTCTAACACCACAACAGCATATGATACTCTGAGACATCACCTAGAACCCCTTGGGTTAAGCTAGGCTTCTAACACCACTGCCCCTGCTGCCCCCTCCCCAGCATCAGAGTCCCGCATGCCAGTGATCCCAGAAACCCCATGATCAGAGCTCCCAAAACAAAGCAACTGCACAAACTTGCAGGGGTTTAAGATGTTGCTGACATCCACTGGGATACAGCCTCTGCAGTGTTCGGGTCTCTTGAGGAGGCCTATGTTCCAGCAGAGGAGCAGGTCTGCTGGCAAGGCTCAGGCACCCTTGTTCCCAAGAGTTTGTGCTGGAGTGTGGTTACTGTTATTCTCCGAGAATGACACTTGTAACTTTCCCTGGGTGTCAGACACAGACATGGGTTGCTACAGCTGTTAGTGGTGAAACACCCGTCAGTTCAGCTAAAAAAAAGAAAAAAAAGAGAGAGTTGTCTGAAGAGTTCTTGTGGTTAGGAAATCTGGCTCTTCCTACAAACTGAGACTTATGAATTGTAATTATTTAAACGAATGACTCATTTAACTTGTTTGCCAATATTTACACACTATGGCCTCACTTTGGATTCAGGGCAAATGGGAAAATAAAACAGAGCAAATCTCTCTCTCTCTCTCTCTATCTCTGGAGAGGGCAGTTGGTTATATACACAATGTCTTGAAACAAATTTAGTTCATCTAAATGGATTTTAAAGTATTCTCCCTTACACCAATCTCTGCACTGCTACAGATATCAGTATTTGCCTTCACCAAATTTAAAGTTAGGTTACTCTCTCTTGCAACAAGTCATGTCTTGTAGTTCCCTAATCCATTTTCCATATATATGTCTGTCTTGCTGACCATTATAGAAATACTTCTTGTAACAGAATCTTGTTTAATCCCAGAGGATGTGGTCAGGTGAACTGCACAGCCTTGTGTGATAAACCACAATGACAATCCATAGTAGAAGCCACACAATTGCACTTTCTCATTGTGTACATCACACACAGGATTTTCCAGTGATCAGGCTGTTGGAAAATGGGGCCACTGGGCGATTCACTGGTGTCCTGTTACTCCTGCTAGGTAACCCTTAGGACAGAAGTCCTCATTCGTGAAATATCGCCTTTACACACTTGCGACAGTAGTGGTGCTGTGACATTTAATACTGTAACATAACTAGGTGTAAGTAATTTTTAAGATACCTAAACACATGCAGCATATTGATTCATGTGCAATGTACACTGCAAAGGGGGGGGGGAATAAAGTGACAAATCAGACTGCATCTCTCTATTGAATAAGCAGTTACAGAACATGGATGGATGTTGAGTACATTATCTGTTAGCACATCTGGGGCCTAATGTCCCCATTCTCACTCCAGTCATGGTAGAATGGTATGGTAGAAATGGGAATGTGTACTTACTGACATAATTAGCACTGTATTATCATGACTCCCACTAAGGTATGTTTAAATGCATCATACTTTGGATTTTTTATGTTTTTCATTTATGGTTACATATCTGAGTATTTCATCATTTTCCCCAAACATAAACTTTGCTCAATGTCTACATGCTTGAGTAGTCTGATAGCCTTTTATTTTGTAATGAGTGTAAAGGTTCAACAATTGTGAGTCAGGTGATGTGGTAGGTAGTTGGGTTTTCTAACTGCACTTGTAAGCAGGTCCTGTTTTTAACCCAGGCTGACCTCTAACCTTAGTTGCTTGTTGATTTGTAATCTGTTACTCAGTTACTTAAACTGTGCTGCCGGGTCTAGATCACAACATGTTCCCTTCAGGTCAGACTCAGAACTGGCCTTCAGCTGGCTGCTGTTTTTCTGTGGGAATGTTCCCTTCTGTGGAACCAGTTCACTTTGTACTACAGCAACATTGACCACGTGAGGTAGATGGAAAACAATAACAACAAAAAAACTGAAATAATGAAATCTTGAACCACTTCCCCACGGTCTTACCTCAGATGTTGAAGCAACATTTTCTGTGTCCCATCCTCATTTTTTTTGGTTGGTATAGTACAAAAAAATCAACTTACTAAATTTATGTATGTAGATTAGTCTAGTCATTTTTCACTTCCATGACCATTTCCCCCCATGTGTCTCAATGCATTCACATTTACAATCCTTATGTGTGATCGAGTTTAGTGGAACATATTTCACATGACCTACTTAAAAGGGGGGGGGGATCTGTGCCTATTTAAGAATATTCTGCTAACTCAGGAAAAGCTATTAGAAGTCCCAGATAGCCCAGGGATGTGGAAATACTGGCCCGCTTTGCTCAGCAACAATTACTGCGTCTGAGCAAGCTATGCTGGACTTTTTTAATGGCTCTGTGGCATGATGTGCGATGCCACTGTAAGACAAAATACAACAATGAACTGCATGTGTAATGTATTTTAATCCATTTTTAATCCGTTTCTTCAGCTGTGTGTCATGCATGATGATTACTATTAAAAGCACATGAGGTTAGTAGTACTGCAGGGAAGCTATGGGTTCTGTGACGTAACTGGACTGCTTGTGTGACTTAGATTGGGGATCATTGTTAAGAGCGGTGAAGCCACCATACTTGCACCCCTTCCAAGCCGTAAACTGAACTCTAGTCTGAGAAACGTTGACTGTTCCACCAGCTGAGCCTATGCTAGCACTTTCTTACCCCTTTTCACTTGTTTTATGCCACTGCATGTAATATTTCCAGGCTCATATTTTCCATGCCAAGCCTCTCCACATCCTGCTTATGACACAAAGTACTTCAAGTAGCTCAGCTAGAAACTGCTTTCAGTAACCTTTGACCCCATCTGCTTGAAGTCAAGGTCCACTGGAAAACGTGTGTTGGACAGCAGTAACATGCTTTAGGTTCTCTCTTCCTCTCTTCTTCCTTTTGTTCTTTGTGTCCTTTGTTTATCTTAACTTTTCTTCTTCATCTGCTTGGATCCTCCAACCACTCTGTCCATTGGTTTCTCCTGTCTGGAACAAGCTACCCAACGGAACAATATGTTCTCTCTGGTTCCCACTTTGCGGCAGGTCAAGGAAGGAAACGCTTGATACTTTTAATGCGTTTACGGAATTGCACTTAGTGACAAAAATTACCCGGCTAATCCTGAAGAAATCTTGTTAGCCAATAATTTAATCTAACTGGGAGCTACAGGCATGGGATTTAGTGCTTACTGCCCTTGCTTTTCCCACCCTGCTCCTATCCAGTCTCAATCACACTGAAATTCAGCAGGGCAAATGTATAGATCAGACATACCATCAGGCAGCTCTTAGGAGACTCAAGTAAGTAAAAAGACACTGCAGTTAATATTATAAAGTATTACCAGGAAAGAAAGCAGCAGGATTATTTGTGTTCTTCAGTAAGATGACCATTTTTACCTGTTTCCACTATAATATTGTGCATATATTATGATAAAACTGCCAGCTCACTTTCCTGTAATGAGTTCTTTGCTGAATAAATCTCTCTCTGTGTATCGGTCAAGTGTCTGGGTTTTTTATGGTGTTCATGCACATTTTCCCCTTGGCAGTGATCCGGGCAAAGGTGGTTGGGAGGAAGGAGGTGGACTCCGGGAATGACATCTATGGTAATCCGATCAAGCGGATTCAGTATGACATCAAACAGATCAAGGTAAGCTCCAAGTGTCCAACAAATGTAGCTGGTGTGCACAAATGTAAAACTACAAAACTAGTAACTATTCAATATGTAGCATCTAACTTGTCAAAAGCCTGCCTGTGAATTCCTATTTATTTGACAATTCCTCATTTCACTGAAGGTAAGACCAGTATTCTATAGGGGCAGTAGGCAGCAGGGCATTTAATTATACCCTCCTGAGACCCGACCTATTCATTTATGTCCATTGTAGTGGACATTGTATTTTTGCATTTATTTTTTCACTGATGTTGGGAAACGTATTTATTCTTGTTGTGCACTAAAGAGGACATGCTGTGAAATTAAAATAAGAATAAATTAGAAAAAATCTAAATTGTAAGATGTCTTATTTCCTCCAAAGACAAATAACCTACAATTGAAGGACACTTTTTTCCTTGGGTCTCAGGAGGATATTGCTGTCAACAGAAGTTTACTGAATCTATCATTAATGGTTACTGGTCACAGATTTTGCATGCTGTACTTAACCTAATTTGCTTAATTAAAAAAAAAAATCCAGTCACATAAATGAGTAAAAAAGGCTGTTATTAGACATACCATTATTAGATAAAAGTGGAAAAAAAACGCTCTTCACCTGTTTCTAACAGATGTTCAAAGGTCCAGATGTAGACATTGAGACTGTGTTTACTGCCCCTTCCTCTGCGGTATGTGGGGTCACCCTGGAGCCCAACGGGAAGAAAGAGTACCTCATTGCAGGTAGGAGTCTGACCACAGGCAGCACCAACTGTCAGGACGGCACAATGTGAAGAATGACATAGCAGCGGTGTTGCCGTGTAGTGGAGCTGTCAGGATTACTTAATTAAACTCAATTACTTGATTATTAAAAAGCACCAATTTAAACTACAATTAAAATTAAACTATTAAACCCTTCTCGATTACTCAGCAATATGGCCGACGGTAGACAGCACATGCAAGGTGAAGGTCTAAATAAAGACCGAAAGCATCATTTGTGTGGAAGCGCTTCACATAAAAAGTGAATGAGAATGCAGTTGTCTGCCAGTATTGCAAATCAGGACTTAAGTATCGCCACAGCACGACTGCAAAGCAAGTACTTCTTAAGAGAAAACATTCAGGTTTGACGGACTCGTCCAATAATGCGAGGTCAGCCAGACATGTCCCATTTAGTCTAGCCTGTCTTTGTCATCACTTTAAATTATTTTGCGAATTGTGATTCCTGTATGTCAAAATAATTGCTGCTCAAACGATGGCTACTCCATTGCTTAGCCTCATCATTTTACATAATACGGTACGTAATAACCAAATAGCATTAATTGTTTTTTAATGTTTTGTGTGTTTTAAGTAGGGCTGAACAAGATTAGAAAAAGGTCACACTCCAATATTTAGGACTTGAAAATTAACTATATAGCCAAATGTAGAACTTATCTACCTTTAACTTATCTACCAACAGAGTCTGCAGGATGTAGCCACTGTAGCAATTCTTCTGTAAGTAGCTAAGATGGGAGTATACAACAAGATGTGTGAGCATGTGGCTAAAATAGACACACATACAGATTTCTGCCATAGTATTCAAAGCAATTACAGATTGACTAAATAAAACTAATGGAGAAATGTAATTGCTGCAAACATAAATGTTTGCCATGAGGTTCAGGTATGTGGAGAAAAGTTTACCTGAGGTAGGATTTTCAGAAGTAACAGAGATGTCTTGCAATTGCATCAACACAAGTACACAAATAATAGAGAAACCATCATCAACAGAAAATGAGAAAAAATACTAGGTGGCTACATCAAGGAAGAAAAGAACCCAGAAATGCTGAGAACTGTAGTTAGGTTGAAAAAATCCACAGGTGGGATAGTTGAACAAATCACAACTAACAACTTTGGTCATCGTACACTCCCTCCCGAGATACCAAAAATCACTCCCCAACAACCTCACCCCCCTGCAGTCCTCATCTACGAGGATGAAACTCAGCTGCCAGAAAGATCAATCAAGTAAACTTCCATGCAGCTGTAAGACACTGAACCCTAAGCCAGGTGAAAGTTCTGTCCAGAAGTCAGAATGCTGACCAGACAAGCACAACATCCCCATCATTCCATTGTCCTTCTTTGATCTAAGGGTTTGTAACCCTCCACCTCTATTTCTGTAGGCAAGGCAGAGGCTGGTGGCAAGATGCATGTGACCCTCTGTGATTTCATTGAGCCCTGGGACTCTATGACCCCCACACAGAAGAAGAGCTTGAGCCAGCGCTACCAGATGGGCTGTGGGTGTAAGGTGAGGGGGCTGGGTACCACAGTGAGGCTGAGAAGGGGCCGGAAGTGGGAGCACAACACTGCTTCTACATAAAGTACCGAACAGCATTGTGATCAATTGTGCCGTGTGGAGAGGATTAGAGTTACAGTAGTATCTTTCCATTTACAAGCTCATTTGTTTCATTGCCAGTGCTGCCAACACAAAAACAACTGTTCTGTTATCTCAGATCACCCGCTGCCCTGCATTCCCCTGTACCATCACCGCCCCGGAGGAATGCCTGTGGACAGATTTGGTGATAGAGAAGAGTGTGAGCGGACGGCAGGCCAGCCATTATGCCTGCATCAAGAGGAGCGACGGCTCCTGTGCCTGGTACCGCGGCATCGCCCCACCCAAGAAAGAGTTTCTGGACATTGAGGACCCCTAATCACACGTGTTTTCCCACCCACTGCACCACCTGATCTAAACATTTCTGCAAAAATGATCATTTTGAGTTAGAAAAAAAAATCAGTGAAGAAGTTAAAAGCTAAGATTAAATAATGATTAAACTTATTGTGAGAAAAATATGATAGACATAGACTGGTTCGGTGATGATGTCATTTCCTCTTAAAGGCAGGACACTGAGATAGGAGAGCACTTCCCTTGCCCCAAGTAGCGCTTAATTCTCTTTACACCAATTATGCCTTATCTTGAAACATTCCATGTAATTTGTAAATCGTGTCCTACATTTCAGATAACACTTAAATGCTGTTGATGTCTAACTAACCAATCGCCGCCCAGATATCAATCAGACCTAACAAATATCATTCAGTTTCTGTAAACTGTGCTGTTTGGATGTATGAAATAATGGTGAGGCATTACTTCTTAAGATGTTCAAGGAAGAATAACTCTGTTTTTCAACAAGTTGTACAGGTTGGAAGTGATATTTTATACCAAAGCTATACACAGTTTTTAAGTCCAAAACTGGCTGCTTCCAACAGACAGTCTTGTAGTTTCTATTAAAACTTCAAATATTCCATTCTAAGTTCCTTTGTTAACGTTAAAGGAGTGTTATTCCAGGGTTTCTGAAGATTTCAGATTCTAACCAAAGCCAAGAAGGAATTAATTCTGCCCCATTCTGCCAGAAAACCAAATCATTTCATCATGGTGGCACCACGTAAAACTCGCAAACAAAAGAGCCTAACCAGCATTATGTCAGAATCTTCACTGAATGCTGATAATGTTCTCTCTGATTATGACCTTTAACCTCTGAGTAGATGAATGACATCTCACTGGACCAGTCTATGCAGCTGCCTTGGTTTGGTACTTGTGTTATTGTGCGCATCTGTTTCAAGTCATTGGCTGGCCATTCCATTTGCCACCCCCCCCGTCTTCCTGGCTCCTGTATAGTACCTATGCATATGCCTTTTTAAAAAATATATATTTTGACATCGGTCTTAAGTATTATTATTATTATTATTATTATTATTATTATTCTAAATTCATTCATATTTTTGGGTAGACCTAGATTTGCACTTCCCAGGGAGACACTGCCTAAGACGTATTTGTGCAAAACAAGGAGGATTGGATCCTCTTCTGTACTTCTTTAATGTTGTTTTTTTATAGTCTTTTATAGTTCCTGGTATAACATTTTCATTTTTTTATTATTATTGTTTTTTATTGCTATTTTATATTATGCCTTTGTTTTTCCATGTCAGAAAATGTAGAAAATTTAGATATTTTCTTAAATTGTAGTCCAGTTGACTTTTGTAAGATTTTGTTTCATGGTGATTAAGGTCTTTGAAAGGAGAGATTTATGTTCTGTTATCTATCATGGATTTCCATGTCAGATTGCTGAATATTTGTACAATTTTTAGACTGATGGTAAGGCAGATATATAAGGCTATATATCTCATATTAAATGATTTTAAGCTTTTTTCCTGTTGAAGACAGCTGTGCCCATTATAGCATGACACTCCTTCCAATCTTCTCTTCCAAATGAGGGGCACTGCATGGAGACCTAAATAACCCAAATGTCTTTGACTAGATGTTGCTGAGTGGAGGGACAATTACTTGAGTCTTGGTGAAGAATTAACTGTTTTTTCAGGGTTTCTGTAGGGCACTAAAGGGTCTACATTAATATTAACCTCCAGGTAACAGCCTAGTAGATTTTTATCCCCATTTAGGTGCATCCATGCCCTTGTGCTAGGAACACAAAGAAGCAGGGCTAAAGTTGGGTTAACACTGCATGTTCTCTGGTTTTTGTAGTGCAAGTCTGTCCATAAATATTCTGGATAACTACTAGACAAACTCGTTGCTCTGTTGTTGTAGGCTAGTTAATGGATGCAAATGTCGCTTGACTTTTTTTTTTGACAGTTAGGGCGTTTTCGTTATCGTATAGCTTGCTAGACATATAGTTTGCTTTAATGAAACTGTCTTTGTGACAATTTTCTTGCTACACATATGTCATGTATAATGAGAATACTTCCCAAATAAGCAGGTTATATGGTATTACTCTAAATAGGCTAATATTAACCAAAACCTTATGAATCACTCTTGTTTCCACAAGTTCAATCTCCAGATACTCCTAAAATAATAATATAAAGAGAGACATTTAATGTGGTATTTTTTATACTCATGTATGCTATTACAATTTGAAAACGGTGACATAATTTAAAACTTGGTCGAGCCGTGTTTTTACTACGTAATTTTCTATTATTAATTTGTTTAATTTCGTAAGTTTTCGGCTTCCTCGTCGAAGTACGGAAAAGTATGGTGCGACTTGTGCTGGAACCACATGAGAAGCGTTGTATAATGAGAACCAGACTATGCATGTGTTTGTTGTTTGTGTAATTCATACGTGGAAATTCTGTCATTGAACAAAATATACAGTATTATCAAATAAAAATGTAGAATTACACCGCTTATTGCTTTTGGTCATTCATCAATCAGAATGCTGGAGCCATGCTAATGCTGGTCATTTTTAGATACGAGCCATGTCCAGTTTTACATTCAAACAAGATTCTTCAAGGGCGCCAACTTAGGTCACTATGCATAGCAAAATTTTCAGAAATAAAAATCAAAACCACACACTCGTATTCACAGAAAAGATACGTCTGGTATTTTCAAGCACGAACGGCAGCGTTCTCCTTCACGTGTGATGACAGTGTCACCGCGTGGCCAAAATGCCAAATTACAGTCTTGTTTTACTGTAACATCTAACATTACATTAACCACAATGGTAGGGCTACTGCCAATACATATATACTTTTTACCACTATAGTGTGTCCTTCCTAAGTTCATTATTTTGCTACCATTTCTTTTTGATGGGAAGTATTAGAATTGGCTCTGGACCAGGACCATTAAAGAGAGTGCCTTCACTACTGACCCATTTTGCTGTTAAATTGGTATGTACCGCCCTTGGTATAACTCCTAAATTTAGAAGCATCTCGCATCGGAACATGAGTTTTCAGTAAATATACTGTTTCAGCCTCATTCCTATTTAGGTGGATTTTTGTCCGGAGGGAACTGTTGCTAGGAGTCAGCAGTATTTCGTGTTTGCAATCCTCAGCCCTTAATACTGTAATATAGGCCTCCATGGCCAACTATGCAATTTCTGCATTTAAAATACTTTTTTAAGGGCACTGCATGTAGCTGGCGTTTGCATGTCAGCGTTTTCTTGCACTGTTAACTGTACTGTATTTTGTCTTATCATAAAAAAAACACCGGTCGTGGTGAGAAAACATCTGTGTTGTTAACGATTGTTTGGGGCTGAGGAAAAAATGATCAACACGCCTATGCAAGGCCGCCATTTTGGCCCGCAGCGGTCAGTCCGCGGCCTTCGGACGGCTCGTACCACTGCGGCTCCCTTTGTCACTGTAGACCGACACACAGGCACATATACAACTAGGAAAAATAGCCGAATATCGAACCTTTAAAAAAAAAAAGAAGAAAGAAAGAAAATAACTAATAAAGGCAAAATGTTAGAGGGTTTGGCGAAAATGTAAATGATTATAAGGTCCCACTGGGGGTAACGACACAACGTTCATTCTACCACTTCGGAGACAACTGGTAACCAGGAATAACAGGAATACCTGAAACACAAAAAAAGTTCTCACAAAAAGGAAATCAGACTGAAAATTAGACTTACCCGGGCGTCTTTCTTCACTGTTTCATGTATATTTTTCGCGCTATCCGGCCTGCCCTGCACGCGCTCGCGTGCCCTTTTTTGATGAGAAACCTCTAAATATGTTTTGTAAACGTCAACAAGCGTGTTTCCGTTTTTTCCCATTTTAAACGAAATGTGGCGACAGATTGCAAATCACTGCCATGATAATAATTACAGAAGTATTTTGCGCGTGACACTACTGGTATATTATATAGGCTAGGCCTATTAATATTTTACTATGTTATTAGTATGCGTGTTGTTACAAACTTTTAAAATTTATTACAGGACATGCACACTGAAAGTGATACACATTTAAGTAAAATATCATTTTGATGGAAACAAAAATGTTATTAAGCAGTATATTTTGACATGACAGCTAATAATTACAAATTCAGGCCACCAGGAGGCACAATAACTAAATAATTAAAACACGGCTGCCGTCAATGGGGCTCTGCTGGGGAGTCAGCACACCTTTTCCATCTGCTCAGTCGGGAAATCCACATTTTCGTGTGCATTCTGCGGGCATTTTCTACAATCTAAACTCGAAATGGTTTTTTACACATTTTGTTAACCGTTGTTCAGCCGGAATTTGTATCTACTGAGATGGTTTGTTTTTATAAAAATCCAGGCCTACCCGAATTTATATTCGAAATGTAAATATTGTTAAACGTGTTGTAAAGAAACAGGGAGGGAAACAAAAAAAATCTAATTAAAAACTATGAAATCTAATTAAAAACTATGAAATCTAATTAAAAGTATGAAATCTAAATAAAAAGTATGAAATCTGGTAATTGCATGGTTGTTGTAGATGTTTTAGTATCACATACCACCACGGATGACATCAATTTACTTCCCAAACCCTTAAGAGCTTCATATATACAGTATACATAGTCCTATTGATATTCACCTGCTTTGATGCATGTAGTCTCGATAAAATGATTGAAACGATGGCTTGGGATACAAATTTATCCAATCAGCGTCAAGATCATCACGACTAGATGCTGGATAAGCGGTTATTGAAAATGGATGGATGGATCATGCACTTATTTCCGGGGGGTATTGAACGAGATAACACCCATCGCGCGACATATTGGTAAGCAAGGATAAGATGGAATGCGAGAATAAAGTAAAAATACATCGGACCCTCCGGAGTAGCTGAGAGGAGTTTAATAAGCCGAACACCGTGACGATGAAAATCAATTTCACATCGGTTTTAAAGCAAACCGCAACTGTGTTCTTTTTCTGTGGGAATGAGGTGATGTTCTGCATCTTATATTAATACTTCAGTAACCGTACTTGAGGGGGGGGGCATAAATGATGTAGTAGTGCCCTCTTACTCAATGTAGACCTATTAATTAACCAGAAACTAAGTGTATTAGGCATAATACAGGTCTATATTTTTTTCTGTTACAGACATTGCAGGACTTATTGACCATCAGAGTGGGAATGCTTAATTTAACCCTTTGTTAACTGATAATGGGGTTACTGAGTCAGTGTGAAACATGTGTTGACTAGTCATTCAAAAGCTAAACATCTGCAGTCCCACCAGGGACTAATAATAACTCATATGCAGCCTGTTGTGAGGCTGGAAACAGCATGAATGAAGGCCGCAGGCCAGTTTCACAAAGCTGGATGCCTTGCCTAGCCAGACAACTTGTCAGATTTAAGGCAGTCTGGACTAAATGGAAATGAACGAAGATAAAGCCCATTTAAACCGAGGTGCCTTAAATCCGATAAGTTATCCAGCCAAACAAGAAATCCTGCTTTATGATACAGGCCCCACAAAATAGACAAATGAAACTGTTTATGGCCTACAGTACACACTTTAAAGTGAACCCAGAAGACGGGAGAGAGCTGCAAATGACTTTTGTTTAATAAAATGAAAAGACGCTAGAATGCCTAACCATAGAGGCATAGACTGTGTCAGCACAGCACTGGATATGGCACAAGTATCTGCTTGGTTTAAAGTGTTTCATTTTTTTTTAATTTAAAGCCAAACAATGCAGAACATTTGGGTATGTTTGTTGTGCATTGAAAAGGCACCTGCATAAATGAGACTGACAAAAATTGCTTTGCAGTAGGCATCTCTGATCTTTATTACAAAGTGTCAACTTTGATCTTTTGGTAGTGGAGATCTTAAAATATGGGGCTGTCCCTTCAGATAAAATTTATTACACAGTAAACTACAAAGTTTGTTTTTGGTCTAAGTTTTGGAGACACCCAGTGTTAATAGTTTAGCACAGTGTCTGCCAAACTCAATTTCTTTTAAAGCTGAACACCTCGGTCGACTGAAGTTGGCGTTTTCTTTTTAATATTCCATGCGTGCTACATCAGTAATCTTCCCGTCAAAAAAATTCCACTTCATCAGATATGCTCAGTGCCAACATTTACAGGTGCATGGACTTACAGAACAGCCCTTCTGTTTCACACGTTAACTGGCTACAACTTGTCAAGGACAAACGTCCTGTAGCTAACTAAAAGGTTATACAGTTACACGACGCTGAGCCGTATAGAGAAACACTCGTTTTGTTTCAAGGGATATGGGATCTGAACGAGACGAAAACAAAATGGAGGACATGCACTCCTCCTTTCAGCCATTAGGTGTCACCATAAAATATGCTGAAATGATGGCATAGTCTATGTTTCTCTGCCCGACAGGAAGGTGTAATTTGTATTAAGGGTTAATAAAGTAAAATTGCATCCACTCAAATGCCTACTCTAATTAATTAGGATCCGATTTAGTTACTGTGTTACATGTAGGTGTTAAATTTAACCCTGTATAATAGGACTTGTAAAGACACTACACACATAAGAAAATGCATTATGTAGCTTAATCTTAAACTGATGCATTACTGCGGTACTTTTCAGTTACATATACTTAAAATCAGAATGTGTCAGATATCTTAAGGAATTCCCTGTTCACCTGCTTGCAAGATGTTGACTGAGATAACTTGCATGTGTGCCTCTCTTTTGTGAAATCACTGCTTGGCAAACAGTCCCCATTTTTTTTTTTTGTCTGGAAGTTTACTTTCCACATGTTCCCTGTTAGTCTACCGCAGGCCTCGTGTGGGTGTTCCTTACTGCAGCAGGAAGTGGGTTCCTGTTGTAGGAAGCAGATTGGTAGTTACGGACAAAGAAGTCTTACTCGAAGGTTGCCGGGCCTACGGTGGTGCCCTTGAGCAAAGTCCTAGACGTGAATGGCACCAGCAATATTTCCAGCTGTGTAAATTATGAAAAAAAGTTATAAGTAGCTTTGAGCAAATGTGATGGCTGAGGAGCAAAGTAAATATTAGGCTACTTTTAATAATAAGGTGCCTATTTGAATTTCAGGTAGGTGTTTGCTTAAGGCTTTGAGAAGGTTTTAATAGTCAATAAGAGCTGGTACAAAGGGGAAAAATACAAAATAGCAGCAATTGTTATATAAGATTTTACTGTATGAAAAAACCCTTCCTTAGCTGGAGCTCATGGTTAAGATTTCTCACATGACTTGGATGGTGCAGGACAGTGTTGGGAAAGCAGCATGAATTATCTCTGTTTCAGCAGATATTTGACTGGGGGGGGACTCCACAGCAGTTAATACTCCACGCCCCCATAACCAGCTATGCAATTTCTGAATTTTAAATCCTGCTTTATTCGTTAGGCATTTGTGCACTTTTTTATTTTGCATTGTTTTGCATTTTACTTCCATTTTTTCCTGAAGGTATTTCGACGCTGCATCTGTGTGAACCCCTGTCACTGTTGGTTTCTACACCATCGTCTTACATTCAACCCCCCCAGTTCATATTTCTGATCATAATGAGAAAAAGAAACCAAACAAATCTTGCCTGTTTCAGCTCCATTCCTGTTTGGCTCAATACTGGGGGGGGGGGGGGGGGGAATTGCATAACTCAGCCATCTGTAGCTTTGATTTAAATACCCCCATTATGTTATCCACAGATGTCCAAGGTCTAATGAGTGATTTATAGTAGTGATGTGCAGCCCCAATGTATTTCAGAGCTGAAATGGAGGGTGGCTGTGGTGTTGGTGGTGGTGGGGGGGGGGGTACTCTTGATATTCACACTGCCAGACAGAAAGCTAGAGAAGCAGGCAGCAGATATTCTTACCAGGCCACATACAGCCATCGGCCAAAGCCTGGCTGCATTTCATTTGTTTATTTTCATACAGCGGGTCACTAACCCGGGTGTCTTTATTTACCCCTCACTATCAACAGAGAAATTATCTGCTGAAGGGTATAAGGAGCTCAGGGTTTTAAAACCGCTGAAAGAGGTACCTTCATATAGAATAAGGCCAGCGGCCCAAGCGCATTAATGCATTTATTCATTAATTACGATTTCTTTCTTTGTTTAGCTTGGGCTGGATGTGAAAGCTCACCTGCTCCTTCATACGCTCCTCCAGGAGGAAGGCAGCAACACGCATATTTTATGTATCTAGTTTTTATATATTTGTCTGCCGTGCGACAGCTTGACAAATTGAACAGGTTCGCAGGCGGGGTATTATTTTATCGTCACCCCCTAAGATATATGTGCGGTACTCCGACGCGGAATGACGGAGTACGGAATAGTGCAAACGCTTCGCGGATTTTAGGTGCTTTGCTTACGCTCGTTAAAGTCTCTGCCGAATTTCCCCTGCAGTAATTTCCCTTTTTCTCCGCTTTGTACTTAGTAATTTAGACTTCATCAGTCGCGACACTTCGCTGCTTTCTTCTTGTTAGAGGTTCATTCTGCTGTCACGCCTGTGCCATCCGGAGCACCTGGCGGTTCCTCTTCATTCCTTATCCATTCGTTTTAGGAGAAAAAAGCCCCATGTTGCTGCTAGCAGAAATATTCATGTTTTTGGTATAAAAGTAGCCTATAGTAATAAAAGAGATTTTCCAAAGTTCCACAAATAGATTTTGCGAAATATGGGGACTCCCTTACCGGCTAAGTAATCCCGCATTTTTTTACTGTCTCTTGAACAATTTCTTTTCCCTTCCCTGCGTCGACATAAAAAAACATTTTCACAGAAGCGACTGATTTCTAAAAATTGGACACTCTAGTTTTTTCCCCTGAATGTAACGGCAATGCAATTTTTCATATGCGCTGATGATAAAGTACCTATCAAGACTGCGCTTTATCATCATTACTTACAAAAACGTGAACTCACGGGGATGGGAAGAGACGAGGAGGACGCGGAGAGGAAACGGGAGTAATCAGGCTGGGGACATGTAACGACTCGGTTTCCTCTAAAACGTGTTGTGTTCAACCGCATGCGTGTCCTGCCTTTAATCATGTCCTTTACTTTCACGGAAGCGCAACATAACGCGCAAATCGATTAAAATGTACAATAAATAATTTACATCCGACCTCACACTGGATACCAGCACAATCACACATCATTGGCCGTGACGAACTGGTGTATGTTTTAGGACATGATGCAACCCAGTACGCGTTTCCTATAAGTCTAGCGTTAGCAACTAACTTACTCAGCAACTATGCTTTTAGGAAACTCACCCATGGGCGGTTTGTTCAAATTAATTTCGAAGGATCATTCTTTGAATATTCGCGGGTGTATGCCAAGAAATCGCGAAAAAGACTGTTACAGTCACACAGTTGTCAGCCACTCCGTCAAGCATTCTATGACCCCAGTGTCACTAATAAAAAAGGTGACAGTATCGTTATTTAAAGTTCATATCATAGAGCGTGAATCAATTTGAACAAAATTTAAAGCACCCTCTGGTTGTGTCGCTGCGATAATATAGCAAGCTATTGCTACTTCCTGCGAAAATTATCTTTCTAAAACCTTTTCTGAAGTTCCATTCTGTTCGTTTGAAGAACATGAAGAGAAGACAGTAATGATGCATAGACCTCTGCAAAGGGTGAATACGTAGGGCCAACTTGAGTCAAATTAAAGAAAACGTTTAATCTTTGCACCAAAAAGAATGCCTATTTTATTTTGATAAATTAACCATTACTTTTTGGGAGCCCCGGGACTTTGCGCAGAGGTGTTGACAGAAATTCAACATTTTTGTCACGAATAAGGTCACAAAACGCTTGGGGGAAAGAGACGAGGTCTTGAAGATATGAGATATTTAATTCCCCCTTTCTTTACAATTTACCAGTCTAGAGCCATTCTTTGTCTTCCTCAGGACAAAAAAAATGTCTTCAACTATACACCTACAGCATTACATATTTATTTGGGTTCTGGACTAACCTGCTGTGTTTACAGTTTTTACACGCTACCCATTAAATTTTTTCTCTTAAATCACTTGGAGTACTGCCTGCCCATGCATTATGTGTTTCTGCGTCCAACATACTTCTCAGGAGAACTTCCAAAAGGTAGTTTTAATTCACCGTTCCTGCCTTCAACTTATACGGTTCATGCAAGTGATACTGATCATCAGTCAGTTCTGGAAATTCTGCGTAGGCGAGCAAATGGTCAAACGAGAAGGAAGAGGGTGCGGCGATGTCTGTGTCCTTGGAGCGTACAACCTTCAGCCAGCGATTAGACCTACAAGCGTGAGAGAACGTCCATATGTGAAAGTCCAATCTATAAAACTGAAAGGTGTGTACGTCGCTGCCTGTACAATTGCCTGCTAAGCAAATAAGAGCAAAAATATTAACGTGGGAACTAGCTGGGAGACTGACAAAGGGGAAGAGGCACAAGGCTCTGGGTGACATTGCAGACCCTACAAATCTAGGAGACTGCATTCCAGAGCTTAACCATCAGGCTACCTGCCAGCTCATGGTCCTCACAGCTTAGAGAAGACACCATAAGAACACTGTACCTACTTATTCCCCAACAGAGGTGGAGATTTCAGGTCCGGAGAGTATAAATCCAGACCAGGATTTTGTTTCAATCAACCAGTTGATTATAAAGAGTCTCAATCACAGAGTACTCAACTGGTTGGTTGAAACAAAATCCT
This sequence comes from Paramormyrops kingsleyae, assembly GCF_048594095.1. Taxonomy (NCBI): domain Eukaryota; kingdom Metazoa; phylum Chordata; class Actinopteri; order Osteoglossiformes; family Mormyridae; genus Paramormyrops; species Paramormyrops kingsleyae. The sequence continues at coordinate 20,979,234 of NC_132816.1, forward strand.
GGTCTGGATTTGTACTCTCTGGACCTGAAATCTCCACCTCTGCTCCCCAATGCCATCATGACCAACAATCCAGCACTCAGGTGAAAATGAAGGAGTTTCAGCTGAAGACACTTGTGCACTGTGATCTTACCTCACCTCTGTGTCTGGCCCAGTCTAAGCCAGGGGGCATCTGTAACTGGCTGGGCTGAGACACTGGCTATGTTTAGGCCGCTGTCCTAAATTTAACTTGCTTCCTTTTCTCCTTATTTCATGAATGACTGATTTAGGTTGCATTCATCCAGTTTTGGAAACAGCAGAACGTAGCGGCGAGTGAGGTTTCTGTTTACGGGCATCTGAGCAACACTGCCGGCTTCAAGATGCAAAATCTTCAAGGGGGTGTGGAACTCGCCTTTAGATTCAGGAGGGAAAACACGGCTTTCGCTGCTTAGACTACAGACACCGCAGAGCAAAATTCACCCTCTGGAGTTACCGCCATGATTAAAGCAGCCGCTTAGGGAAGCGTCATCCTTCAGGAAGAAGCCGAACAGAAAATTGTGCCATGGACAAACAGCAAAGCGCAGATGCTGAAACATGCAACACTCTTCCGGAAAATCTGTCCCGCTGGCTTATTACTTACATGCAGGTTAGTATTGGGGCTGCAGCTGTTTAAGAACAGCAAAGCAATCTGATATTATTACAGGATTTTTAGAGGTTCATGCCCCAAAGGGCCAACTGCTGTTTCAGCAAAGTCACTGCATTAGTAATAAGAAAGCAGGGGAGTAGAGATACAGATACTGTGCAAAATGTTCCCGCATGCGTCTGCAGACAAATCAATTAGCAAGAATCTTTGAATCTGTAGCTTTTTTTCCCCTTCGATCAACACAGAAACTGCCTAATTAAAGTTTAACTGCAAAACTACACAGAGAAAGACCAGAAAGAGCTCGGCCGTCACACCAAAGGGTATTAAAATATGCAGCCGACGGAGAATGAAGTCAGTCAGAATCGCTGCCTGCGACTGCTGCAAATACGCCAACAAAGCAGGATTTACCCAACCCTCTGATCTCTGCCGGCTTTTGATGATGACACGCTGTCTCGCGTTTCTGAAGAGAGAAGTCGGCCGAGGCGACACCGTCGTCGGAACCGGGAGCGGGGAGCGGAGTCGGGGCCAAGTCTTTCAAAGCGACTTTTCTTTCTAGGCTGGCTGAATTCTGCCATTGCCAGCCAATCTGAAGTGAAAGCAAAAAGGCGATCCACACAGATCTGTTCATACCCCCATAGACACACAAACTCGCTGCAAAACCAGAACTAGCAGCGGGAAAGGCTCCAAAACGATACGAAGTATGGCAGAGATAAACAAAAACAAACAACTCCTACAGACTGACATTTCTGCTGGTCAAGAAAGGACACACGTAACAGGGCTTTTCTTTCCGACGTTACACTGATGTTTTCAGTGTTTAAAATGAAAAGAACGGGGAAAGACAGAAGCGAGAGATTTGTTTGGATGGTCGCGGTCTTCCTCTGCCAAGCAGCTTATCGAGACACAGGCTTGCTGTGCCACTAGAGCACACACAGGCCGTCTTTGGGCTTCACATCCCGTTTATAAACCGACACAGCCGGAGGTGTCATTTCCAGAGAGTTCTGGCACTGACGAGCCCTGATATTTTCCCAGGACTCTGTGGGTCAGTATGTTCCTGAATTCCTGGGTACCTGGGGTTTGTGGGGTGGTGACAGTGACTGACTGCCCGTCTCTCTCCTGGAAGGAGGCAGCGATTACTCATCATGCAGTGCATCAACAAAGTCTGTCTTCCATGCTTTGTTGTTCATGTGCGGTTTGTATGATTTTCCTTTCATTTGTGAACAAGGCCCTGTGTCACCTCTTGGTCTGCAGTATTTTAAAAGCTCGTAGAGGTCTGGGTCTCCATGTGAATGAAGGTCAGAGTTTGCCTTCTTATCTGTTTGTATTGTACCAATAATCTTGCTAGATTTAAATAGCAGAACTAATCTGTACCTATACACTGGATGGCAGCAGATACTAAATCTAGCCACTAGGGGGAGAACATAAACAGTTATCAGTTGGGATCCATTTCACACCTACAGCACTGGCTTCCAGTAAATTCTCTGGAAAGGCTTTAGCAGTGAAATACACAATGAAAACCTTACATATTGTGCACAATGGTCACAAGTGCAAAAAAGAAGCATTTCACTAATAATAAAGAGACAGCTTGCTTTAAAAATGGTTTATAGAAAAATGAGTAAAACAAATTGTCTTTTCATTATTTAAATGGCATCCCTTCGATGGAGGTACATTGCCTCCCTACCCCCACCCAAAAAGAATTAAATTAAAAAAAAAATAACGCAGCATTAGTGGTGCATCACAGTCAGCGACCGCGGATCCCTCCTGTAGGTGGGGGGTACTGAGCAGGCGACGGCTGATCACCAATCAGCTTCAAAGGCCTTTGTTGAAATAGATGTAGCGGATGCTGTCACCGTACTGGGAAACGATGGAGTCCCTCAGCTCAGGTTCCAGCTTGGACACGGCCATGGAGCTGAAAGGCAGAAGCAAAGAGGTGGGTGTGGGAGGGGGGAAGCTGCATGGGAGATGCTCATTTGGTAAAGGATGGGGGGACGCTCACCATCTCTGAGGGAAGAGCGAGCAGGCAGCAGGCACCATGAAGACGAGGCTGCGGGGGCAAGGACGAGGGAGGAGAGGAGAGGAGAGGAGGGGAGGGGAGAGGAGAGGAGGGGAAGATCAGAGAGGCGAAATCAGCGGAAGGAGTGACAGTTTGAGGTCATACTCACAACAAACTGTAAAAGGGTCAGACCCCCTCCACCCCCCCGCCATCAGGCTGAGAAGCAGCTACATGCCCACAAGAGAACAACTCAAGCAGCGCACCACCCACCCATACATACACCCACCCACCCATCCATCTATCCCACCGACCTATCCATCCATACATCCACACACCCACCCATCTATCCCATACATCCACCCACCCACCCATCTATCCCACCCACCCATCCTTCCATACATCCACACACCCACCCATCTATCCCACCCACCCACCCATCCATACATCCACCCATCTATCCCACCCATCCATCCTTCCATACATCCACACACCCACCCATCTATCCATCCTTCCATATATCCACACACCCACCCATCTATCCCATCCATCCATCCTTCCATACATCCACCCATCTATCCCACCCACCCATCTATCCCATCTATCCATACACCCTCTAAACACTTCTGGTCAGGGACATACTGGAGTCTGCTGCCTCTCTAGCAGTACAGTGCTTTGGTACCCAGGGCTGTAAGTACGGGGGGGGGGGGGGGGTGTGTGTACCCTCTCTTACATCGCTGGTGGTACCACATGGATGGGATGGCAGCCCATAGCAGGGGAGGCGCACACACACACACACACACACACACACTCTGACTATCTGGCCTCCAATGTCAGGCGAGTGCCTCCCACCATGTTGAAGACTACAGTCTATTATTTATTGTTACTGTCTATTCTTATTGCCTAAATGTGTGTATTCAGCTACTGTAAACCTGCAAAAGTCCTTTGGAATTAATACATTACCTATCTACCCATCTATCTATCCATTTATCCATCCATTATCTCTCACCATCCATCCATCCATCATCTATCCATGCATCTATCTTCCCATCTCTTTCTATCCCTTCATCTATCTTTCCATCCCTCCATCTACAATCTATCCATCCATCATCTATCATATATCCCTCTGTGTATCCATTTATCATCTATTAATTCACCCATCCATCCATCCATCCATCTACACACAGTCTTCCATGGTGGTCACTAACAGACGTGGCAGAACTTGCCTAGTTCTCATTATCATGGTGTGGGAAGCAGTTCACACACCTAAGGGTTAAGATGCTAAACCGTGCCTGGAAACTCACAAGAGTGTAAAATCTCTGTACACCTTCCTCGTGGGGAACCGGCAGCTGGGCAAAGTTCCCATGACACAGGGAACTTGAACACGACACGAAAGTCACACGCGTCACCCAACGCTTCCGGAAATGTCCAGATAAGGCCAGACATATACTCACAACACTCCCACCATCATGACTTGTAATGGTCCATGGAGGAATGTGATTCTCTGGTAGAAAGACAAATAAAAAATATTACATTTTAACACCAATGATCCTGCCTTGCTTTCTCATTCGGCTTGGGCCCAGTTCACAAGCAGATTGCAGCAAAGTCATGGAATTCCTGACATTATTTATGCTTGACATTTGCGTGAAGGAGTGGCAAAGGTGGTGATTCTTCACAGACAAGATGCGGGACACTTCAGGCAGAAGGTTCCAGTCAGGACGGCTTTTCAGAAACACTTGCTGGTCAGAGAAACGTGGTCTGGAATGACTTTCTATGCCAGGTTATATTAGCAGATATGGTTCCATAGAGTTCCAATGCACCAAGCCTGCCAGCAATATTTAAAAGGCCTCTCTGATGTTGACGGAGAGCCACTTATGAGGTATATGAGCAAAAAGAATCTCATATCAGTATGTGCATCCCTACGGCTTCCTGTATGTACAAGCTGCCCGCAGAAAGGGCGCAGTCTTCACGCATTAGCCGAGTGTTTGCCAGCTGTGGAGATGCGTCCTGAGCGCCAGGCGTCCTGCTGCCCCCCCAGCCCATGCTCAGGCCTGGCGAGCCAGCAGGTGCTCCGATGAACTGCACATTTAGGCTTGCAGTCTTCTTAGAAGAGGCTCGCATTCTGACCAATGGCTGAGCGACGCCTGGGATCATCTGCGACTGTTCCAGGTGTGTGGCTCAGCGGAACACTGGAAGGTCACAGCAGTGATGTCACCGTTGAGCCCTTGAGCAAAGCCCTTAACCGCCAACTGCCCCGCCACCCAAAAAGGCATGCAGTCTGCGAAGTAAATAAAATGAGGGGAAAAAAAAACCTCATGCTCATACTTTCTAGGCTACAGGACCGTGGGCAGTAGGGGGCGCTGGAGGCATCTAAAGGTCCGATTGGTGGGAAGGTGAAATGACAGAATTAAGTTTATTCAATTCATTCCAGCCACCTTCCTCTGCCCTTCAGTGCGTAAGCGAGAAGACGGCAGACACTGGCAGAGACAGACAGACATGGACCCACCTGCATGAACCGGTACCTTTCCAGTCTCTCCATTACAATGGGAAGGATGACTGCAAGGAGGGGAGAGAGAAAGCAAGAGTCATCTGTGTGCCATGCAACTCGAGCAACAGCATCTCCATCCTTGGAGAAGACAAAGGGACACAGCAGTTCTAACAGGGACAAACTTTGCATCATTGTGTAGAGAGTTTCAGCCGAACATTTATAAATCACTGCCGAGTGCTGAGACGGCGGAGAGGGGACACAGCCCACTGTAGGGCGCCGGGACGGCGGAGAGGGGACACAGCCCGCTGTAGAGCGCCGAGACGGCGGAGAGGGGACACAGCCCGCTGTAGAGCGCCGGGACGGCGGAGAGGGGACACAGCCCGAAGTAGAGCGCCGGGACGGCGGAGAGGGGACACAGCCCGCTGTAGAGCGCCGGGACGGCGGAGAGGGGACACAGCCCGAAGTAGAGCGCCGGGACGGCGGAGAGGGGACACAGCCCGCTGTAGAGCGCCGGGACGGCGGAGAGGGGACACAGCCCGAAGTAGAGCGCCGGGACGGCGGAGAGGGGACACAGCCCGCTGTAGAGCGCCGGGACGGCGGAGAGGGGACACAGCCCGCTGTAGAGCGCCGGGACGGCGGAGAGGGGACACAGCCCGCTGTAGAGCGCTGGGACGGCGGAGAGGGGACACAGCCCGCTGTAGAGCGCCGGGACAGCAGAGAGGGGACACAGCCCGCTGTAGAGCGCTGAGACGGCGGAGAGGGGACACAGCCCGCTGTAGAGCGCTGAGACGGCGGAGAGGGGACACAGCCCGCTGTAGAGCGCTGAGACGGCGGAGAGGGGACACAGCCCGCTGTAGAGTGCTGGGACGGCGGAGAGGGGACACAGCCCGCTGTAGATCTTACTCATTCCCGGCGCTGCCATGGTGATGCGGGAAATGACCACTTGTGTGATGCCCTTGATGGCCGCATTCTGTAATGCAGAGAGGTGGCTACCATTACAATTACAATCAATTACCACCTAACTACAAGTGCTGAGAAAAATTATGTTTGCCCACTTAATTTTACTGGATGGTCCTTAAATCGAGTTACCGATTCAAAATACCCAAAGTTGCCCTTCTTTTTGTGGCATAATTAATGACAACATGGCAACTGAATTTTAATCCCCACAGAGTTGACCCAGGCATCTATCACACTACGTAAACCACCCCCCCCCCCCCCCCCCAGGCACGGTTCTGACTGGCTTGGCCAAACGCTGTGCTGTCGCCATGGCGATCCCGTGTTCTGCTGCTGCCACGGCGACGGCGTTCCGCTCACCCGGGAGTGTCCGAGCTTGTTCCCGTTCTCGTCCGTCACGGCGATACCGTTGAGGATCTCCCTAAAGCGGAGGGGGGGCCGAGACACAGCTGATGAGCCAACCGGCGGCCAGCGCCATAGCGATTACGAGCAAATGCCCATTTAAATTAACAGAGAAGCCTGCTGTTACACTTAACCTGAAAGACTCAGGTGAAAATGTCCAGCCGTAGTCTTGTCTTAAATTTTTTAAAAATCTGATAAGTAATCTGATAAACACCTTAAATTTGTGCTGTGTTTCTGGGCGAGAGGGAGGACATGCTGACAGATTATCATAACGAATATTATTATTATTATTATTATTATTATTATTATTATTATTATTATTCTTCATTTTTTCATCTACGTTATTATTATGAAAAAAGCGGGGAAAGCAGCCCCCAGTCACGCACCCCACCCCAGCCGGCATGAGCCGACACCCCAGGTGGGTTCAGTGCGGCCGTGTGGGGAGCGGAATCGAGCCGCACATCTGCCCGCCACACGGGGGGGCTCTACAAGCACGGACCTCCCGGCTGGTCCTGCGGAGCCCAGCAAGATGCACAGAAACAGCCGCAGCCCGAAAGACGAAGCTTGGAAGGATTTCCCTCCGTGCGGCGGCGCGAGGACCAGCTACTGCGGGTAACTGACACTGACAGGAGCCCGGCGCAGACCGACGGCCTCTAAAAACAGCAGACCGAGGACAGGACTACAGAACAAGCTAACGACACCCGTGTGGAACATAGAGGCGGACAGGAGACGGCTCGCTGGCTCCAGGACACGTATGCGTGCTGATGAGCCAGCCCATCCCTGTCAGAGATATAAACCAGACGTCGGTCACGGGAGCGGTGGGGAAAATGGCCGACATGGGAGGAGGTGTCAGCCTACAGGGGAAAGACTAGGTGGTCACTGAGACATTTACACGCGATGGAAACATAACTCCAAGAGGAGGTCTGGCTCAGCCCAAAGAGGTCCTGACACACTGCCCAGTTCAGAAACTGCCACTTACTGTCCCACCCCCGGCTATTCCGACTCGGAAAAGCAGACAAATATCTGACACCGCCGCAGGTCTCCGTGACGACCGGTCACAGTCACTTAATGACAGAGAGCAGACTAAGACAGGTCACAGCAGGGTTACAGGACCATGCCCGGGCATGACAAGACACCTCCCTTCAGAAAAGCACAGGCGAGCAGCCGTCCGTACGGTAAATAAGAATGTGGACAAGCTTCAGAGGAAGAGAAACATCGACTCACTGTTGTCTCATCATGGGGATGTTCACGCAGTTGGCCGCAGCCACGGCGGCGAAGGGCACCCAGCGGGCCACCAGGGGGGGCGCTTTCTGTCGACAGAGGCAAGAGGGCGCTGGAGATTAATTACGTCGCAATGAACAGGAAGTGACATCACCACACAAATCTTTAGAGCTGCATTTTCGATATGTCAAAACTGCACTCGGTGACTCAGGCCCGGTCACATTCCTACACGTGGTTTCGCTCCTCCGCCAGCAGTCAACACACTGATGCAGCACAAGGCTTCCAGGATCTATGACCTAATCCGTCACCCACCCAAAATGTTGTTAAATCCATCTCCACTCCCCCAGCCAGCTAGTCCTTCCCACTTCTGAGCCGTAGGGCTCTGTGCAGCATCCTTCTTGGAAGTCGAATCGCTGGATTCTACCAAGATATGACCAAATACCGTTTTGCGATTTGACTCATATGCCATGCATTTCGGCTGTAAGCATTTCTGAACGGGGAGGGTTTGCTCGAAAGTAGTACATCATAATTCATGAGAGCTACACCGTGACATACGCTGCAGAGAGAGAGAGATCGGGGAGATGGTTTCGGAATGAGTGGGAACCGGTTCTCAGATGCCTCGTGACTGCAGTGCAGGGTGTCCCAGCCAGAACGTACCCTAAATCACATGCAGTTCTCCAAGCTACACCTTCTCAGGACCAACAGAGGTCCTGCATCTGAGCTGCAACATCACCCTTCACCTGGAGATTTGTGGGCTTTTCTTTTTCTTTCAACCTCAAAAGCTGAACCAGCTACGTTTAACAAGCCGGATCACCGGGCCAAATGCACGAGATGTTCCAGACTCTTCTGATGCATCCCATCTGTATTACAGGGAGCTTCAGCCCAGCTGGTGTCAGGAAGACCATCATCCTTCAGGAAGGGGGATTAGATCCACGGATGGGCCGACGTGGCACGGTTACCTTGGTGTAGAGGTTCAAGCCTACGGCGGTGGCCAGAGCCGTGCTGGTAGCAGTGATGTACGCCACGCCAATCTGCCTGGAGGTGAGGTGGGGTGGGGACAGAAAGGGGGCATGAGAGAAGCTAAACAACCAAAAATCAAACAGATGGCCAACTAAAGAGGAACCTATTGAAGAGGCAGGTATGCAAGACACAAACATGACGGAAATATTAGATTCGACAGCATATTATAGATATCTTGATATAAACAAGGCAAAAAACAATGAACTGATGAGCAAATGTGGTCAAAAACGTAAAGAGAAACGCAAGGCTGTACTTGGGAGTGATAGGCGACGCGGCGTTGCGGTTGGTGTAGTTCACCAGGGCGTTGAAGGACTGGTTGACCCACTGCCAGAACACCACGGCCGGCACGGTTCTGTTTGGGTAACGCACAGCGAAACGTCACCAACGGGGGCACCCGCTCGAGGTTGTCATGACGACACAGGGACAAGCAACAGGCAGAATTTTAGCAGGGGGGCACCTGTAGAACTGCAGCATGAAGCCCGTGATGGCCATCCCCCCCGGCACCTGGAAGGACATCCGGCCAATCAGGTTCATGCGGTCGCCGGTGTCTGGGTGGAAGGCAGAGTCGTACAGCTTCTTGGCATAGTACAGCTGCTCCTTTGACGTTCCAGGGGGCACGGTGCCGGCTCTGAGGGTCACAGGCATACGTCAGGTGTGGACCCCACAACCATCCCACAAGTACAACCATCAGAACACGCTGGAAGCCCCACTTAAGGTTTATTTGCGCCTACAAATAAATAATAAATAATTGATACTTTATTGATCCCCATGGGGAAATTGTCTTTTTATGCCTCCCTTAACTTGCTCTTTGTAGGGGAGGCCACCTATTGGGGCATCCAGGGAGCTGGGGGTTAAGGGCTTTGCTCAAGGAGCCGCAGACGTGCAGAGGCTGGGTTTGAACCAGTGACCTTATGATTACAGGCACGCAAGCTTAGCCCACTGAGCCACAAGCTGCCCCATGTTAATGTTGGTTGTACCAGCAGCAGAAGAACGTCTGTAGACATGCACACAAACAGCACGATGCGCAGACACCCGCGAGTGGCGCTCAGCCAGTTAGCCGAAGGTGGGCGTCTCTCCTCTACCTGCAGCTGTGCACCAGCATCTTGGCCTCATCCAGCCGGGTGTCGGACACCAGCGCCGTACGGAAGTCCGTGATGCTGAAGAAGTGCCAGAGACGACCCATGAAGGTGCGCTGATCCCAGCGGGGGGCGTCGATGTCAAATCCACTAAGGGCCATGTTGTCCCGTCTGTTGGTCTCCTGACTGCCTCCCTCTTAGGGGACCAGACACCTGCAAACACCTCAAAAGCAAACAGAAAAATATAACACGAGTAAATGCTTAAGGGATAGGAGACATTTTTAATTAGTTACTAACGATCCGAATAAGCAGGTTCAGCTGAACGGGCCGCACTCCTGCGTTACACAGACCTTAAGCACGTAAAAGGACTTGGAAAGGATTATTACAATGACTTTTTTTACTGACCCAGCATGCAAATTTAGCCAAAGCAAATTAACACGAGAATGCAGGGGGGGCAGTTGCAGAAATAGAAAGTTTGGATTTGAAAACAGCCACAAGACTAGATACCAGGTCAGCAAGCTTAGGTTCTGGCTGAGATAGCAAAGGTGATTAAACTTTAACTTGGTCTCCCCCCCCTGTAAAACCTAGTTAATACAAGCAAAGTGAAAACTGCACCAGGGTCACGGGTTTGTTTGGACACCTGCATGTTCTGCTGTGTTCTGCTCTCCCTCCCCCAAATTCAAGCATGCGGTACCTTTAGCCTAATTACATTTAAACACCTTTTTTGCAGATTAATGAAATCTAGGCCTAACTCACACCAACCCCAGTATTCATAAATACTGCAGCAAGACATATGTGAATGCCCACCCTTTTATTTGACAGTTTTACACTGCAGCCCTAAACATAGAGGTAACACCATGACAAAATGCAGTGCTGAAAAGGGGTGGGTGAGAATCGGATGTAAAGTGTATGAAAAGTCTGCAAAAAATGAGCCACTTTCAAAAAATGCATTTTAAAACCACTCCAAGTTTTGGCAACATGGAAAAGGTATTCTGACAGATTTTTCATAGCAAGCAAGTCTGGTGACTTCCGTAACACATGACTTGTTCTTCAGGAATGGAGAATACAACTTATAACATGGAAGCTTTTGTTTATGATGCAGTGCTGCCGGGTCGAAGAGGGAGCAGAAACCGCGGCGGCGTTGAGTTTCTGCATTTGGGGAAACACAAATCACCCATAATCATCATAAGATGAACCAGCTGCACACAGCACAGTGCAAGACAACGGGGTGGAGGACGCATGAGACCAGCTTCGAGTTAAACGCGGGGAGACAAACCCTTAGACATGAACATATGACCATGTTTAGCCAAAAAAAAAAAAGTCTGATTACTAATGCGACCCCCAATGTTCAGCTGCACATGTGAGAACCTCCCAAAGAATGTCACCTGTCACTGCCTCCCCGAACCAAGCACCTGGCAAAGTGCAGAGCAAACCACCGCCGGCTACTTACCGACCCGCACACGAAGGGTGAGGAAGCTCACCGAGTGACAGCGGTCTATGCCAAGAAGAAGCGAGACACCGGCGCGATTTGGGTGCTGGGAGCGCTGGGAGGGCGCACGTGGCAGTTTCTGCTCCAATGGAAGCGGAGGGCCGGCTTTCCCACCCCCTACTCCACCGACACCGCACTTAGGCACCTACAGCCGGTAATCGCTGAAGTGGGTAGGAACCAAACCGAAAGAGAACTCAGAAATACCACAAGTCCATGTATGAATGTTTCCCCAAAATCATACATTCAGCAAAGCGTAGCCATGAAAACGCCAGACAGATACTTACCAAGTTAAAATTATACGTTTTGCAAATACATTAAAACATGTTATATATTGAGATGTTTTACAGATATGTTTATATATTTCCTCGGTGTAGCTCAGAAGGAAGATCGTTGAGTTTTGTTTTTGAGTTATGTCATCGAAGCATGTGCTCTGTGCTGACGTCAGCAATCTATGTGCACCGTTGTGTGCAACGTCACGGGCCCTTGGTAACCGGCGGCGGCGTCTTCGTGAGCTACAGCCAAAAGATGGTGAGCTAATGAATTACTTACATTCAGCGATAATACCAGCCGATCACAGCAGAGCGCTAGTTACGACTGTTTTCTCGCCGAGCACATTTAGTCTGCGCCGTCGATTATTAAAAAAAGCGAGGCGGACATATATTGAAGAGTTAAGAGAAAGAGGAAACCATTGCAGAAGCCTAATCCAGTGCAACAGCCAGAAATTCACGTTTTAATTACTTGATTTAGTTAATATATTTCATCGGAATAGCAGGAAAAAATAAATCTGACTGGCAATTTGTCCGTTTTCTATTGTATCTAAAAGCATAGAGCTTTATCTGTGGGGTGGAGTCACTTTGTTCAAATGGGACTAAGTACGAGGCTTATGGATGCAGATAACCTGGTGCAGATAGGTTACAGTACGAGGCTATGGATGCAGATAACCTGGTGCAGATAGGTTACAGTACCAAGCATATCACCTTCTGCTCACATTGGCTCTGTTCCCTGTTGTCTCTCCTTCTGTGGAGAAAGTTTAATGCTTCACAAAACCCACATACTAACTCTTATTTATTTTTTTAAAACAAATGTTTAAATGTTAATAACCTCACGTAAGTATACAGGTATAAAAAAGGTTCAAATGCTTTTTAAAGCTTTCAGGAATACAACTTTTGAGGACCACGCTTGTGGAAAGACATCATAAATGATTCCAATACCTAATGCAGCCATCCCATAATCTCCAAAAAGTAACCGGACACTGAAACTTCTTGGTAAAATCAATGTGAAAGTGTTTGTTGGCGACCGCAGAGCATGTGAAGGCTGCCAGGCTTAATGCTAAGTGCGAATTTAGGGAACAAAAACTCATTTCTATAATTAGCAGCACCCTTTATGTAAAGATGCCAAGAATTATATTAGAGCGAGTTGCATAACGAGCATGGAAAAATCCTGGACTAGTGGGTGTCAAGTATAATTAACTTACGAAGGACATATAAGAAGACTAGAATAGTTTTTTATGAAAAGCCGTACCTGTTATATCGATGGGTGCATGTTTATAGTTCATTATTCAGAGGAGTTCAGCCCAGGATTAATTCCTGTAACCTTGTGAGGTTGCTGTTCCTTTTTGAGGGAGGGACACCTTAATTTAACAGCTTAATCTAAGTACTAGTTGCAGTGCTAAAGGTTGGAAACCAGTAATTGCAGGCAGTTCCTCCAACAGCAGGGAGACGGGAGCGTGACAGCTAGACTACTGCTTTACCTTGGAGATGCACCCAACCAGCGCTTCTGTGCTTCCCTGCCACATTAATGACCTTAATAAATATTTTCATTCATGTGATGCTTTTCTCCAAAGTAGATGGACGGGTAACAACTTTTGTGTGCTTTGTGGGATCCCAACCCACAACCTTTGCATTCTTAGCATAGTGCTCTACTTGTTGAGCTGCATTTGTTTAGCACTTTTGGTTTTTTGAAACATCTGGAACTGCATCGCCGGAACGGTGGAGCTCTTTAAGCTTGGCCAGAAACGTGGATTACTTATCGAAACAAAGCACTAACAAATGCTCCTGTTCCAAGATGTAAAATAAAGGCCTTGGATCACACATCTGCTTTTCCGCGGTTCCAGTTCCTGATGTAAGCATTAGATTCAATTCAATTTATATTCATATAGCGCCTTTCGCAACAGAGTCGTCCCAAGACACTTTATGTGAATGTGTTGTAAGACAATCCTACATCATTTATACAGAATAATACAAAAACTGGGGAAAGAAGAGAGTTAGAGAAAGAAAGAAAGGAAGAAAGAAAGAAGACAACAGAAGAGAGGAACCACAAACTCCCAAGTAGGGAGAAAAAAAGCCTCTCCGGGTCCATCCACACTCTGTCAAGGGGATGCTGCATTGTTTTCTAGGGTCTGCTCTCCATCCTGCGTAAACTGAAGAGCTCCCCGGACCAGGAGGTACGGATACTGCTGCTGGGCCTGGACAACGGGGGCAAGACCACCCTGCTGAAGCAGCTGGCATCTGAGGACGTCAGCCACATAACGCCCACGCAGGTAGGCGGCACATGCCCTGCCGAGGCAGCCTCCAGCGGGGACAGCACACACACACACACACACACGCAATTACAGGCGTGTCATTTAAGGGCGTCCCAGCAGCTGGCCTGTGCTGACATCTGCCCCCCCCCGTGCCTGTGGCTCCCAGCGGCCCGAGCTGACGGATGCGTGGGAAAGCGGGTTCCTCTAATGGACCTATGAACCAGCTGAATGCTCCCAGGAGACCGGGCTCTCCGGCCCACCGCTGCCTAGCCTGAAAACAGCCAGAAGTCTACCTCTCTAATCTCGCTAATCACACGGAGCTGAGCAAGTAGACCGAGGACATATGTAGCTAGCTTGTTTGCTAGATCTTTTTTGGCCGCCGCACGAGGGTAGGTGCGATCGACGATATCGGGGCGAAACCACACGCTGTGGGAGTCTTGTGACGGTTCTCGTTCCCCCGGTCTGCAGACAGTGGTTTCATTTAGAAGCAGAGAGCGAGGTTCATGTTAATCTGGCGGTTTGGCGTCAATAAGAACGTCGTCGGAGGTGAGCTGGCGCACATGAGCGTATGACCCAGGTACTGGTGGTGATGAGTCAGCACGGTGGCGTGTGTGTGTTAGTGCATGTCCGCGAACGGCGCTGGGCTATGTGAGAAACAGCCTTTTCTGGAAGCTTCTCTGTCAGACCTGATGGTGGCCAAACTTAAAACTTAGAACGCTCATTTTCCAGATAAACACAAAGTGATAAAAAAGCGAAAGGAAAATTAAAGCAGAGCAGATGTCAACTATAATCTTATATAAGAATGTTCAGGGCTCATGCAACAGCTGCCTCGGCCAAGAAGGAGAGCCGCCAGAGACCAGGCCCTTCCGGGCGTCATGGGGACCTCACCCGCGTTTGGCGAGAGCTGCAGCCACGGTGGATCGGCTGTTGAACAATTAATGTGGCAGCTTGTCAAAAATAACCTGCCGCAGTTGTTTATATATAACTGCCGCATGACTCAGCACTCTCCCTTAGAGACTTTCTTGAAGTTTCACAAAGACGGTGAATCAGCCTTATTGTCCCCCCCCCCCATCCACCGTTAGCTAATGCTGTTGGGTAACATGTGGCAAAGGCTGTGCCAGTGTTTGGGAATAGACCCCACCCCCTGTGATGGCCCGACTGGGGGGGCCTGACTTCCTGTCTTGGACTTTTCCAGGGCTTCAATGTCAAGAGCGTGCAGTCTCAGGGGTTCCGGCTCAACGTGTGGGACATCGGTGGCCAGCGGAAGATCAGACCCTACTGGAGGAACTACTTCGAGAACACAGACGTGCTTGTGAGTCGCGGGTCGGGATTCTGCCTCTAGCTTGACCAGCGAAGTACTGACTGGATCCGCCCTAATCACAAACCACTTCAGCGTGCAGCAGCTTCCGGATGTTAAGGCCATCTACATAATGTCTGCTGAGTTCCTTAACTACTCTGCCCCATACTGGCATCCTTACTCAGATCTCCTAGGCCAATCCTGTCCTGTTTTTCAGATCTACGTCATCGACAGCGCAGATCGTAAAAGGTTTGAGGAGACGGGCCAGGTAGCGTCTGTATGTCTGTGCCTGGGTTTGCCCGGTGTATTGCTGATTTGTAGTAGTGAACCACCTGTTTATTTGTTTGCATGTGCACATGTATCTGGACAGGAGCTGGCTGAGCTGCTGGATGAGGAGAAGCTAAGCGGCGTCCCCGTGCTCGTCTTCGCTAACAAGCAGGACCTGCTGACGGCCGCACCTGCCTCTGAAATCGCCGAGGGCCTTAACCTGCACACCATCCGGGACCGTATCTGGCAGATCCAGTCCTGCTCGGCGCTGACTGGCGAGGGCGTCCAGGTGAGCTGCTGCATTCAGGTAACATGCTGGGCCCAGTTCTGCCTCCCTGGGAACCAGTTGGACCTTTGTTCAGATCCCTATAGGCCAGGGTTTCTCAACCCGGTCCTCGGCTACCACCAGACGGTCCATGTTTTTGCTCTCTCCCAATTCCCTGCCAATTGGGAGAGAGCAAAAACGTGAACCGTCTGGTGGTCCCCGAGGACTGGGTTGAGAAACCTTGCTATAGGCAATCCTTGATGACATGATTGCAGATTACCTCACCTCCTTAAAGGGCCAGGCTTGTTACCAGAATGTTGTTAGATCAAGTCCCATAAGATGAATCTCCACTGAACACCAGCTGCTAAATTTCACAAAGAAGACATCGTCCTAGAAGGCTCTGTGATGTGGCTTGTTTGTTGCATGGTGTTTCAGGACGGCATGACCTGGGTCTGTAAAAGCATCAACGCAAAAAGGAAGTAGAGTGTCTCGTCCCCGTGCCAGGTCAGTGGGCCCGAGGAGGGAAACACAAGGGAGTCCCTCCGAGATCAAAGGGTCCGGAGGGATCACCGATGGAGTTGACCATCCTGCCCACTACTGTGAGCTGATGAGACACACTTGGGAGGGGGCTGAGAGGTTCCAATCTTAAGGGTTTTCTGGTCCTCATCTCCTGCCCAGATTGAACTGGAAATCCACCCACACGCTGACCAAGCGAGAGAATAATTACCGTCGTCATATTCCTTCACTGAGCCCCCGGAAAGGTCTCCTTCCTACCAGCTCTGTAAAGACCAATCCCACCCTGTGGCGCGTGTCATCTGTCCTCTGGAAGTGATTAATATTTTGTTAATTCTCCCGGTTTATTAAGATCAAAGAGGCGTCACGTCGCCTGAAGCTGCTGTATTCTCATCTTCTTTTGGGAAATCTGTCACTGATCTCATACCTGAGCAGAGGCCACGCCCAGCTGAGGACACCAGACATATCTCTCCACGCATCATAGACGTGCCAGTCGTCATGGCTTTCACACGCCTGACGTGTGTGAGCAGTACGTTCCTGGAGTTCCTTCATCATACAGACATTTGTAAGTTTTCTTGTTCCAAACACATTTGCACTGTATGCCATCAGTGACATTATTCTGTGAAATCTTGATTGAGACGCCCACTAAATGTGACTACAGAGGTATTTCTGTGACTACTGCGGTATCTGGCCAGCCTGTGATTGTTGGAAATGATTACAGACTTTGGTAAATATAACAACAACAAACTTCATCTGCTTGATGTCATCACTGCTCCTCATTCGCCGGTTTGAGACCCATCGAATAGAATCTTTACCTCACTATGAACTACCTTCCTCACTGTGATTGAGATATGAAATAACTGAGCAGTCAGTTGGTTGCCATTGGCGCAAAACGTTTCTTAATCAAAATTAGATTTTGAATTCTTTACAGTATATTTCTTCTGCTGAGAAAGGCCCTGTCGTGGTGCATTCTGGGATAGAATTCTGGGATCAGTGGGCCCAAAAGGCTTTTTCATACAGGCCTGCCGACCTATGGTGGGTTTCAATTCCTTGTAAGGCTATTTAACCACAGATGAAGGCGGAAAGAAGTCAGGTGGCCATTTTGCGCTCGCGCTTTGCTCTCTAAAAGAGGCACCTATTTTCTCAGGCTCGCTGAAGCCGATCACTGTGGCACAAGCAGCTGCCGTAGTAGCAGGTTTAGACAGCTTAACCAGCTGTTTACTCGGCTGGAGACCAGGGTGGGGGCACTGGGGGGGTGGGGGTCCTCCTCACTGGGCTATACCAGGCTGACTGAGGGTCAGTTGAGGGGTCAGCAGCTGGAAGGGTGTTTTGCAGCTGTGACTGTGTGGATGTCTATGTATGTATGTATGTCTATGTGCGTATATCTAAATGTATATTAGTGTGTATGTCTATGTATGTATATCTATGTCTGTGTGTATATCCATCTATGTAGCTATGTCTTAGTGTGTTTATCTATGCGTGTATGTCTATGTATGTATATCTATGTGTGTATAGCTATGTATGTATCTATGTGTATGTGTGTATATCTATGTGTGCAGTGTGCATCACTGACCTCGCGTTGGCTTTACAGACCAGTGACTCCCTCTAACAGCCTTGCCGTTCTGTGTGCTCAGATACAAAGCCCCTAATGGCTGGCTTGCTTTGTTTTTTTTTTGTAGAACCTTTCTCGTGTGAATTTCTTGTGCATAATTACGGCAGCCCACTTTCTCGTTCTCCTCCGCACCCCTCTCCTCGGGCTGCCCCTGTGCAGTGCTCTCAATGTCGCAGATCTCGGCTGATTTCTGTGCTGCCGCCATCCCAGGGACTGATCCGATCGGGCCGCCGCAGACCATCCACAGTGAAAACACTTGGTTGTTGTCAATCTCTGCTCCAAACATCTAGGACTGTAGGTGTAATTGGATGTTTCTTAGTCGGCCTATAATGGGTCAGGACAACACAGGAATCTGTCTGAAGGAGAAAGAAGCAGCGGTGGCGTGTTTGCTACCTGTCCATCTGTTTACTGCCCTGCTCATATTTCACACCCCCACAGTGCATCAGGTTTGCATGTCATTCGTCCCTTAGGAGATATTTGGTCCAAATCTCCGTAAATGTTTAGTTTATTGGGAAATGTGATGTGGATTAATGGGTCTGTAATTAGGAGCCAGGAAACCAGAGGCGACAGCTACATGCCACACTGGGGGGCGGAGCCTTCACTACCCAGCGTGAGCGGTGGGCCTGGGGGGGCGTGTTGTTGAAGTGGCCCCGCATTCCAGTCTTAAACGGGGCCATGCTGCTTTTGTGACACCATCGAGCCCACTGTAGTCATGGCAACCTGCACGGTACGCCCTGTTCTACGGTGGCGCCTCGCAGCAGGAGAACTTTGATCCGTCTCGTCTTTCCTCATTGCTCCCCTTTCATCCGATGCCTGTAAAGCAACCCCCTCCCCCCCCCTCCATCAGGTGTAATTAGCGGCGGGGGCCTTACGGCACGCATACACACGCACCGGGCACCACTTTGATGTCAGCATGTTTGTTTGTGAATGTTAATGCGCCTCCATGCTCTTATCTAGCCGACCCGGAGGGGATTTGGGTGGCCGACAGGGGGCCGGGCCGCTTGTGAGAAGAACGTGATTTCCCAGCGTTGCCCATTTCATATGGTACTACAGTGAAAGGGGCGAGGGGACCAAGGGTGTCTGTGGACAATGCTAACACAGCCCGCTAACCCGCTAACCCGACAGCCAGCCAGCTTATGCAGCCAGTTCAGAAGGTCCCCCCCCCCCCCCCCCCCCCCCCCCCGCGAATGAGAATGAAGGAGAAGTCACGCCGGCCTGTCCAGCCTCCCTGCAGCTGGCCGTCCGTCCATCTGTCTGCCTGGCATTTCGGGAGCGTCGCCATGTCCGCTGAGATGCCCTCGCTGTGATGGCAGCCTATGTCTGCTTGCGGAGACAAAGGATTTCACCTGGGATGGGCAACTAGTTCCTAATGCAGCCAATGACAAGGTCAGGGACCGTGAGGGACAGCAAGCCCCGCCTCTCACCACAAGAAGGCCTTGCTGAGGAAGAGCGCCTTACCTGAAGACTTTGAGAATCTGAGTCTGGTTAGTTTCCCCTTCTGGCTCAGATGACTCCCGTTTTCCCAGACAGGACCAGGAGTCCTGGAGCAGCCATTTCTCCTGCCCCTTCCAGATCCAGGCATGTCTCTGTTGCACCAACACGTTCCCATAGTTACACCTTAACTTCCAGATGTGGAAATAAACGAAGACTCACCCTCGCGTGCAAAGTAAGGACGTATAAAAATATGTAATCAGACTGGTCCGTTAAGCCCTTGGGCTCCGTTTCAGCAGAGAACCGGGGTATGTTGCAGTCTGAAGTGTCTCTGAGACAGAGGAGGTGAATGCCAGGCTGCTGCTTGCGTGACAGTGTGAAGGAGATGCTGTCCAAATCGCATGCTTAGTCATTAGACAGATGTAAGGCCAAATACCTAAAACAGTGCTTTCCAATACCATGGAGATTGTACCCATTAATTAAAACTTCTCAATTTACAATAAATTATATTTTTTGCCCGCTGTATTAATGGTTGCTTTCCATCTCAAAGCAGATTATCTATAGTCAAGTTCCTGCAAGTATAATAGTATTTTTCCATTTTACGTCACTGATTTGCCCAGTAGATACCAATTCCCTAATAACTCAGAGTATGTTTTTTTTTGTGCAAGTTTGCTTTAGGGTCCGGTTCTTTAAACAAATTCCCAGCTGGCGGCCTGTTTGAGCTGTGACCTGTGAAGTCCCTCACCGATCCCCCGGATCAGCGCGTGGAGCAGAGGCCACGGACCTGTGTGCTGTGCTCAGGCTCCACGGCGTGTCACACCTGCCCAGCTGCCCATCGTGCCGGAGTGAAGGCCCATCTGCCTGGCCTGAAAGACTCTGATGTCATTTCCTGTGCTTTGAGGGGTTCCTGGGCCTCCAGCTCTGCATCTGAACGCCTTTCAGCACAGCGACACCTAACACTGCCCCGGATTTCAGCGCGGGGGGGGGGGGGCTATTGTGACCCGCCGGTAAATGGGAAGAGGGGTGGAAGCTGGCCGAGGCGTGGTCTTGCTCCCTGTCCATCACTGTCTGCGCGGAGAGCAGATTTTCACAGGCAGGATCCCTTAGGAAGTCAGCGCAACTGTGCAGCACCGATACGGCTGCTTGGAGACATGCCGCTCAGGATTAGGTTTAGGGTTAGGGTTAGGGTTAGAGGACCAAGCTGGCCCTCATTACTCTGTAAAGCTGCTCTGACTGCTCGCTTAGCAAGCAGGATGTACGAAACTCCGGTCACCTTAATCAACGAAGGACATTCCTGCGACGGAGAGCATTTGGCGGGCAGTGACAAGGGTGACATTCAGGCTCGAAGAGCTATTATTCATGGACGGAAAAGAAGCACAACGTCTCAATCAAAGGCATGATTTAAGGAGAGAGAATCTTGAAGGGAAAAGACAAGGTCAAGTCTAATCAATACTTCAGTGCTGGAGACCAGTTTGGAGCAGAATACAGAAACAATCCTTCAGAGGAGGCAGAGGGCCCTGCTTTGGCCCTCTTGGTAGCACAGTGGAGATTCACACTTCACATTCCAGTCAGCTCTATGTAAAATGTTACCATCACTTAGATATTCAATATCTCTAACATTGCTGTGTTCCTTTAATCCATCAGAGAGACTGAGTAAAATACGTTACATTACACATGTAGCCCTGGATGTTTGAGACAGCCATTAAAAATGCCGGAGCACTTTCACTATCGACGGTTTGCAGCCAGCATCCCAGGGGGGGGGGGGGGGGGGGGGTCACTGGACGCTGCTGGCACCGGGGAGCACGTCAATACAGTACAATGGCAGCAGGATATTAATGCAGTTAAAAAGGTTCTAGAAGGATCTGACACCACAGGCCCTGCTCGACTTTTCTGGGAGGGGCCTCAGTGTCAGCTTCTCTCACCGGCTACCATGCCTACTAGTCATACTGGCACACCCCCACCCCACCATGTTAGTCATTGCTGATAAAAACACACGGCAGTGCGGGGGGGGTGCGGTTATTCACCCGGCCAGACACAAAGCCCCCCAGCACACACCCAGTCCTACTAGCCCAAGGGCAGGAGGTGTGAGGGCCCCTCCTCAATGCGCCCCCCCCCCACCGGTCCCAGCGTGCACTGGTGATGAACACGCCCCTGGAACTCAGACAAAGGCCTTAGGGGAGTGAAGTGCTTTGATCCCAATACCCAATGTCCTGACATGCTCTCCTCTTCTCCCTGCTCTCCTCTTCTCCCTGCTCTCCTCTCCTTTCCACTCCTCTCCCCACCTCGCACTCCAGGATCCCAGTTACATGTGGTACTGCTGGTTCCTCCTGCTGGGATGCAAACCAGTAACTATCTGGGAATTTTCAGAGCATAGTTTACCACCCCCATGACCACGCCTGCACCGTGACGCTGCTCACTGTGTACCGCTTCCTGTTCTGTGCGGCCGCGTGTGGGGGGGAGGGGTGTGCTGAAGTACCGCTTCCTGTTTCGTGTGCCCGCATGCGCTGGGCTGCATTTGTCAGGGGTGGGGCTTAGGGGGTTAGGGGGCTGCCAGCTGCACGTTGTCGTGGCTCAGAGCAGGATGAAGGTGTTTTACCCCCGCCCCTCTCTTGCCCCTGTCGGGAATCCGGCAGCTGTTCTGCAGCTGCTGTTTGTGGCCCCAGGGAGGACTGCCCCCCCCCACACACACACACACGCATCCACCTCCACACACCACACTTCTGTTTGAAGAGCTTCTCGGCTAATCAAAGACACCCCCAGAACACTGCAATGCGTCGGAATTGCAAACAGGGCCATGCCTGTCAGCCCCATGCTCTGGGGGGCGCGTGGGGGCCAAGGAGGTGCCAGGGAGAGACGTGAGCAGGCTGTGAGGGGGACAGGTCCAGCGGGGGCCAGCCTCACCGTCCCAGCTCTTCTGACAAAAGGACAGTATCTTTGCATGCCTAATGCCTAATGAATTCTGTTCCTGCTTTTTCTGCATAATGGTGAGAGAGTCAGCAGTGGTTGTCTGGACCGACGGGGAGCCCTCAAACCATAGCTCTGGCTCTTGGGCTCATACTGGGAGCACTGGTGGAGTTGGTTCTGATGGATCGCTCCTTGTGGCCTGAGCCTGGTCTGGCTGCTGTCACAGGAATGGACCAACCACATAAAACACCCCCTCCCCACTGCAGAAAACCGGCACTCTGGTTTCCACTCTGAAGGTTTTGGGATGTGCCCCTGCTCCCCCCAGGGTGAAAAAATAAGAAAGGGGACTGGGGGTGGAGTGGGGGTGGGAAGCAGCCACTTTGAAGGTTAGATCCGGCTCGAAAAGCTGCGCCAACAAAACGTCCTGCGGCTGATAGCCAGGCAGGTGGGGGGGGGGGCAAAGAATGGCCTTAAAGTGTCGCACTGACACCCAGCTAATGTGTAACCTCATCATTGCATCATTCCCATCACACATGAGCAAATAAGCCATTTGCGTAACACCTTCGGTGTCTCTGCTTCCTCCTGGTCGCATGCTGGCACTAGAGGGAGCTTCACCGCAGTTCCTGCAGGGTCCCCCGGCCCCCCCCACGCCGCCCGGCCGCTCCAACCCCCCCCCACTCCCCCCCGACGCTGCTACCCGGCTCCCGCTCCCCCCACGCCGCCCAGCCGCTCCTGCTTCCTCACAACACTGCCGCGTGACCTTTCACTTCCTGTTTATTCAGGCGGGGGCAGCTGTGTCCGAATGGGTGGTAAAAATGGGGGGGGGGGGGGTGCAGCCGGTTACGGGGGACCAATGCCTCGGTGAAGAATAACTCCTGTTGTGAGTCACAGGTGTCTCTGTCATCTCACTGAACAGGGGGGGGGGGGGGGGTGGGGGAAGCAGGGGGAGATCAAATTACATCAGGCCTCACCTGCTGGCAATCTGGGTCACAGGGTTCCCAGCGTCTCCGCTGACTCACGGGGGGGGGGGGGGATGGACCGGGGCTGTCATTCGAAGACACGCCCTCAGTATCAGGCCAAGGGAGGCGGAGGAGGACATGGGGGAGGACATGGGGGAGGGGGCAACAGTGTTACCCCAGAGCAGCAGACAGACAACAAAAAAAGAGAAATGGGAGCGAGTGCTAGAGCCGGAATCGTGCCCCCCCTGCCCCCCCTGCCCCCCCCCCCTGCAATACCTTCAAGACAGATACAAGAAACACAAGGTTTCGAATTCTGCCTGCAATTAAGCCTAAATGAGTCATAAACAAAGAAGCTTTAAATATTGATGAGGACTCCGATGCCCTTCCTCACCCCCCCGTAACCCTCACAGTCCAGGAATCCCGTTACAGCCCCCACGCTGCACATTCATCTCAGACCCCCCTAAGCACCAACCCCCCCTGCAACCTCCCACACAATGAAAAGGAAATTCTGCTCCAGAAATGTAAAGCTTTTCTTTTTTTAAACAGAATAATAAAATGAGCGCCTTTGTGTTCACCCTCACCGACCTGACACACCTCAGACATCTTTTGATAAATATATAATGGCGAGGACGCGGATTAATTCTCTTTGATCAATCAGAGAAATACCAGATACATTTGGGATTACAGTGTTTAAAACCACCTTACACGTTTAAGCGTATAACTGAAATTGCATAATTTTTATATATTTTTTATATGTATATGTTGTATATATACACATGAGCTTTTATATGTATTACTGTATACAGAGCCCCACCCCCCCCCAACACGGAGCCGCGCTCCTCCTGTAATTTGATTGACGTCTGAAAGGGGGTGCTGTGCAGGAGCTAATTTTAGGGGCAGGAACTGACACAGGCATATAACTGAAAATGTTCCACCCCCCCTCCCCCAGGTCACAGCAACTGCTTACTGGAGGTGAATCTCCCCCTCCTTCGAAACTGAGATTTTTTTTTTTTTGCTGCAGCAAGAACAATTTCACGGTCCCAGAGAGAGGACCTTATGAAATATGACCATACTGGAGGAACTGAGCTGGAGGGACTCCAGCCAGCCGAGGCTGGACTGCCTGTGTTTTGCAATCCGTCCCTCCGCCAGAAATCAGCTCAGGAGGTTCAGTTCAGCTGCAGAGGAATGAAACCCACAGAAATACACACACACACACACACACACACATTTAACAGCAGAAGTACCGCAAAGAAACACGTGGAATGCTGCACCGGGCGGCCGGTCGCATGGAGCCGGAACATGTCCCCCCCCGCCCCACCGGAGTCCTGACACCCGCCTTGAATAAAGCATGAGCCCTCGCAGTCTGGTCCGGTCTGCTCTACGCTGCCCACATACATCCCGGTAACTGACATTATTAAGCAAAGTGTGAGTCAAATCCAACAATAAAAGATAAATGAAATAAGATCTCCTTCGGAGACGCCTAACAGGGAGCCTGCAAGCCTGTGCTAAACGAAACCCTGAACGGTGTGAACGCCCAAAACACAGCGACGTCCAGAAGCGGCAGCCGGAGGAGGGCCTGCATCGCAGCCGTTTGCTGTCACTGAATAAAGGAATATTCACCAAGAAATAAACGCAATACGCTCCCATCCCAAATGAAACAACCAGGGTACACCAAGAGTATCTATGTCAGGAGCTACAAGAAAACATTGTGACAGTAGCTAGTTTTGCCAGAAACGGTGCATGATCCATACTTATCGAGGGCTGGAAATGAAGCCCGAGGTGAGTAATTCAGAAGATGGGTGAGTACAAACAAGCTGAACACTAGCCTACTGGTTAAAGAACTGCATGTCAGACTACATTTCTAACTGAACTTGGCCAGCTGGCCGTAGCAGACATTCTCATGTTCCATCCCTGCCTTCACTGCAAAGGGCTTCTCTGGCTTTCCTACTGATTACATGGGAACAGCTCAGCAGATGATGGCACACCAGTCTGTTCTCATCCTAGAAAAAACATATATTCCATTACAAAATGTATTCCTAGTGGCACCCTGGAGACATCCCCGCGATGGGAACCCCAGACACCAGTGAGAAAAGCCACTGATCGCTGGCACGGACCCAGTCGAAGCAGCGGGCCGGATGTTTCCGGAACACCGGCGGCCGGCTGCTCCAGCTGCGTGGCGTGCGTGCAAATTTGTGTCAGTACCGTGGCCTGTGTGGATTTAAGGTGCAAGTCTGGATGTGGGGACAGAGAGCGGCGCACACAGAATAAACAGCCGAGGCTGTGGCCTGTCCTGACAGGACTATCTGGATGCCGGCCGTGTCAGTGGGGACAAAGGCTTAGAGAAACACCGCAAATCCAGCTGTAGCATTTAGCACAGGGCTGCTAAAGCGCTCGGCAGTTTTTGCCTGGACTGTCCTTCCGTCTGGCCCAAACTGCTTTGTTTTCATTGGTGAACGTCCAAGCACAGCAGTATGGTCTGACCCTGAACCAGCCTGCCAGCCACACACGCAATTAAGGGCGGGCAGTGTGAGCCCCACGCATGGCCTACTGGTGGCGCTCACACTGGCCGTCCAGCACAGTCTGCAACATGAGGCGAAACTCGGTGAAAAGCATTCGCCCGGTGAGAAAAAGGGACAGGAAGAAGCAGCGGACTGCGTCACACGCCGGTGACACCCCCGCAGAAATCAGGCCTGCTCACAATAAAAAGGTAAATATCTGTGACATTTTGCTTTCATTTATTTGAAACCACAATTTATTTGGAACTTTTTTTTCCCAAATCACATATGCTTTTTTTTTGTTTCACAAAATATTTACAAAAAGATCTTGTATACATTTTTGTCAGTCAACTTTTTAATTGCTCTTTCTGAAGCATATTGACCATTTTTTACACAAGTTGAGCAGTCCAGTCCATTTTTTTATATAAAAGTCATGAAAAAACTTCACCCACTCCAACACCCAGCCCCCCTCCCTCCCGCGCACACACTCTCGCCACACTGCAAGAATCGCTCGAGTGCCTTTCCCAACATGCTTACAGCTACAAACAGGAAGTCAAGAAGTCATGTGCTTGGTGCAGGAAGTGACATCAATCTGCAGGAAGTATAATAACAGCATCCATCTCAGATGCTGAAGCGCTTTCCCTCCCCCTCCCGTCTGTGTAGTCCATGAATGAGCTTCTTTGCATTCAACACGAGCAGCTCACACACCATCTAAGTCTTTTGTGTTGAGTCTTTGTGAGTAATTTGAGGCTGTAAAGAGTTTTCAATCCACTTTGTTGGGAGTCCCTTCAAGGTTAACTTTATAAAAAATGAGGAAAAAAATGTTTTTTCTTTCCTTATCAGAGTTAAACTTTTTAAAAAAAAAGAAAAAAAAAAAACAATGATTGAAGGAGTGGGTGGAGGATCAAAGCCCCACTCTGCCAGGTGGCTTAAATAGGGGACTGACTGAGGTAGGCGACCCCCAGCCCTGGGCTGAAGCCCGCTACCCTGTCACCCTTCCAGTGAGGATTCGGGAGGACATGATGAAGGTGGCCATCTTGAATAGGTTACCATGGTGATGATAATGAGAACCCTTATATATAAACTGTAACAATAATCATAATAATTATCATAATAATAAAGGCTTAAGCCAGACTGTAAACAAACACAATATTATCCTGGAATAAGATCTGCTAAACTGTCAAGAAAGCGGCTTAATTTAAAGAAACGGCAGCCGCTGATGGGTAATGCCAGACTGGGAGGAGACACGAGGCTAGATTTAGTAAAGGAGAAAAAAACGTAAATAGGAATCACTACTCACACACACATGGGGGTACAACACGCTGTCGGAGTGGGGGGGGGGCGGGTTGTGAGTGTGTGTGTATATGTATGTGTGTGTGTGTGTGTGTGTGTGTGTGTGTGTGCTCATGTGCCCTTTAGATGTTTCACGGAATGCAAATTAAAAAAAAAAACCCTCAAAGAGGAACTCCAGTGGGCCTCCTGTGCAGGCCAGCGGTGGCGGTGGAAGGGTTAACTGGTGACGTAGTGCTTGGTGGAGGACTGGCCGTAGAGACCATAGAAGTCAGGGTGCCGGTGGCTCTGCGAGGCGTCCAGCCACTCCCGCACGGACAGGCCCTGCAGGGACTGCGGCATGGAGGGCGCAGCGGGCAGTGGGTGCGGGTACTCCTGCGAGCTCACCGTCCAGGGGAAGGACCCCGAGCGCGGGTACGCCGTGTGCCCGCGGTGGCTCGACACCGAGGGCACAGCGGAGCAGTAGCAGTTATCCACCGTACACATGAGGATCTTGCGCCCGCTGCCATACTGCCCCCCGCCAGGGTAGTGCGAGGGCGCAAAGACAGAGCCCGAGTGATGCACCGGCTGCGGGGCGGTGCCACCGCCGGCCCCTCCCCCGCCGCTGCCCCCACCAGCCCCGCCCCCAAGGCCCACCATGTGCTGGGCAGAACTGCAGGGCACCATGGGTTGTGAGGACTGGCCCTCCCCTGAGCCGGCGGAGCCCTGGCCCAGGTACGGCTGCTTGGCTGCGGTGCCGGACGGCGGCTCCAGGAAGCCGGGGGCGGAGCCATCAGGGAAGGCAGCCGCGTGCTTGCGCTTCTCAGCCCCGAGACTGTTCAGGTTGCAGGAGTATGCCGGGATGATCTGCAGGAAACTGGCCGGGGCGCTGAATGGAACTGGGAAGGCGGGGGGGGGGAAGGGGTGAAAGAGAGAGAGGGAGGAGGGCACGACTGTCACGAGGAGAAACCAGCTCAAACTTGCCACACGTCGGCGCCAACTGGGTAGGACGGTCTCCAAAGCACCAGCACAGTGCCGCAAGCCTCCGTCATTGCTGACATCATCGCTGACATCATCACCTTACCTTCAAGCATTTTGCGCAAGTTCTTCTCCTTCTTGGAGATCTCAGAGAGGAAGATTTTGGAGTTGAGGTGGCCCACTTTGTGAGGAGGTAGAGCACTTCCGACGCAAGTCTGAGTCCTGCAACGCAGAGCCGGTATCCCAGTCACACCTCTGGCCACACAGACAAAGCGCACGTGCAGATGGGGCCACCAGGGGGCGTGGTGTTTAAGGCCAATGACTCAACACCAAAGGTTGGGTTGGACCCTGAATAAGGTTCTTTTACTTCTTTATCATGCCATTAAAATATGCAGCAGTGCAAACTGGTAACACTTGAATGTATAGATTGTGAAATAAGGCAGTTTATGAGTGTGATGGCAGCTTTGTGGCTCTGTGGGTGGTGCTGATGCCAGATTCCTCCACGATGGGGGGTTCAGATCCCAGCCCTGCCCCGTGAGTCTGCTGTTTGCACCCTTTCCTCGTGTTGTGTCGACTTCCCTGGAGGTACCGGTCTTTCATCTCTAAGGTGTATGCTCAGGGCACCCGTATCTCTAGCCCGCCCACAGTGTGCGAGTGTGTGAGCCCTGCGACGCACAGGAGCTCCATCCAGGGTGAAGAGGCCTGAGATCAGCTCCCGACCCCTTGTGACCCTGACAGGGATATACAGCTGGAAGATGGTTTGGTCGGGCGGGGCTGTTATCCCACAGTGATTGTTGAGGCAGTCCTTGCTTGCATCCCAGCCGCAACGCTTGGCTGTTTTTGTGTTTATTTCCTCCGCAGGCCTTATCTCTCTCGCCAAAATGGCTCCCTTCTGTTTCCGTTCCTCCCTGCGGTCCTCGTCACGCCCATCTCATCCCTAGCCTTCTCAGAAAATCTGTAACCCTCTCCCCCCCCCGTATCACGAGGCGCCATTCGCCGTCACGCCCCGCACGCTTCGTGTTACGCTGATTTATCGTTGTCAATCCCTAATCTGGAACGAGTTCTTTAGGTTATATAAAGACTGAGTGTTAATGACAGAATGACTTACCTGTCCATTAATATTTTCACAGATTTTGTGTTCTGTGGAAAAACACAAAAACAAGAAAAAAAATATGTTAGTTAGAAACTGCCATGTTTGTTTGTCCAGGGGTATCATGCCTGGACTTTGTCAAGGAAGTTTGAAAAACATTTTTGCTTTTGCGGGGGAGGGGGGGTGGCTGTGCTTTAGCTAATCACAGCCCTGTTTGTGGCAGCTGGGGAAGTATCTCACTCTGGATAGACGTGCAGAGAGCAGTACATGAAACCCTCCACAACCGGTTCCTTCTGGCTACTGATGAAACTACCAGCAACAAACAGTGCAAACTGTAGCTTCCACAAAAGTGGGGGGGGGGAGGTGGCCGCTTTAAGTCTGATTTACTGTAAGGTTGAAGAACTGGCCCCCGATTTGTTGAGGGAAGCACTTTTGTGCCAGCACGGTTTACGGAAAGAGCTGGCTTGGCAGGCCGGGACCCGGCGCGTGGCGGAGGCCGTGGGCAGTGGGCAGACTGGCCAGTGGTGGCACCTTCATGAAGTTGATGTCCTCCGCCTTGTCGAAGACCATCTGCACGGAGCTCAGCAGCTTCTTGGCCTCCTGGCGCCTCTCATTCAGCTGCAGCGCCTGGGCCGAGTTCTCCTGGCAGAAGCGGGCCTGGGCCCTGTCCAGAGCCTCCAGAGTCTTGCCCAGATCGTCCTCCAGGAGCTGGTGCATCTTCTGGTACTGCATCCTCACCTCCTCCTGCAGCTGCTGCACCTTGTCCTGCAGACGGCGGTGAGCAAGGGGGGGCAGGGGGTGAGCCATTTCTAGGAAATCCTTCCCGACTCACAGCACCTGAGTCACACCTCCTCGCACAGCAGTGAAATCAGAGACGGGAACGTCCGTCTGGCAGATGCGTGCCATGCGCAGCAGCTGGCAAATGCGTGCCATGCGCAGGAGCGGCACCTGTGCAGCTGAGAGGGATCTCACGCCACGGTTCCCCCAATTCTGGCAGAATAAATTTCCATGACTTTTCCAAAACTTTTCCAGTACCATAAGAAAATTTTCCAAAACCCACAAGTTTGCTTTGATTTGATGATCATGCAGTTTCAGATAGTAATAGTACAATTTTCGGTAAGATAATAGCCAATCTGCTTACCAAATAAACAGACAGTTTAAACAAACTTTCGCCAATATGCAAATAGCATTCAATTGTTAAGAAAATGAATCCCAATATTAAAATTATACGTACCTTATGAGGCAAACGGAGTCAAAAACGGGAAACTGATCAATAAAATTCAAATACGTGCAAAAAAAATAATAAAATAAAACAATAAAAACTGGAATAGGGAGCAAAAAAGCTGCGATCTCAAATACACGAAATCTGCACGGTAAAAGTGCCGGAAACGGATGTTTACCAAGGTAGTTAACTATTGACTTCCACTCGTACATTTCTGTTCGCGCGTTGCAGAACGACACGGGAAACAAAAATGAACAAGGCTACTTTCCCAAAACTTATCCAGGGCCTGGAAAAATTATTTCAAAATTCCAGGTTTTCCATGACCGCGGGTACCCTGTGATGCTTTTATCCAAAGCGGCATTCAGTAGAAAAAAAGTAATAATTTATGTGTACTCTCTGGGCTTCGAGCCCACAACCAACTAACAATGCTCTACTTATTTTCCATTTGTATATTGTGATGCTTCTTTTCCCATATCCCAACTCAGTCATTTCTTCATGGGCAAACCACATTTGTCAGGGCCTTGGCTCAAGAGCCCCACTGTGATGTGGCCATACTTCCAAACATGGGATTCAAACCGGCAACCTTCTGACTACAGACACAGCAGTCTAACCCACTGAGCCACACAACACCCTCTCTAAGTTAGAATAAGGTGTAGGACACTGAAAACGGTGCAGTAGCAGTCCTGGTACGGTCAAGGGGGCGGCACAGGACGGGTAAGAGGGGGTCTTACCTCCACCAGACACTTGTCTGACTCTAACTTGTAGAGCTGCTCTTCGATGTCCTGCACTCGCTCTTCAATGCTGTCCTGCTGCTTCATCAGCATTTGCTGGGGGAGAAGAGGGGAGCCGTTGTGAGCCACTACAGTGCATTCAGAAGGTTTCCAACCTCCGATCTCACCAGTAAAATCCCCAGATGGGTCTGCTGTTGTACCTTTAATTGAACAGATCAGAATTCTAACAGCAAACGTTCGGCTGGATTCCGCAGGCTACAGAAAAATGGACTTCCATTTCCTGGGTAACAGGCGGAATGCAAAACGTCATGCCGGCCTTGCTGAGATGCATGGATGCATGTAAAAATGCAATTGTTTGGTTGAAGATATCGCTGTAACTAAACCTAAAATGGACTCCGGCTAAACTTGCGGTTTCAGTTAGACACACAGAATCAGTCTATTGATATAATGCACAGGAATCAGGGGTCTTTATGTCCCCTCAGTGAAGGACAGGCTCATCCTTCAGTACCGTTACACCGGACAAAACGGACAGACTCATCCTTCAGTACCGTTACACCGGACAAAACGAACAGACTCATCCTTCAGTACCGTTACACCGGACAAAACGGACAGACTCATCCTTCAGTACCGTTACACCGGACAAAACGGACAGACTCATCCTTCAGTACCGTTACACCGGACAAAACGAACAGACTCATCCTTCAGTACCGTTACACCGGACAAAACGGACAGACTCATCCTTCAGTACCGTTACACCGGACAAAACGGACAGACTCATCCTGGGTATTTATACCGGTATTCATGGGTATTTATACCGGTACAGCAGTGCTAAAGCAGAGCACCCCCCAACAAAAGGCATGGGTGGGACACAGACTTATACTGCTCACAGAACACTGAGCAGAGAGGCTAATTCCGCTGGAGAAGTGCGAGCTGTTCGAGTTACAGAGATCAAGCCTGGAGCATGACGAATCGTAACGGGAAGCATCTCTTAAAATAACTGCAGTATTTATATTAACAACTTAAATGCAAAATGTGGGCGGGTTAGCCCAGTTCTGCCTCACCCACCCGAAAAAAGAAAAGAAAAAACATGCTTTCCCTAACGAAAGTCGTACACGCCTCGTTAGGGCATTTTCTGTCCCCGTCCGGCGGCAGGTCACATGACCCGACACGAAGGAGGAGTGTGACTAAGCGGCTGGGGGTGACCTGGCTGGCGGGGAGAAGCCAGAAGAGTAAGCGGACGAGGAGGTCCGCCCAGACGCTCTCGCCGGGGGGAACACATGACTAATTAAAGATGCCAGAAACATCTCACCAATATAGCCAAGTACCCACCTCATTTAATCTCTATGACCAAAAAAGGTAAAATTGTTAAATTAAAAATAAAAGGAATTGAAGGAAGGAAAAGGGTGATTTGCAGCGGGAGGAACTGGGCCCGGCCCGCGAGCTTGCCGACACGCGAGGCCCCGGATGTCACACACATCGCTGCTACGTTGAAGTCCGACTATCCTCAGACCGGTTTGAATCCTCTCCATTCAGCCCCAACTCCGGAGACAAAAAGGGTAACACGAGACATAATTATTGCTCAAAATCTAACGAGTAACCAGGGAACTCGATTTACTCTCGCATAAAAGTCACGTGTGAAAAGCAGACTCTGTGTGTGCGTGCTGAGTGATTCCCTGCTATGGCAACAAAGAGCCTCACGTGAAGAACAGTGAAAGACACACAAAGTTTGAGTTTAATTAACTCATCTTTACTCAGCACTAAGGACAACAGTTAAAGAAAAAGAAAATTAAATGCATCTGTACCACAACAAAAGAAAAATTGATTTTTTTTTTTCTTCCACCTGTCAGTCTATGATCCGGGAAATGAGCCCCCTCTCAGGGAGGGGGTGGAATCGAGTAGGAGCTGAAGGGCAAGCAAAGCCCCCCCCCCCGCCACAAGCATATCCCCCCGGCTGACACATACAGCCATCTTTGATTGGCCCAGGAGGGAGGGAAAGAGAGAGAGAGGAATCCGCTGAATTCCCATTCCCTGTCGTCGTCCCCCCCCCTTCTCCAGTGTGTCTTCCCTTTTGTTTGTTCCCGCTTTAGTGTCAGTGACAGATTGTCTACTGCCCCCCCCCCCACCCCGGATGCGTGAAGGTTCGGCTGTGAGGCGACGGCATTTTGTGGGCCATGAGGGAAGCCACATTCCTGGGGCCCTGGGCGACCGGTCTGTGGCTGGGGGGGTGGAGCCAATGAGGCCCGTGGGGGTGGGGCCAATGGGACCCCGTGGGGGCGGGGCAAGGGGCAGAGTCAGGGAGGCACAGACCGAGTGCCGGCGAGACGCGAGTCAGAGTCTGCCTGCATGACTCTGAGGCAGCATGGCAGGTGTGGACCGACACGCAGAGGAGGGAGCTGAAGCAGGCAGCTCTAGGCTGACAAACTAAAAAGAAAATTAATAATAACAATAATAATAATCAGACCAAAAACAATAGGCGCCCAGCACCCCTGGTTAGAAGCTTTGCAGCACTCACAAAATAATGAAAGAATTATTAATATTAAATGATTAAAAACAAAAGCATTTCCCAATTCAGTGCAGAGCAGAACAGGCAGACTCGTGTATAATCAGGCTGTTATCTAAACGCACTGCTGTGGCTTCACTGGATGTTTATCAGGACCAGTCACCCAAAACAGGACAAACGCACAGACAGACACACACACACACACACACACACACACACACACACACAAGAAAAATACACACAATGGAGGGATAGACGCATGATTACAGAGACACACAAACACAATGATAGACAAACACACCCATAGATAAACACAGACACACAGACACACAGACATGCTTAACACAGGGAAGGATCCATTAGCCATGAAGTAAACAATCCTGCCCAGTCTGAACGGTTCTGTCACTCCCATGAAGGTGCTTGGGGGGTGGTGTGGGGGGGCCTTATTGATGCATGGCCCGGAGACAGAGACGGTCGATGCATCTCCCCCCACACGTGGCCGGGCCATGCGGTCCATTAGCCGGGCCCCCGGGCCACAGCACCGTGTTTGGAGCAGCAACAGCCAGCGGTTTGCTTTCATAACCGCCCATCAGGCAGCGCTGTGTGTGTCTGCCTTGGGATCTGCTCAAATCCTCCAGAATTCTTAACCTCCTGTTAAATATTCAGCTGTAAGACCGTAGGAAGCTTTTCAAATACGTGCCAACGGAGGAACATGATATTTTTTAAAACAACAACAGCAACAACAACAACAGGGTTCTACTGTAGATGAGTTCACTCCGTGTCCACGTCGGGCAGAGCAGGGGGGGGGGGACCTCATCAGCTATTAAGGAGGCAACAGAGAGGAGAAACATACAAGAAGCTGATCAGGAGGAGAGCAAAGAGCCGGCGTCGATATGACGGCGAGACCTTCGGGTAGAATTTAGCTAGAAAACGAGCCTGAGAATCCCGGGGAAATGTGCGTCCAAGTCACCAGAGACACAGGAAACATGAGACCCCCCCCCACGCTATGCCGTGTCGCCATGGCAGCCCTCGCTGGTGATTTGCAACCCAGGACAGAGTGAGCGAGCCTCCAGAAGAGTCCGCCCAAGGTCAGGACGGCAGTGGAACCTGAGGTCAGGACGGCAGCGGAACCCGAGGTCAGGACGGCAGCGGAACCCGAGGTCAGGACGGCAGAGGAGCGTAGGAGTGTGTTTTGACAGACGCTGGAGGAGAGTTGCTCTGGACGTCCCACGGTCGCCAAGGTTACCAGCACGAACCAAACATGCCGAGGGTGCGTTTGCCGAAAAAGGCCCCAGAGCGGAGGGGAATGCAGGGTGGGGGGGGGGACGGGGACGTGGGGGGTGAAGTTGGAGTGGCCGGCTCCTCATAGATTCCACGCTGCTTCAGCAGTTCAGGAAGAACAAAATATGCCCCTGGACTGGGGTGGGGAGGGGATGAGGGGGGTCTGATTGGGGGCTGATCCCGGGACAGGATGTGGTCTATGGGGACCCAGACAGACACACGCACACACACACACGCACACACACACACACACACACACACACAGATAAACAGCCACGGTACAATTAGCCCTAAATCTCTCGCAAGCATGTAAATATAAGCCGTCAGAGAATGTGGGCAGATCCTCTCAGTCACTCCAGCAAAGCACCCCCCCCCCAAAAAAAAATACAGACAGGGTGGTAAGCGGCCACCACACAGACTCTGCAACTGGCCCAGTGGTAGCCCCTCTGAAAAAGGGGGGAGGGGGTCTCCATTGCAGGGGTATGTTTCACATGCACTGTCACCCAAGGGTATAGAGTGAGCGAGAGAAAGAGAGAGAGAGGGGGAGGGAGAGAAAGAGAGATTGGAAGAGAGAGACAGAGAGAGAGGCAGATAGATACCAGCAGCCAGCAGGAAACCATGAAGCAGCCTGTACCAGCTGGCCTGCTTTCTGTCAGCTTTCACAGCTGTAGGGTTGGGTGTGGGGGGGGCGGGGGGGGTCATGCCGGGCAGTGGCGGAACGGAGCGCCAGGGACAGCCGCCCATGGCAGCAGCTGCACCCGCCGCACCGAGCCACTGAGCCCCGGAACACATTCCTACACGCGGCCGCAGTGCTGACACTGGCCACACCCACACCCCCCCCCCGCCGCCAGCTCACCCCCACCGCCCCTCCCCACCGGCTCCCAGGAGGACGACCTCCACAAACAGCGAGCTGAGATACGACTTAAAACCACGTCTGCGCGGTGCAGACGGAAAAAAACAGGCAACAAACGTGTGGCTAAGGAGAGCTGAGGATAAAAACGAGCGAAAAGAAGCGTGTGAGAGCCGGAGCACGTGGGGCAGCGTGGGACCGGCGCCACGGCAACAGCGACTCTCCCGAACAGGCGCAGAGGCACCGTCGCCACGGGAGATGAGTCACATGGGTGTGCGAAGTCCCGCCCCCAAGCCCCCCACAGTGCTGATGTGGGACAACAAAAGTGTTCAGGGCATCTTTCGCTGTGACCATCTGCCATGATAGAAAGGACAGGATGGGGGGGGGGGAGGTTGGGCACCATGGCTGGAGGTGAAACGTCACCTCACAATTACTACCATGTTTCTGCTACCTCGGTCATCTGTTGAAGCACGTCACCCCCCCCCCCCACCCCCTGCACGCCTCAATAAAACCCAGTGCTAACTTATTCTTCATTGTTACTCGCCCGATGGAGGGAGACTTAATAATGGCTGTCTGGAGGTCCCATGGCACAGGCCAGCAGCAGCACTGCTCACCATGACAACAACAATAATAAAGGGGCTTTGATGCCAACTCACTTCCTCTGACATCACTTCCTGCCTGAATGAACAGGATGTCGCCAACCCGACGGCTGGAGTAGGGGGGTGTTTAAACCTGACACAGCTGCTCCTGCACACTCACAGCACACTCAGTCTACCGCCCCACGCCCCGACCCCCGCCAGCAAACTTGGATTCTCCACCTTTGTCCTTATTTTACTGCCCCCACAGCTGGAACATTCTCGAAAATTACGGCATGCAAATTAGCTGAGCATGCCATTTGATTGACAACCCATCGGGCCACTCAGAGGTCGGCACCGGCCGGGCCTGTGGTCCCTCCACACGTGGACAGCCCTTCCGCTCCCACAGTGCTGCCCCCCCCCCCGCTGGCGTTCCGGTCTCATGATTAATTGACCCAATTAGGAGCGGCGCAGACGGGCGGGTGGGCGGGCAGTCCCAGCAGCTCCTGGGCTGTGAAACATGAAGCCCAGAAAAATAAATTAAAAATAAATAATTTAAAAAGCCACGCGGCCGGCACCCTGGAAGCCGTGAGGCCTCTCTGTCAGCGGGGTGCGTGTTTAGGAACGCGACGACCCCCACGAGAAATGGGGGGACGAGGGGCTACAGTTGGAGACAAAAGGAAAGCCCCCCCCCCCCCCAAAGCATGTGACAGAACGAACGGCCCCACGTTCGATTTGCGCAGCTCCGGCTCCTGTGCTCGGCGAGATAAGCCTTGGGGAGAGACCCACATTGTTCCTGGCTCAGCTCGTTTGTGTATCACTGTGACGGAAAGGGGGCTGGGGGGCATGATGGATCTCAATTGAAAATTCATACACTCCAGGGGAACGTACAGCATAAACCTCCCTGCCCCCCACCGCAGACCAATCCCGTGAAAATTAGAAAATAAGACCTGCTAGTCTTTCTTAGGCCTGAAGCTTGACTCAGGAACTGAGAAAATGATGTGAAATGCTTATTTAAGGACAAACAGATTAGCCTACATAGCACTTTTGCTTAACAACACACTTTTTTCTGGAGTCACTGACCTGACTCAAAGTTAGTAACGCATGCAAAAAAAAAAAGGTTTATCTTGGTATAACAGTGGTATTGGGACCTGAACTCACACCCAACTGGACACAAACAAATTCTGAAGAGTAAAATCTGTTTTGCTGACTAGAGTGATTTGAAGTGTATTACTGTGATCAGGACGGCCCTTTATGTCGGGGTAAATACAGAGTTTTGGCAATCTGACGTTCTTTCATCCTGTCACCCATAAAGCTAATTTACTCCCGGATGGATCAGCACCCTTAAAGGTTCAACAGCGAGCCCCAACCGAATCAGAAGGACACCACAGATTGCTCAAAAAGACTTAAGCGACAAACCTTCCCAAACGTCCAACGTCTCATTAGTGCTGATGTGACAGCACAAACGGGGATGAACAGCAGATCCTCAGCACTGGATGAAGCACTTACTGTAAACTTACAGTCCCACTCACCCTGATCTCGTTGCGGCGGACCTCCACGTCGCTGACGGCTTGCCCGTGGCTGGCAGCGCACCGGGAGATGCAGCAGTACTGGCAGACGGCCACTTGCTCCGCCTCGCAGTGGTACAGCCGGTACTCGTCGTGCTGCGGGCAGCTCCAAGCCTTCACATCGTCGGCCTCTACCAGCAGGTGGCCCGGGTTGGACGAGGGCTGCTGGAGGTGCGTCTGAACGTGGGACTGGCAGCAGGGGGCGTTGCAGCGCAGGCACACCTTCTGCGCGGGCAGCGGCGGCCCTCGTCGGCACAGGATGCACTGCAGCACTGCGGGGCTTTTCTCCACATTTAGCGCGTTAAACTTCTCCACTATGTTGGACAGTTTGTGGTTCTTCTCTAGGCTGGGCTTCTGGTTGTAGGCGTGGTTGCACTCAGGACAGCGCACCATGCTCGTGTCTTTGGCCCAGGCCTCGCTGATGCATCCGCGGCAGAAGTTGTGCTTGCATGGCAGCTGAATGGGCTCCGAGAAAACGTGCAAACAGATCGGGCAAATCAGCTCCTCTTCGAAGCAGTTTTTCCAGTTTTCAGCCATCGCAGCTCTTTAGTGAAACTTCCGGCTGGTTTTTGCATTAATTACCCCACTTTCAGTGTTCTGTATCAGGAAGAAGACGATTAAATTGTATTTATAAAATAGACTCCTCGGTGTACCGCAAGCCTTTCCAGGTTCGTGTCAATGAAACAATCCGTGTTTCAAAGCAGAGAGACAGTCCAGCGGAATTAGCTACCTTGTAAAAACTGAACACGAAACAATCGGTACCCAGCAAAGTTATCTGTAGTCCATTTAAGAAGAAATATCTATAGGTTTTAGCTCTGGGATTAAAAGGAGTCTAATTCCGGAGAGGAGGAGTCAAAATGGAGAAGCTTCAGCACTCTCTCATTGATATTAATTTATGTGCTTTTATGGAGACACTTTCAGCAACGTACAGTGACGAGGCGTTGCTGCTTCTCCCAGATCAAATACCAGGCGGGGATAATAACGTATCCCCCGAGCGAAGCCAAAACTGCCACGAAATGCAACTTAAGTGCCGGCGTCCCGATTAATCCGAGCTACATTTGTGCTGCCAAGGCACAATAAACGAAAAAAAGAGAGTGATCGGGCAACAAATGTGCAATCGTTTACAATTATTCAGAAGGATGTTACATCCAAACGGGTTACAATGTTGCGAGAGCGGCTTAGAACGTCACACACACCGATCCGATCCGGTAACATGAGCAATAAATTTCAGATCTTTATCGGGAGATCAGATCGCACAACAAACAATAACGATTCTGAAATTTCCAGACTGGATTTACGTCTGGCGCAGATGGGAGGAAAAAAAGGAGCGATACTTTGTGGATTCCCGTTACACAGTAAACTCGGAAATTTCCCCGGGCCGGTGCGTAAGTGCGCATCAGCGATCCGACGTCTTACTTATATTTCTAACGACAGGGCGAAGCGGACCGGTACCGTGTAGCAGGACTGCATAGTCAGTCTTTTATTATCGTCCCATATACCATAATAGGCAGGCCGCTCCGACTGTATCCGCAGTAAATCTGATTAAGCCGGTGACAGCTTTCATCTATCGCGCAAAACAAAAAGCAGATCCTCCGCCTCCTTCTCCTCTCGGCTTTCGGTTAATCGCAGACGGACGACCTCTCCAAAGTACGCCTAGCCCTTATTAATATCCTGTATCACGTAGCAGCATCAATCGGGCTATTTTCCCCCAGAAATAATTACATACAGTACAGCTTCTGAATGTGTGACGCTGAATAAAAAAATCGATCTATACACAAGGCCTCTGCCGTTCCGCTTCTCCCCTCGTTAATTAGCTAAATATATACTTTTATATAATACAAAAAAACCTTTACTTGAAAATAAACATTTGCTATATATTCATCGAAAGTACATAGTATTTTACATACTGCATTATATATTAATTTATATACGCTTTCGATTCCCCTGCATCAAGGAAGTCAATCATAAAAAACGACGTATTTTTGTGAAGCTAGTTCATTAGGTAATCTATACACACACACACACAAAGTGACTGAATAATGTGGTATAGGGTAAGTTATCGATGTTGTTTTCACGGTCTCTTTCGGAAATCTACTCCGACTATTCGCTCTTACCTCGCCAGTCTAGCTAGTTACCACGATTAGCTATCTGTCTCCATTTAACAACGCGAAATAATTCCCTACACGAAAGTGATTTACTGTTTCAGTACAAATTCAGACATATACGTGTCCATATATAGACTTATATGCCTTTATTCCGCAATCATTTGCCACCAAATGTAATGTATCCAATTCTGAAGATTAACTTGTATAAAAATATTTTATACCCTTTTTGGTCTTAAAGGGGACGGCGCCGTTTTGCCCTTGTTATCGGTTGCTGTCATCAGCCATCTTGTTTTCCTCTTTAAAAGGGAAAAAACGACGTTTATGTTTATTTTCTACCTTCTTTCCTCCGTTGTCTGTTTATACAAAGTAAAAAAAAAATGTTTCGCAAAAAAAAAAAACAGCTTCACCAATCCTTCAGCACGGATATTTCCCCCGGAACTGAACAGCTGTAAATCCACTGGTCTTTTTTGGTTTAGTCCAGTCCGTATGTGTTATTATTTATGATTTTTTTTTCTTTTCTTTAAAGCAAGCTTTGATGAGGAGAGGAATGCAGGCACTGCTCTGCCAGTCTGAATACAGCTCGCATTTACCCCCCCGTGATGTCACGTGACTCGTCACCGAATTGATACATTAAACCAGAAGGAGCTGACGGCCGAGGGGGCGGGGACACAAATTAAAAGGGCAACGCGCTCGGTGCATTTGGGGGAGAATTTTTGCGAAGTAATTTGCATGGCTTTCAGGATTTCCTTTGTTCATACTAAAATTGAGAATTCCGATGCGTTGCAGTCACGACACTATATTTTTAAGGTGTGACGAAAATTAGCAAAAATTACTGCAACTGCAAGACGGATTATGCAAATGTGCATCGTTTCCATATAATTAATTGTACACAGTGTTCTGTTCTGCCCAGTCTCATAGTGTCAGGCACATCGCAAGCATCCTTCTGTGCATCACAAATACAGGTTAATGCAACACAACACATTATATTGCTTTGTTTTAAAATGCCGCTTAGAATTAAAATATTCAGACTCGTATTTATATTACAGGCTACAACAAACTGAGCTTCATAAAAAAGAACATCAATGACGTTAGAGAACTGCAACAACAAAAAAATATGTAAAAACACAAGGTGCGCGAACACACACACACACACAAAGGTCTCGCCACACATGCCAGCAGGGCTGCCAGAAGCATTCACGGCAGCTGTGTATCATTTCTGTCTAGAGAGAAATGGTCGGGCCAGAAAAGATGCTGATTGAACGGCGGGTTTGAGCTTAAGGGGCTTTCAGATGCCGTCCGGCACGTCGCCGCAGACCTTTTCAGGCTGGCAGGCGTCAGTACAAGAGAAAGAAGGTGTTTCTACAAAGGGGTTATTAAAACATCTGAGGAAGGAGTAGGAAGCGAGGGTGCACTAAATTCTTAAAGAAAATGACACCTACACTCAATAATGCAGTTTGCAGGAGGGGGCGGGAGGGGTGGCTGGAAATTTAAAGGGGCAACGGCGGCACCTCAGCGGAGCCGGAGGTGCTGTGTGTCTCTTATTCTTTAAATGAGATGGGCTGAGTCGGAAGGAGAGTAAAAGGTATGGGGCAGAGTTCGTAAATAAGAAACCAAATTTACTGCTTTCATAAAAGTCGAAATAGCTCCTTCTAAGCAGCTTGATGAACAAAAAGCATCCCTACATTCCCACAACACGAAGTCAGCAGATTTATACGCATGCATACATATACGATCACACGCCGCACTGTGGGCGCTGGGACGGTCTGGCCCTGTTTGATCGGTGTTGAATTACTGACAGGTCATACTGCCCCATCAGCAGTCTGACAGAACACACCCTGACCATCGCATCGACCCCCACATTTTCATTTTATTTATTTATTTTTTTTTTGGGGGGGGGATATACCAAAGAAAAGACACATCAAGCTCACGATCTGAAATCAACGATGTGTTAAAGATATTATTTTGGTTGACATGAGGCGACAGAGTACACCCCCCACCCCTCCGCATAGCCCCTGGTTTGAACACCATGTCCAGTCCTTACAAACATTACTCAGACTGTATCTATACAAATACCCCCTCCAATGTCCATAAAAAACACGGTGTCCTGAGCATTGTCTCTGTTTTAAACTCAACCCAAATAAAGCGAAGTAAATAAACCCTGAAATCAGCTTCTCATGATCCCTAACCCAGCCCAACACCCCCAGCCAGCCGCACATTCCCAAGCATTCTCCCGTCCCCCTGCGAGCGCAGCCCGCTCCTGTTCGCCCCATCAGAATTGTAATTAGGATCCGGGCAACTGCCAGTATTCCCAGGCAGATAAGGCAGGGAGGCTGGCCCTCACTGGCCCCTTTACCGCGAGAGGCCTGGGTTAAAGAGCACAGTTGAACGCTTCTCTGGTTCCCTTACAAAGGAGCGCCGAGTCGCTGTTAGCGCTCCTCAGCATCTCCAACACCGAGGCATCTCTTTACGGCCAGAACAGTCGACTTAAACCCAGTTCCCGGGTATATTCGCTCACTTAAATACATGAAATTAAGCTTCCAGCGGTTTGGATAAATATAAAGATTGACGGGGGCGGAAAAGCACTGAACACAAACTGCTAGCTAATATTAAGCAGCGCGCCAGTCTCTGCTGAAGCGACGTTGCCCTTTTAAGACACAATCGCGACATTTTCCCGGACACACCAACTCGGTTTTTCAGAATGAGCTTTATCGTTTTCCCGAGATCCACATTTTAAAGACTGTGGCAGGAAATATTCCTGCCACAAGACTATACTTGTTCAGACTGTTTTCCTCCCAAACGATTTAACTCCATATGTGCCATTTTTTCAGCAGCCATATGAGTAATTTGCTTCGCATAATCTTAATTTTAAATGAGGATTATACCCCTAACACACAGCATCCAGGGGTTGCCAGATAGCTGGCCTGTGATGGACATGACTCACTTCCTGCAGGGTGACTACCTCCCTCTTTCCCGAAAGGCTGCGGACGGGAGAAAAAGTTTGACCGGACAAAACAAGTTCCGCTGGGCGTCCGGACGTGTGTGAATTACCTGAAACAAAACTAGTGAACTGCAGCGTCCCGTTAATTATAAGTGTGAAATTAAAGACAGATATTACCCTTTAAGCCCTCATTTTTAATATTAATATTTTATTTACATAAAAATACGAGATGAATAACATTAGAATTCCACGCCCCACAACGTCCATTTTCATTTACTTAATAAAATCTTTATATTTAGGGCACGAGCACATTTATTATAGCAGAATAAAATCCATACACTTTCAGGAGCGGATGCACCATTGGAGTCCGAACATACATCCATCCCATCGTCACGCTCAGCTGCACCGAAAGCCTGACCCAAGCGGCCCCAGTTAAGGGATTAACTAATGCGGAAAGAGAACAGACACGATTACGGGGCACGCCGAGGAAACAGCTGGTCTAAACCATGGCCAAACCATGAAAAAACGAAGAAACGTCACGTTACACTGGAAGGCAGAAAAGTGGTCTCGGCCACCCTCCTATTAAGCAAGCAGATTCAGTCAGCAGTGGAGTGCAGTAGATTGAAAAGATTTCTTGCGTCATTACGTCCTGTAGATTAAACACCGTCAGTGGAACGTGGGATCTGGACGCTACTGCTGCATGCCATTTTTCCGTTGAGGTATATATTCTTGGAAGAGTTCTCCCGGAAATGAACACAGACGGCCTAAAATCCTTTGACGGCCAGGTCAGGTAAGTGAGCACCACTGCGAGGAATGGATGCCTCCTGGGTTTTTATTCCAACACAGATTAATTCAGCAAGCATTTTAAATGTTTTGTCGTTCTGCATTTTTTATATACGTATGACACCAGAGTCAACTTTTTGAAGGCAAAAGCCTGGGGTTCAGTCAGCATGGTAGCACGTTATGAGAGTACCAGCACATTACAGAACTGGGGGGTTCAGCCGTATTAAGTGCATGGTGAATGAACCCACAGGACAGGCTTTGTGTGTGGCGTGTGCAGTAACCATGATGTGGATTTTGCGGTGGGTGCGGACAATGATGTCACGTCGCGGGAGAGCAATCCTCCGAGGATACTGGAATGTTCCGGCGGGCCTGACGCTACTGTTCAGACCTGGGGCAATCCGGCGGTAAAGCCATGGGGATTGGAAGCAGGGGCGGGTGGGGGACCAGACGGCTGTATTCGATTGGCCTGTCAGAACCAACCAAAACTGCAGGTCAGCCACAGAGATATAGCCACAGAAGAAGCAGTAGTGCAATCGTGCACATATTCATACCACCAGGAATCTTCACTGCAGGTCTCATAAGCAGGCAGGCCTGCAGAGGAGCCAATCGACCAATCAGGCAGACTGCTGATGGACCACTTGAGCAGCCACTGGGGCTGCGTGTGGGCGTCACCCAGGAATCCCCACGGCAACCGTCGGTGGCCCACCACGCAGCTGACGGGACTGGAAGACCTGCGGAAAGACGGGCAGAGCAACACCTGGGGCGGGGGTTTAAAAAGAAAGAAAAAAAGAAAAAAAATACAGACAGCTCAGCCCCCACCATAGGCGTCAGATGAGGAGATAAAGCAGCAGCTCAGGGGCAAGGGGCTGCAGACCTGTCTGGGGTGACGTTCAGATGAACTGAGGTCGGCTTTTCCAGGCAGAGAGATGGTGGAGTTGGAGGTGATGGGGGGGGGTTACACCATGAAATGTGTGTGTCTGCGGGATACCATCTGGACAGACCATCCATCAGTGGAACCCCGGTGGATTCAGAGCCTCATGCCACTCTCGAACCTTCAGTAGTGAGTAAGGACATGCAAAAAAGCATATTTCTCATAAATATAAAGTGTTACCTTTTAATTTGACATAGACTTTTATCCAAAGTGACTTTTTTAAAATGAGA
The DNA here is from genome assembly GCF_048594095.1 of Paramormyrops kingsleyae. Classification (NCBI taxonomy): domain Eukaryota; kingdom Metazoa; phylum Chordata; class Actinopteri; order Osteoglossiformes; family Mormyridae; genus Paramormyrops; species Paramormyrops kingsleyae. The sequence continues at coordinate 21,023,805 of NC_132816.1, forward strand.
AAGCAGAGTCCACCTTGCACAGAGGCCCAATGGCAACATCATTCTACTGACTCTAGGCTTTGAACCAGCAACCTTCTGAATACAAGCACAGCAACCTAACTGAGTCACATGGCACCTCCTATAAGCCATATCCTGTTCATCTCCGTAGGACAGTCCCAGTGTCCCATTCCCTAGATTTAAGGCCAAGCCTGATGCAAGACCCAGGTCAGGAGCAGGTCCTGCCAGAAGACAGCGGTTCTCAAACATGTCAGCGTGAATCAGGAAGGTCTCTCCTTCCAGCAGCAGGCAGCTAAAGCTTCAGCATCCTCCAGGTTAACCTGCTGCCTAAAATTCAGGTCAGGTTGGGGAGCATGAGGCTGATGCAGCGCGTTGCCGCACCCACCACACGGCGAAACTCCTCGGGATCCCGGCCAGCGACCCCCCAGGCAGATACACGGTCCAGTCCCACCCTCCGGAAGTGGCCATCCATCTGCCGCAGCCAGGTGTTACGTGGGCGTCCCCTCAGCCTCAGCAATGAGGATCCTGCGAGCCGGATCACCCTCAACGCGCCACATGGCCTTGGTGCCGTAACTGACGCTCCCTCATATTGCAGGTAATGTGCCTCATTTGGGACTCAGGACTCCTCTAGCAACCGCTCATTTGACACAGTCAAACCAGCGATTCCCAAGGATTCTCCAAAGAGGCACAGTAAAAAAAGGAGTCCAGTCTTCATCTCAGCCTAAAATTCCCACACCCTAAGATACTGAATCCCTGTGAATTTTTTTTTTTTTTTTAGATGAACAGGGTAAAATAAATCATAAAAAAGGCAAATAACTCGACTGGCAAACTCCCAGAAAGCACTTTGCACACTAAGATGATCTTTATACTTCGCCGGAACAATGCAGCACACATCAGTCCATACTGGGGCATAAGCAGCGGTGAAATGGAGCGTCGCTGCAGGGGGGACCTGGGGGGGGGTGTGTCAGTGCTTCCTTTCTGCTGGCCACCATCTTATGGTCACCTGGAGCTCCAGTTCACTGGACAGTTAGGGTCATGCTAAGTTCACACTGCACGATTTTAGACCTGATATTTTGCTTGATTACTGTTTTTGGAGATTGCCGACAAAAGCCTCAGATTGAGCACCGATTTGCCTCCAATCTGTGCTTCATCACTTTGTGTTCCGATGTGACCCGACAGAGTTGCCGATGCATCGCAGACGCCCATCAAGTATCTAACATCCTAAATATCCGGACCTATCAGCAACACCAAATCCTGTAGGACAGCCAATGAGAGCGACTGGCAATGAGCGCGGCGACGAGCTACAGCCAATGAGAGCGACTGGCAATGAGCGCGGCGACGAGCTACAGCCAATGAGAGCGACTGGCAATGAGCGCGGCGACGAGCTACAGCCAATGAGAGCGACTGGCAATGAGCGTGGCGACGAGCTACAGCCAATGAGAGCGACTGGCAATGAGCGCGGCCACGAGCTACAGCCAATGAGAGCGGCGACGAGCTACAGCCAATGAGAGCGACTGGCAATGAGCGCGGCGACGAGCTACAGCCAATGAGAGCGACTGGCAATGAGCGCGGCGACGAGCTACAGCCAATGAGAGCGACTGGCAATGAGCGCGGCGACGAGCTACAGCCAATGAGAGCGACTGGCAATGAGCGCGGCTACAGCCAGAGCGCTACAGCCAGAGAGTGCAAGACACAGGGTTAGGCAAAACGGCTCATCAGCGATTCCTCCTGTTTAAAGATCTTGTAGTCTATGACCCCCGATCACTGATCAGTCATGTAGTGTGTAAAACACGACGACTTCAAGACTCCCGATTACAAGACAAGTTGTGTAGCGTGAACGGTACAGCGATCTGGCGATTTTTAAAGTACGAACTTAGCACTAGCATTGCAGATAACAGGGTGGCAGGCTGTGGGGCCAGGGCCAACCTCTTGTTGCCATGGTGATGGCTGCAGCCATCTCTGTCCCTGGGGGGGGGGAGGGAAGATGAAACTGGGGCCTATGGGGGGAGGTGGCAAAATTCCACAAAAGCTCCCATCGAGTTTGTATCCAGAACAAGGGCCCCCTGTCAATGGGCCGCGGCTCGCGTTTCTCAGACAAGAGGATGAAGCGGCAGCAGTGTCACACGGTGGCCTCGCGGGCTTGGCTGTGGCGCCGGACAGCGGCCTGGTCTGGGTACAGAGACACCTTCTGTGAGGGGGGGGGGGTCCTTCCTCCCCACGCTCACCTTCCAGCTGGCAGACGGAGAGGCAACAGTTTGCAGGCAAACGTCCGACGGCCAGTCCAGCAACGCTGTGGCTCGTAGCTAAAATATCCGCGCATAAAAATGACAAACTGGGTCATGATCCACCTCAAACAAACCTTATATTAACCATCATCCAACATGAGCAGCACGAAACACAAGTACGTTTTTTTTTAAAAACATATTTGGTGGGGTCCAGCACTGCTGTGGTCAGACTCCTCTGAGTTTGCAGGTTGGACTCCAGCCCCTGGTGCAGTGTGTGCAGTTGGCGTGTTTTCTCCGTGTTCACAGTGGTGCGAGGCATCGATAACACCATCCCAGAAAGCGGCGACCCGCTAAACGCGGCAACGGGGGACCTGGCTTGTCAGCAAGGAATTCTGCCCAAAAACAACAGCGCTCACATAGTATTGTAGCCAGACATTATCCTAAAGGGCCTTTTACTCACACCGCAAACAAAACTTTGTTTTAAAGCAGAATTTCTCCCACCGACAATAACAGACCCTTCGCTTTAACCTCTGCGTCCAGAGGATAAAATTTATGGAGATGTGGTGCCAGGGATTGTGTGAACCTGCCTGGTTCCATTTCATTTACATCCCGGGAAGGAATGAGAAGGGATTTTTATTAATTAAATTACAGTATGCGGAATTCCCCTTCAAAGTCAGTCCTGGAAAGAGAAGATAGCCAAGGCAGGCGGCCAGGGCTTCACGCAGCACATGGGAAATTAGGGAGCAGCCTCCCAGCCCTGATGAGACCAGCCACAGACAAACCTTCCTGGTACAAAAGGCCTTTTCTTCAGTGACATCTGCCAGAAATGACCTTCACAGCAGCACAGGGAGCAGCACGAAGCCAACAAATCTTTAATTGTAGCAGTTTACATTTATTATCTGTGTATATTACGAGTGTGTTGTCAAAAATAAGGCACTTTTTTTGCATCACTTGGACAGCAGGTGGCGTAATACTTAAGGAACCTTATACGCAGGCCTCAGAATGACAGCCAGCTGTTATATGAGCTGCAGTGGGGGCAGACGTCTCAGTGGGGGCCATTGTAAGTTTTGCTTCATCACAGCCTGGGATTTGTTCAGATTCACATGACCTGGGGTGTCAGGGGTCAGTAGGGAGCCAATTAAAACACACCCTAAATACCCCAAGGACCAGATGCATTAGTAGTAAATACTAAGGTAACCAGGTGAATTTAGGAGTCTGGGGAGCCCCAGTAAGGTGTCATGTGACAAGGGCAGCCAGCCGTGCCTGAAGGTCGTGGACACACGCAGCAAAGGTCGCAGTCAATCAGGGGTGACCCAGCCTGGGAGCAAGGAGGTTCCGGTCCGGCAAGGGACGCGGTGGGCTGGAATTCAGGACACTCCCCCGATCGAGCCTGGCCCAGGGCCAACTATGTCACAGGGTAAGGAGAGGGCAGGCTGGGGCCTATTCATCAAAGAACCTCCCAAGAGCTGCTCCAACTTGTATCTCGATGGTGTTGGCCACGCCCACTATTAAAGCAACATGGAGCTTCCCCTGCATCATCGCTCGTGGGTCGGGGGTGGGGTCCTCAGGGGCTGTGCTTTCTGCATACTGATGTCACCACGCTTTCCATAAAAAGGCAGAAGGGGGGTGTTTCTTACCCTGGGGGGCTGTGTGACTCTCCTCCCTCGGTGACACCCTCTCTTACTTATTTTGCCTCTTAGCAGTGTGCCAGCAACCTGGAGCTATACTCAGGCTGAGAGTATGACAGTATTAAAACAGACAGCTGTACTCAGGCTGAGAGTATGACAGTATTAAAACAGACAGCTGTACTCAGGCTGAGAGTATGACAGTATTAAAACAGACCGATTCACCAAAATTGTAAAAACTTCATAACTAAAACTAAACTGTTACATACAGTTAACAGTTAAAGCAAAGATGCTTACGATAAGCATTAAAAAATAAATAAATAAAGACTGACTTTACTAAAAACCTCTTTTGAAGAGTTAGTAAAATTACAGACTTAACTTGGCCTAAGGGAGGTAAAAGGATGACAATACATTTAAATGCATCTAACAGTCAGAGGTGTTTTATACGTTGGACATAGATGGATCTTCATGGGTGTCAGTAACACAACGGGACTCTATCCAGGACGAGAAAGTACAGAGACCCTGACCAACACTCCACCCCCCCCGGCCCCCAGCCTCATGACATGCAACTCCTTACTCATGTTCTGCTCCATACAACCAAATATCTGCGACCCCACTGCCACTCGTGCGACCCATCATGCGACAAAATCCCATCGGCAGTAATGATGTGAAACATGCACTGGTAATTCACACTATAATCCCAATCATCACTCATGGTAACCGTATGCTGGTTATAGCGCATTTAATATACAAAGTGACTCGACCTAAATCTTTCATTTCCGGAGTTGGTCTCCGCCGCCTTGGATCTCAGCCGGCATGAAACACCTCGAACCCGTGGAAGACCGTGAGAGCCGGGCCTCAATTCAAGGGAAGTTCACCGGCGCTGCGTCACTGTGGAATCCTGACATCTCCAAACCTGAGCACCGGCCCCCTCCTGAAGGGGGTCAGTCAGAGGCGCGGGATGGGGGAGGAAAAGGAGCCACAAAAAGCTGCCGGTTTCATGTTTGCTGCTCAGCTTGGTCCCCGGGCTCAGCAGTGCCAGTCCTGCTATATCCACCATGACAGCAATCCACAGGAACACCGACTCTCTGTGAAGCACAGTGAAATATTTAAAATTAAAAACACTTCATCTAGATGAGCATCTAAACTTGGATTTTAAGAGCAACTGAAAATACCACATTAATTTAATCTGTCCCTGAACTGGTTGTTTACTCCTTATCAGAGCGACCCCCCCACCCTGCCCTCCCCACAGCTCCCAATTTAGCGTCCTGCCAAACCATTTTGGTCCAAACCAGCATTCTGGGGTACACTGTTTATAGTGGACATGACCTTTAATGCTTTTGCGGGTAGGATTTTCATGGGCTTACTGGGGCTTCAGAAGGCATTTTATATGCCCAAGGGAGGGGCTGCTCAGTATCAGTTAGACCTTAGAACTGCGAAGCGCATGGCAGGGGGTCATAAAGAGCAGCTGAAATGCAGCACGTTTTACTGTAGCGCATTACAGCAGCGTATCAGTCAGCGGTTACTGGCCCGTTCCATTTAGCCAGACGGCCTGCAGGATTCTGCTTCCTAAAAGCCACGGAAATGGGCAGAATCCCAGGGCAGCCAGAAGGTGGCACTAGAGAGCACTTTCCAAGCACTGCACTAGCATGGCAAAAATAAAACAAAATTAAAACAAAATGTAAAGATAAAGAAAAACATTGAAGTCATGACGCTGTGTTGACGCTGTGTTGAATACCCAAAGAAATGGTCTTTGCACAGGTCCTCTGGTGAAGTGTGTGTGTGTGTGTATGTGTGTGGGGGGGGGGGGTGTTACATTCCAAAAAAACAATAATCCAGAGCCACTGATGTCCCTGATAACTCCTTCAGGCTACAGCGGCACAGGCCGGTTCCCCTCGACGTCCCTGCTCGCCCGTGACGAGCCAAAGCAGAAGCCCAGTGATAAAAAGGCGTGTGCCCCCCCCCCCCCCCCCCCCCAATCCCTCACGTTTCATTTTCAGAGGCGACACAGGGCGGCTCGGAGCCAAACGTCTGCACCAAACCCCATAAAACACCTGGAAAAACAGACAGACTACATATTGACCAATCCAGATTGCAGTAAGATCCGTAGACCTCCCTGGGGAAGGTGCCATCGATCTGGGACATACAGGTAAATACCAGAATGCTAGGGTGAGGTTGGACACGCCCCTGTCTGTCCACAGCACGGGCTCTGACCAATCCGGCGCTCCCTTCCGCCACAGGAGCGTCATCAGCAGCCAATTAAATGCTTTAAAGCCCTTGTTACGCAGGTTCCCAGGCCGCCGTTATTGCATAAGTCCTTCAGCAGTCCAGGAGCGTGCCCACGGCACTCGGAGTTTATGGGCAACCGGCGGGGGTGGGTGGGGGGCAGACGCCATGGCAACCGCTGACACTTGACAGTAAAGGCACCTAAAAATAGCAGGCATAGGGCTGTAAAACACACAGGAGGGAAAAAAAAAAAAAAGTTTGTTCCAACTGAAATGTCTGACACCTCCCAGATTCACCCTCCATCTTACACCCATTTCTCTCCACCAGCCTCTCACACCAAGTTACTCTGTACCTTAAACGCTTAATTTAAGAAAGCCGAACTGGTTCCAAGAGTGTGAAGCATTATTAGGCATGTAGCTAAACATCCTGAAAGCTTGAATTGTAAGCTATTCAACTTTATTCGTCAGATGGTAGGACCACATGACTCTGCCTGCCCAATCAGCACACAGCCTTACCGAGGTCCTGAGGGGACAGGCTGAGCTCATGGTGAATGTCTGGTCCCACTCCATGGGGCTTTGCTGAGCCCATCTGCTTTGATTGGGGAGGGGGGACCTGGTCACATGGTCACCTGGGTGTTCTCATACAGGAAGACTTGTCCTGTATCCAAACTAACAAAACAAAGAATCGGGAAACAGGCCCCCAGCTGGAGGAGGGGCTGGTCTTGTTGGCCTTACTGTCCCTGTGACACCCCCCCCCCCCCATATCTTTAGGATCTTAACACCCCTCTCTGGGGGCCTCTGCAAGTACTGCAAGGAAAATGAGGTATCTGCATCAGAATGCCACCCACAGCCTAACAAAGGTATATCGGCCTCATGGGATATGACCAGTGCTGGAAAGTGCCTTCTCTCCGCACTTGGGTACGCAGTCTTCGTGGGTACGCAGTCTTCGTGGGTACGCAGTCTTCGTGGGTACGCAGTCTTCGTGGGTACGCAGTCTTCGTGGGGATGCCCACAGAAACTGTATCAGCTCCAGACCAGATTCACCAGCAGCTGTTCAGAAGCGGAGTCAAGTTCGTACAGGACCGAACTAACTGGCAGCCACATTTTTTTAAGCTTTGGGAGAATTCTGCAAAGCAGCACAGAGTCACAGTGGACTGGCAGTTTGGTTGGTCACTCGCACCACAGAGGAGGCTGGCAAAGCCTGATCGTCGGTGGATGTCGAGGCCAGATGCAGCCTGCAGGTCGCGGCCGCATGCGCACGTGTCTGTGGGTGAATGAGCACGCCGCAGGGCCGCAACGTCCTTCACCCCCCGCGCCACGCTGCTAATGCGATGCGAACGGGGTGCAGCCTGGATCGATAACGTTACCGCATGCATCCGTGTGTGAATGAGCGCGCCGCGAGACTGCCATGTCCCCCCCCCCCATGCAGGATTAGCTGCACATCTGCACACCGATCGACGTGCACGCTCACTCTGTACCGCTTCAGAAACATCGCTCTGACCTTTTTACTCGGTGTACCTACCAAATCACTCTGGCCCCATCAATTTCACAATTCCCAACTCACAGAGAAACTTCATTTACTTTAAAGTGACAAGTGGACTGAAGATGTACACCGAATCCTAAAGACCAGAGGCCTTTGCGACTTGCCAGCCCACCCCCTGACAAAAAAATGAAAAGAAAGGTGTGTATACCGTCCACATTCATTTCACATGTATCCTCATCTAACCACTACAAAATTATGTGGGGATCATTTCGGCCATAATACCAGTTATTCTGTCAGACTGACAAACTATGAATACAATTTACTGAAGCAATCAATGTGCACAAAAGTACAACAGCTGCGACCTTCCAAAGTCAGATCAGCATCTGCAAGTTCCACATCTTCAGCCAGGATCTGCTCTGGGCGGCCCCTTTATGACTCACTCAGCCCAAATTTGATATAGTGCCTGCAAATCCTGCGATCGTCTACATGCTGATGTAAACTAGTGCATCTGGTCTCCTCAGGGCAAGAGGCAATGCGCAACAAACAGCATCAATCATTGGCAGCGGCAATCTTCATAGCAGCATGAAGCAGGGCTCAATCCATAACTGTTACATTTATCTCCAGGGTGAGTGTCACACTATTTTAAACAATTTTCTCTCTCTCTCTCACTCACACACACACACACACACACACACACACACACACAAAAACCAAAAACTATTTGGAAGCTCAAATACAACTCAAAGCCGGTTGTCTGGGTGGATCTGCAGCATTATTGGAATAATGGCTTGGAAATACAATGCACACTCATTCTGCGGTCATTTAGCAGCATTGAGGAGCTGTGAAAATGCAGGTGCCATTTGTAAAAAGCAATACGACGTCGAGCCTTTTCTGGCTTACTGACGCCCCCTAGTGATGAAAATCTCTCATGTCACCTTTTCAAACGCTTGAAACGGCGACGAACGAAGGAATTTATAGAAATTAATACATGGGTTAATTATGAGTGAGCTGGCCAGGAGTAAAAGCTTGAATTTCACGTTAAATACATGCAGAGTCGACAATGACCCGAAACGTCCTATTATTTAGTATTAGCCACAAAGGAAACGAAACGAGTCGCTTTTCATAAATAAAACAGTAACGCGGACACAATTATCTCGTCATTATAACGCTTCTGCTAGAAAAGTTCTCAAGTAATACAGTTTCCAATAATTTTCTGATAAGTGATATCCTGTATTTTTACCATCTAAAGAAGCCCCACTGCAAAGCAGGGCTTTAAAAAAATTAGTTGACACTCATAATGTTCCTCTCCACGGAAATCTTTAGTAAAAGGCGAAAGATTTATACGATATGAAGGGAAACCAGAGGTTACTGATCGCAACCCGGCGCGCCTGCAGCTGCATGGACTGCGCTGAACCTCACGATTATGGCAAAGCAATCCCGCTGTACCATAACTTCTGATATAAGCAAAGGCTAAGAATGTGTTACTAACACATCATGTTTAAAATTGTCATTTAAAACAGCTAAGAAAAACCTGTCCATGCGTCCATAACTTAACCGGCCACAATGCATGATGGGAAATATGCTAATAAAAAAAAAACGCGAAATGCGCACGCGTGCTGGAAAGACGAGGAAACGTGGCTGGTGAAACATCCATCTTCTAAAAGCTTAACCAGTACACGGTCACGGAGGTAGCTGTAGCCGATCCGGGCAGTATAATGCATGAGGCTGAACGGGATGCCAGCCGATCCACACGCAGTCAATACCGTGCCTGCTATTACATAAAACGTCCTAAAGTACTGTAGTAGTTTCTTTATAAACACCAGAGTTTATGTGTTTGGGTATACACACACATATACACATTTCCCCCCTTGAAGTGATTCATCTTGTTCATTTGAAACTGACTACAACTAAATGAACTCATAAGCTGTCAGCATACCACCAAATAAACATTCTCGTTTTCGTAAGCCTACATCACGTGTATTTGGATATAGTCTCAATACTAAAGACAAATTCACCGAGCAAATCAAGAATATATTCTTTAATCATCCCTCGTTAAAGAAGAACATACACACAACGCAAAAATAACCCTTCGAAATTGTAAACCGCACTGCAGTAAAACATACATTTAGTACATTATTTTAACTATGTTACGTCTTTCATTTTCACCAGCACAGGAAGCCCCGCCAGAAAGCAGGGCATCAAAAAATTAGATTATACTCATAATGTTCCTCTCCACGGAAATCTTTAGTAAAAGGCGAAAGATTTATACGATATGAAGAGAAACCAGAGTTTACTGAAGACTGCTAGGAGCGCGCGCGACCGAATTCACTGCGTTGACATTCACGATCATGGCAATACAAATCATGCCATACTGTAAAATTTACATGTCAATAGTGCCAGTACCAATCTGGATTAAAAGCATTAAGTCAAAGAAAAAACAATAGTTTTACTACATTGTTTCTAATAAAATACATAACAGGAGGTGCACGCGATGCAAGTGCTGTCGGGAAATTCCTAAACGTCACACATTAAACCACGCCCACCGACTGGGGAAACCACTCTGCTCATGTATTTACATGAGTAAAAACCGGACAGTGTCACCTTTAACGAAAAGGAACAGGAAAATGTTAGTCATGTGATTATTCCTCACCCCAAACACCGAAAATACAATGAGTGGTCCACTTGCTTTCCTTCCCCAGCTTCAAATTCAATACAAAATACGAGCCACCTTAAAAACTTCACACTGTTCCAGTTCCGATGAAATGCACATATATAAGTGAACACTCTCTCAATGACAGATCCTGTTTACCGTATAGCACGTTAGTAGCGTATTAACAGTAAATGCATCACAAAACCATGCTTAAAACCTAGATTTAATCTTTCCCTTACCAGCAAAAAAGGAATTTAAAATAAAACCATATGGTTCAACCTAGGGTTACAAGAATGATTCCTGGTCTTAGAGGAATGGTTTATGAAGAGATTAGCTGAGCTGAATCTGTTCAGCCTCAAGCAAAGGAGACTAAGGGGAGACATGATCCAGGTATACAAGATTCTAACGGGTCTGGATGCTGTTCAGCCAAATGGCTATTTCAATATTAGTTTAAATACTAGAACTAGTAGGTGGAAATTAGCAGGAGAACATTTTAAAATGGATATGAGAAAGCACTACATTACACAGCGTGTAGTTAGAGTACGGAATATGCTTCCCGTTACTGTAGTGCAAGCTGAAATCTTGGGTTCCTTTCAATCAGAGCTAGAAAAGTAGTTGAGTTCTTCCCAAACGAGCCTGATGGCCCGAATGGCCTACTCCCGTTTCTTATGTTCTTAACATGGCCTGTTTACATCAAATGTGGTAGTTCTCAACCCAGTTCTCGGGGGACGCTGCACAGTCTATATTTGTGTTGCATCGCAGTTCCCCCAAACACCTATATTGTTTTTAGAGTATTAAGGGTTATTGGTCGCTACAGCTGTAGAAAGACCTAAAACTAAAACAAGAACATTACCCAGCCTGAAAACCTCCAAAACCCAACTTAAAAATAGTTATTCTTTATTTTCACCAACATAGGAAGCCCCACCGTAAGGCAGGGCATCAAAAAATTAGATTATACTCATAATGTTCCTCTCCACGGAAATCTTTAGTAAAAGGCGAAAGATTTATACGATATGAAAAGAAACCAGAGTTTACTGAAGAGGATCGGGGAGCAGACGCGACCACTCTCACTGCGCTGACATTCGCGATTATGGCAATACAAATCATGCCACAGTATGAAGATTACGTTGGCACTGACAGAGGCACAATCCATTAAAAAAAAGGTTAAAAACCTGGAGTCCAATAAAAACCAACATTTTTGCTACATCGTTTCTAATAAAATACTTAAGGGGACACGCAAGCAGTAGAAGAGCTGTCGGGAGATTCCTGCACGTCACAATTTAAACCACGCCCACCAACTGTGGAACCAACACGCTGCTCATGTATTTACACTAGCGTATGTTATGCTATAAAAAAAGAAAAATGTATCACCATTAACTTTGTGGGGCATAAATTAAAAAAATTCCATCCGTTAGTGGTATTGTGCTCATGTGACTAGTCCGCAACCAACCCCCCCCCAAAAATACAACATGTGCTGCACTCGCTTTACTAACCCCACTTTCAGATTCAGAATACATTGTTGATCCCTGAAGAAATTGTGTGGTTACAGGTGCTCCCGCACAGTAAGAAAACAATTAACAAGTTAAATACCAATAACAGATAATACAAATATTACAATACCAAGATTACAAATGGCTGTAATCGTACAAAGAACTTAATATACAAATATATACACACACATACATGTTTATTATATAAATATACAAACAATATCCTAATATATTCCAGAAAATTAACTGTACATGGGGTTGAATTGAGGTGTATACTTAAGGCTCAATACAAAATTTGTGCCATTTTTAAAAGCCACTAAATGTACACATAAGGCAATCTCTCAGCGAGAAAGCTATTGACTGTTTAATGAAAGCACGTCCATAGTAAAAACCTGCCTATTCAGATTATTCTTTGGATAACGCGTGAAGAGCGGACCGTAATCATGTCACCCGCGAGATCACAGTAGTGAATTAATACTATTATCTGCATCACGTTATTTGTTGATTTAAGAACGCAACCAGGTTTTACTATACAGCTTCGTGAAAGCTACTCGATAGTATATTAACAATAACTACTTCCAGATTCCACATTGAGCTATTCCGTTCAAATACAATAACGTGGTTATTGATTGAATAAACCACATATTCTATTATTAAACAAGAAAAGAGGCCCCGCCCTAAGGCGGAGCGTTAAAAAAATTAGTTTATACTCATAATGTTCCTCTCCACGGAAATCTTTAGTAAAAGGCGAAAGATTTATACGATATGAAAAGAAACCAGAGTTTACTGAAGAGGATCGGGGAGCAGACGCGACCACTCTCACTGCGCTGACATTCGCGATTATGGCAATACAAATCATGCCACAGTATGAAGTTTACGTTGGCACTGACAGAGGCACAGTCCACTAAAAAAAGGTTAAAAACCTGGAGTCCAATAAAAACCAACATTTTTGCTACATCGTTTCTAATAAAATACTTAAGGGGACACGCAAGCAGTAGAAGAGCTGTCGGGAGATTCCTGCACGTCACAATTTAAACCACGCCCACCAACTGTGGAACCAACACGCTGCTCATGTATTTACACTAGCGTATGTTATGCTATAAAAAAAGAAAAATGTATCACCATTAACTTTGTGGGGCATAAATTAAAAAAATTCCATCCGTTAGTGGTATTGTGCTCATGTGACTAGTCCGCAACCAACCCCCCCCCCCCAAAAATACAACATGTGCTGCACTCGCTTTACTAACCCCACTTTCAGATTCAGAATACATTGTTGATCCCTGAAGAAATTGTGTGGTTACAGGTGCTCCCGGACAGTAAGAAAATAATTAACAAGTTAAATACCAATAACAGATAATACAAATATTACAATACCAAGATTACAAATGGCTGTAATCGTACAAAGAACTTAATATACAAATATACAGTATACACACACATACATGTTTATTATATAAATATACAAACAATATCCTAATATATTCCAGAAAATTAACTGTACATGGGGTTGAATTGAGGTGTATACTTAAGGCTCAATACAAAATTTGTGCCATCTTTAAAAGCCACTAAATGTACACATAAGGCAATCTCTCAGCGAGAAAGCTATTGACTGTTTAATGAAAGCACGTCCATAGTAAAAAACTGTCTATTCAGATTATTCTTTGGATAACGCGTGAAGAGCGGACCGTAATCATGTCACCCGCGAGTTCACAGTAGTGAATTAATACTATTATCTGCATCACGTTATTTGTTGATTTAAGAACGCAACCAGGTTTTACTATACAGCTTCGTGAAAGCTACTCAATAGTATATTAACAATAACTACTTCTAGATTCCACATTGAGCTATTCCGTTCAAATACAATAACGTGGTTATTGATTGAATAAACCACATATTCTATTATTAAACAAGAAAAGAGGCCCCGCCCTAAGGCGGAGCGTTAAAAAAATTAGTTTATACTCATAATGTTCCTCTCCACGGAAATCTTTAGTAAAAGGCGAAAGATTTATACGATATGAAGGGAAACCAGAGTTAATTAAAGAGACCATGCAGCCGATGCAACCGCATGCATTGCGCTGACACGCCCGATTAGGGAATTTGCTTGAATTAAATTCAGGCGAAGCAATTTTCGAGTTCGAATGACTGATAACCTTTTTAATTACAAAATCAGGCAAATATTCAGCAAACTGCACTCTTTTGAATATATATTTATATTTTATGTGCCAGTTTTTAACAGAGATGCATTGTGGGAAACCACGCCCACAATTCAGGACCTACAGGCTGCGATTCTCGTTTAGTTAAAACCGACAGTCTCAAGAAAATGTTACGCCAGGAGATTTAAAATGACACATTAAACAGACGTGTCGTTTTAAAGTCTAATTTAGATTTTGCCGCTGACCTGGGGTCCCTTTGTACATTTTGCTGCCGACTGGCCCTCATTAGACCGTACATGACACTACTGCCCATGCGCAGCCTGCACTTACACCCCCACCCGTAAATAAAATACATTTACACACATTACCAAATAACACATCAGGGCCCTTTCACAACGAAGCCCCCACTGTCTCCAGAATTACTGACATTTTCCCCCAAAAAATCGAGAACTAAGCTCGCCTTCTTGCTACGCATAAATTACATTTATATTGATAATACATACACCGCTTCACTGACAATTTGTTTGTAACCTACAAAACGTATTATCCATAAAAGACAGCATATGACATGGAGAAAAGTCTGTATTTTCAGAAGCTCCGGCAGACACCGGCTGTTTAACCCTTTGAAAATATTTATTGTTAAATCAAGAAACAGTCCAGGGTATGCGTCTTTCTATGCACGATTTGCAAATAACTCGACTCAGACTCATTTTGAGATATAAACATGAATTTCTCCAAAAAAAAAAACTGGCAAGGCGATTTTTTAACATTTATTATTTGTTTTTAAAACAATGTATTGCAACAAAATGACAGTAAAACTGTCGGCCTGCCAAAACTATGAACTTTAAAGACCTTTTTATCTTGGGTATTAGCCAACAATTCAAAACGTAAATATGTGGCAACAAGCCACCATGATATGCATACATGCATCATACCCAGAAAGACAAAGACATAACTAAAGTGAAAACGTGGGCAAAAAAATATTACTCATAATAGCTACTCTTCACGGAAAACTATTTAAAGCGCGCCCGACAGCATTCAATATACTACGGGGGCTGAATATGTAATGAAGTAATGAAGTCCTTTTGTAAATTTAAAATTAACAGATTTAATGTAACACTTCACCCACAAACAAGTATGCACACCAAGCTCTCCGCGATCTATAGCAAGTTTATGCGAATACTTCTGTAGCCGACTTTCTTTACAGACTTCCTTTGCGCCACAGTGAAAATGGGGTCTGCATAATGGATGCTTTTTCCTTTAAGTAACTCATATTGTTCATTATAAACAATGGAAGTGATTGCATTGGCTACGTGCATAAACAGTGTACTTCGTGTGATTATATACCGCAAACATTTTCCCCCTCATTCTCATGTGTACATTCTCTCTACTTGGGTAAAACTCCAATATTATCACAATACTCAGTGGAGATTTAAATCTCAAATTTACTTCTCAAATGTAACCACTTTCCTAATGAAATAATTTAATGTCAGACGAAAGAAGTGACACTTCTCACAGAAAAGCAAAAATCTAGAGAGATAAGTAAATGAAGCTGATTTATATACATAGTATTCGCACTACGACGTCTACTGAAATCGTATAAGAATTTCTACTTTTTTCACCAGCACAGGAAGCCCCGCCGTAAAGCAGGGCATCAAAAAATTAGATTATACTCATAATGTTCCTCTCCACGGAAATCTTTAGTAAAAGGCGAAAGATTTATACGATATGAAGAGAAACCAGAGTTTACTAAAGAACACGGGGAATGGATTCGACAGCATTCATTGGACTACCATTCCTGATTGGGGTTAACTAAGCCACTATCATAATTTGAATCTGGTGAACTAGTAAAACACCGAACATGCAACATAGAAACACAATGCAATAGTACATTTTAATACTTTGATAGCAAACCTTAAATAAAACGTTCGGCTGAGAAAAGCTCAAGGAAACGTAATGCATGATGGGAACTTTATGCAAATTAGACACTGCCAGTAAGGACTTGGTAAGTAATGCTGAACTGACTTGCTATATAAAAGGCAATTTTGAAAATGGAAATTAATGGATTTTACACATAAAACTGAAACAAGGGAGGAGATTGGCTGCCTGTTCTTGTTTGTCGTGTATGCCGGGACCTGCAAACAGAACTTACTCTCCGCGATACCAGAGACCTTATTCAGCGCCGGACCGAAGCAGCACCGCGGACACGCCGATCGGCCAGGAACACACATATACATATACACATATGTCAAAGTACATATAAAACACAGTCTCGCTTCACTGCATTTAATTTTATTTAGTACAAAGCCACGTATAGCGAAACAGACACAGACATAAACGATAGTTTAACCTAGCAAAGCCACCACATAGCTACTCTTACAAACTATTACTAGGAATAATTTGTGTCATCTAAGGTGAATCAAAATAGTCATTTATTCTGGCGTTTGAGTATACCACATGTATAGACATTATCCTTATTATGTGTCCTAATATTTTTGCTTTATGAATGCATTAAAACCATCCATCCATTGTCCAACTCGCTTATCCTACTGGGTCGCGGGGGGTCCGGAGCCTATCCCGGAAGCAACGGGCACGAGGCAGGGAACAACCCTGGATGGGGGGCCAGCCCATCGCAGGGCACACTCACACACCATTCACTCACACATGCACACCTAAGGGCAATTTAGCAACGCCAATTAGCCTCAGCATGTCTTTGGATTGTGGGGGGAAACCGGAGTACCCGGAGGAAACCCCACGATGACACGGGGAGAACATGCAAACTAATAAAAAAAAATTCGTTAATCATCACATGGAACACTAATCCATTTACCTATATAAACAATTTTATTTTATATCCAGCCTGATATATATTTTTGTATTATGGAAAAAAAAATCATGACTTTGAAAGTAACTCTAAAAACAGGCAGTATTTTTGATATTTTTGATCAAAGCTCAGAAAAATAATCTTTATACGAGAAGGCATACGAAAAATACATAAACGTTGCGAGTATGCAAGTCTATACGTTGAGTTAGAGAATAACAGACTCGCTAAGAGGAATGTCGAAAGGAAGATTGCATTGGAGGCTAACGATGACATTAAAAAGTTTCTTCCAATATTTTAACTCCAAAAGAGCTCTAAAAGCTGAAATCACTAATCTACAGGATAGTAAGGGTCTTATAATTGAAAATGAAATTGATATACAGTAGTAAATGAGTTTAATGATTGTTTTACATGGGTGTTAACTGTAGGACAGAAGTAGTTTACTACGTCTTATTATTAATCCAGCGTCGTATATGACCAATACATGCATAACTGAGGCTGATGTGGTACAAAGCCTAGCTAAGCTCAAAATAAATAAATCGCAGGGCCCTGATGGCATCTTACCTATAGTTTAAAAAGAGATGAGGGATATTATTAGCCGACCTTTAACCTTAATATTTCAGAAATTCTTATCTGGTGGTGTGGTACCTTCTGATTGGAAGCATGCTAATATAACACCCATATTCAAAAAGGGGGATAGAAGTACAGTCAGGCGTCATGCATTCGCGTTTCCTGATTCGCAAATTCACAGATCCGTGAAAGTTTCATTCTACTGTTTTTCGTTAAATATTTTTAATGTATGTATTTTTGTTCTCTCACTTTTTCGCGGTTAGCGCACACAGTATTTTTACAACTTCTCTGTACGTCTCTACGTAATTTTTAATTGATTGAATACCTGTACCCTGTACGTACATGTTTCCTTTACGTATTTTACTGAATTGTACCTTGGTTACGTATATGACTTTTTTCAATAACTTTACAGTCCCATTCATTTTTACCTTACTGTGAATGCCGTGTTCTATGAATTAGTAGGGGTAACATTAGTATACTGTAAATATGCTAGTGTGACAAATATCTGTTATGCTATACTGTACTGTACTTTAACATCAAACATTTGTTTTAAAGGTAATGTATAAAGATAACATTTAAATGAAATTAAAGTATTTTGGGAGCACGACTGGGGTCATATTTAATGTTTAAACTATAGAAAAAAAGCACATATTACCATTGTTAGTGACTCTACCAAACATACATGACTCCTCATTCACGATGGGTTCTGGAACCTAACCTTGCGAATGTCCGAGGTCTGACTGTAATCCAGCAAACTATAGGCCAATTAGTTTAATTTGCATAATTGGAAAAATAATGGAAACTATAATCCAAGTGAAAATGGAAGATTACCTGGATTCAAATAACATTCTGAGGGATAGCCAACATGGATTTAGGAGAGGTAGGTCCTGTTTAACGAATCTACTTGAGTTCTGAGGAAGCTACAAGAGAAATTGATCACAAAAAGGCCTACGATGTGATGTACTTAGATTTCCAGAAAGCCTTTGATGTTGTCCCCCACAAACGGCTCTTGCTTAAGCTCAAATTCCTTAGTCAGACCCTACCTACAATATTGTATGCAGGTTTGGTCACCATACCTTAAAAAGGACATTGCTGCCTTGGAAAGGGTTCAACGTACGGCTACAAGAATGATTCCTGGTCTTAGAGGAATGTCTTATGAGGAGAGATTGCTCAAGGTTGAACAGATTTAGCTCAGCTAAAGGAGAATAAGGGGGGACATGATCCAGGTAATAAGGGTGTTTTCACATATAGTCCTCTTTAAAAGAACCAAACTCAGACCTCTAGATGTGGTCCCAAAAGTGGACCAACAGAAAGGGAACTCAGTTGTTTGTGTTCACATTGCGAGTTCATTTGAAAGGGGACTCAGTTCTCTTTCTGGTTTACGTCAGCTCAGAAGGGGCCTCAGTCCTTTTTCTGTTCATACTTCAAGTTCTTATGGAGCTCTCAGACCTTTACTGCTTTGGATTCTGGGTAGTTTTCACTTCAAGCAAGATGGCCTTTGCATTCCTGTGTGTTGTAGATTGTTGACATTTTAGGTAATTTTCTTCATTCCAAATGTCAAGAAGAGCCATAGTCTCCTCCTCTGACCAAACTATTCCGCATCCCACACTTGCAGCCATTATTTTTGCTTGTTTCCCGGGACTGTACCACGTGATCTGCTTATGGCAAAGCTAAAGGGTAAAAATTGTCGAAGCAAGCCAGGACTGCTTTGTGTTCATAATACACAAGTTAAACGAACCGTGACGTGGACTATAATCGAACCGGACTGAGACTACCTCCCGATGTGGTCTCAGTTTGGTTAGTTTCAAAGGGGTCCGAGTTCATTTGGCATGTTCACATATATGCAAAAAATGCTGACTAATCGATCTGAGTTCACTTTAAAGGATGAAACGGACTAAAGTGTGAAAACACCCTAAGATTCTAACAGGTCTGGATGCTGTTCAACCAAATAGTTGCTTCAATATTAATTTAAATACTAGAACTTGTCATAGGTGGAAATTAGCAGGAGAACATTTTAAAATGGATATGAGAAAGCACTACATTACACAGCGTGTAGTTAGAGTATGGAATAGGCTTCCTGTTACTGTAGTGCAAGCTGAAATCTTGGGTTCCTTTCAATCAGTGCTAGAAAAATAGTTGAATTCTTCCCAAACTAGCTTGATGGCCCGAATGGCCTACTCCCGTTCCTTATGTTCTTAACATGGCCTGTTTACATCAAATGTGGTGGTTCTCAACCCAGTTCTCGGGGGACGCTGCACAGTCTATATTTGCGTTGCATCGCAGTTCCCCCATACACCTATATTGTTTTTAGAGTATTAAGGGTTATTGGTCGCTACAGCTGTAGAAAGACCTAAAACTAAAACAAGAACATTACCCAGCCTGGAAACCTCCAAAACCCAACTTAAAAATAGTCATTCTTTATTTTCACCAGCATAGGAAGCCCCACCGTAAGGCAGGGCATCAAAAAATTAGATTATACTCATAATGTTCCTCTCCACGGAAATCTTTAGTAAAAGGCGAAAGATTTATACGATATGAAAAGAAACCAGAGTTTACTGAAGAGAATCGGGGAGCAGACGCGACCACTCTCACTGCGCTGACATTCGCGATTATGGCAATACAAATCATGCCACAGTATGAAGTTTACGTTGGCATTGACAGAGGCACAGTCCATTAAAAAAAGGTTAAAAACCTGGAGTCCAATAAAAACCAACATTTTTGCTACATCGTTTCTAATAAAATACTTAAGGGAAGACGCAAGCTGTAGAAGTGCTGTCGGGAGATTCCTGCACGTCACAATTTAAACCACGCCCTTCTTTACACAGCGTGTAGTTAGAGCAGGGGTGTTAAACTCCAGTGCTGGAGGGCCGGAGCCCTGTACGGTTTTTGGTTTACTCATTTAACACACCTGATTCAACTCCTTGTGCTAATTACCACAGAGCTCATAAGCTAAATCATTTGTGATGAAACAGGGAAAGAGCTACGCTACAATGGGCTCAGGCCCCCCAGGACTGAAGTTTGACACCCCGGAGTTAGAGTATGGAATAGTCTTCATGTTAGTTGTGGCGCAAGCTGAAACCTTGGGTTCCTTTAAATCAGAGCTAGATAAGATTTTAACAACTCTGAGCTATTAGTTGAATTCTCCCCAAAACGAGCTTGATGGGCCGTAATGGCATCCTCTCGTTTGTAAGTTTATGTTCTTAACACAGCCGGTTTACATGTTCCCAGACTGCCATTAAGTAAGGCTCCCAAAAGAGTAGGCCTATCAGCGAGTGTCTAAGCCTAAATTATTAGGAAACAACTATTCACTATCACCCTAGAATGGGTTTAAAATGTTTGCATCACACATTTAACGTGGTAATACTGTATTATATCAATTGTGGCCTAGATCTTCGGCAAAAAAGGGTTGTTTTTGGGAAATGATTAGGTACGCCATGCTGTGCAGGCCTAGTGCTCGATGATGGACACGGGAAATCCTCACTGCAGCAATCAAACGCTATCATTTGGTCTCAGAGCAGCACACGTACGAACAAACAAGAAACGCACTTCCTCACCTATCACCACTGCGCTTTCCCAGTAACGTTCTGAAAACAACTCCAAGACGATTACGTACATTTTCCATTTCCGTCGCTTAAACTATGTCCGGCATGATCACCAAGACATGTTACGGGTACTATTGCGATAATTATAGACTTTGGTTATAGCCTCTTACGCAGCCGTAACTCTCAAACACCGATTTTATTTAATAAGATTCGCACAGGTGGGAGCTGCCTTGCGTGATGGACTCGGACCTACACCCACAAATCTGCCATCTTACAAGTACCGTAGATGAATATAAATAATACATCCAACAAAAGTTGTTTCTTACCTTTTTTGTCCTCTACTCATTCCATATGGGACATGATGTGGCCGCAGGTGTCAGTCACGGACGCCCATGTGCGCAGCGAAGGTCTGCGCTCAGCCCATGGATTCTTCATCAATCTTCCCTTTCAGCGGAACCGCACGTTGCTGAGTGATCTTTCATCTTTTTTTTTCATTTTACAACATTGCAAAATTGGCTTGTCCAAGTTATCGGACTTGATTTTATTTGATTTTTGAGTAATACTTTTTAATTGCTAGTGTCATGGAGAACTTTAGTTAGGTAAAAAGGAGAAGCGGGGCAAAAGGGGGCGGTTTGAACGCCGGACCAACTCTAAAATGTGATTTATTTTAATTATTAGAGCAGCTGAAGAGAATGACGCTGCATAACGTAACGAAATGACGTCGGTCGCATTTCCTTATCATTATTTAAGAAATTCCATTACTTAAAGATTTCTTTTCCAACGCTTTAGTGTTTTCAGATACACGGAATTTTTCAGCTGGAAAACTTCATCCCACTCATCCAGTAATGTCCACATTACTTAGCCTAATGCTCCGACCTTATTAGCGAATGAATGACCTGTAAACGTTAGACTTGCAGCCTTTGAGTCATTCGGTTTCTCAGTGTTTTGTTCTGTTTTTCCAAACAGCTTTCATTTGTTCTTGGATTATCTACATTCTGCAGATGACGGTCCATCTCCTCCCACACGCCCAGCACAGATATAAACGAGCCGTCAGTCGCTGGCAGGACGTGGAGGCCCTCTTTGACGGCGGATTATTTTAATATTTTTCCGCTTCTTAATCATGAACGTGCAGAGTTCTTGAAAATAATCCTGTGTAAGCACTCTTCAATGATAAGCTGGTAAAGGCAGAACACCGTGGATGCGGCCATATATCGTAACATTAATTTATATTAGCGTTTAGATTATTACATCCAATGGCCGTGTTATTACAATTATTGTTTTTTCTAAGAAGTTAGGTGGCATTACCGAGTAAATGAAATAGCCTTCTTGGAATAGACCATATTCCACTTTAAGTGGAAAAGAGAGGGTAGATTATTTTATTTAGATCTATTTTTAATTCTATTTCCGTCACTGGTTAAAGAGATCTGAGCCCAATGGAAACGCATTTGATTGTTTGTTTGGACTACGTGGGCTTTTTCCTTATTACAATACGCAGCGTGGGATCTTTGGACTAGTATTTTAATGATTGAATCGGAAAGGTCTCATGAGGTTAACCTGAAGCACCGTTTCATACATGAAATATCCATTCGTCTTCTATCAGCTTATCCTGGTCGGGGACACTGGGGCACATGAAACAGGAAGTCTTAAACCATTTTTTAAAATCCTCCTTTCTATCCTAAGAAGAAAGGCTGTGATACCCATTTGTGACGCATCCCCTCAGGTTCCTATGGAAACCAAGTTTAATCTGGTACTGATACTTCCCTCACACTCTGCCATGCTGTTTGTTTTCCTTTGTGTGTAGCCATAGCAACCTCACATCTGAGGTCTTTGTTGAACCTGCTCTGTGAATCCTGAGGACAAAGCAGTTTGCTCCTGTAAAGCTGAGGATTTCCAACTTCTCCCACAGTGACATTTATTTAAATTGACACATGCTATGGGATGTGGGATTTAAATGTGACAATGTATCATGGTTCAGAGTTATTACATACAACAGAAAGCCTGCTTAAATACCCAGTGTCAATGTCAATTCATGAGAAAAACACAGACTGTGATGAAAGGAAAATACCTCCCTTCTAATGACTGTACTTATTGTGGATTCACATATAAATCATTGGGATTTCAATGAAAATTTATTTGAAAATTAATCTTCATTTTATGTGAAAAATCCTGTATTTGTAGGACGTAGGAAGGACGCCAGCTGCAAAGCTAAAGTAAAGCTAAAGTAAAGCTAAGGTAACAAGCTGCCATAAGGTGGGGCCATCGGTCCAGGAATTACAGTTCCGGCAGCCTTTGTGCTGTTTCACGACAGGAGAGGAAGACGCCACTTGTGAAGTTTACTCCTCGTTTTTTCAAAGGCAATGAAATAATGTATGATTATCATGTTGCGTGCGAATGACATTCATAGTTTGTTTTCATAGAAATTACACGTAGCTTGAATTAATTAGAGAGCTCTGAGTTGAACATAGATACAATTTAAGTTCACATTTCTCATGAAATCATCACAATCTTTGTCCTTGATGTGCATCAAATGGTCATATGCAAGTGTATGACAAAGTGCTTAGTCTTCTCCTCAGTACTTTTCCTGGAAGTGGCATATTTCCTCAGCTTCCCAAAGGAATCTGTCACCTTATTACCTGCATTTTCATGTCAGAAAGTTAGCACGTCCCTGGGGGAAATACTCAAAACTACAACATACAGTCCATTTGGACTAAGGACTGGAAAATGGGTGATTTCTGTTTGCATCTGATATAAGCCTGGACATCGTACATTTAAAGAGAACTCGCCCATCATTCTTGTTTTAAGCACTACAAAGGCAGGAAAAAAATACAAATGAATCTCTTGGATCCCAGAAACAGCTATTCTCAATCAGGGAGTTTGTCAAAGTAATTTCCACCCAATAAAGACCTTACCAAGTCAGAAGAATAAAAAATAAATAATCACACAGGTAATGAGGTACAGTATGATTTATTAGCATTAAAATCGTAAGACGGGTGGCACATTGGACAGATTTTATCGCTCAGTATCAAATTGTGGACGTGGACTGGTAAACCTGATGCTGAAAAGCAACGCTTAAAACGTTTTACGTGTCTTCGGATGTCTGCGTAGATATTTTACATCACTGCAAAACACCGGGCAGGGTTAGTTTGTAAAAATATACATTTGCAAAATTTTCCATTTTAAAACTCAGACATTATAAAACACCTGGATCGACCCTGATCGGTTACAGGCATAAACGAACGGCAGTGAAGCAGACTTGGAGACGTCCACTAGGTGAGGAATGTCATTACCACACAGGTTTGTTATTTTAACCGCCGCCCCTAAAACCACAATTTAAAGAGAACTTTACTGGCATCCATGTGATCACACACATACAGAGAACATAAAAACATTTGAGGTTTGTGGAGGCAAGTAATGTATGAAGTCTTTCCTTCTTTCCTCAGTTCAGTCATTACCTTCAAAATATTAAGAAAATATTTTCCTAAATCTGTATAAAACTCCACACAATTTAAGTTTTTAAATCATGAAACATGAAATCATAAAATTTTTGGCAATAGCAATCAAAATGACAACTGCACTTCAGCTTGATGACATGCTTCTGCTCCAATAGTGCAGAAAAACCAAATGTAGACCCGGTGCTAGTTTTAGAGCAGGGTGAGAATGCAATGCCCCCACCGACCAGCTGGTTGGTTGTACTTGGGCAAAAATGCCTGGAATGTCTCATAAATACTGTTCTGTATGTTGGTTTAAAAGTTAAAAAACAGAGGTTTACCGTTCCCTAGCAACCCCACCCTGCAGCATATCCATTAGGGGAGTCAGAGAGGGTGTTGTGGCAGAATTGTCTCTCTGTGGAAGGCTACTATCCCGTTTCAGTCACCAATCTCTTAGCAAGCTCAATCCCCCTCACCAGCTTAACTTATTCACCTTCTGGCCACAAGGGCGGCGCTCACACAGCCTTGACATCCATAGGGCGGCAGTTGTGCGGGTCCTGACGGAGAGCCTTGACGGTCTGCAGCCGCCGGCCGTGTAGTGTGAAGCGGGACCAGGCTAGCAGCTGCAGCAGGGCGCAGGTGATGGGCACCAGGACCAGCAGGTAGAAGCAGCCCTGGCGGAGTGCCACCTTAACCGTGACCTCTGCCCCTGGGCTGGGTGCGGCCCGTACAGCTACGGCGTCCTGCATGGGGTCGCGCTCGAAGATGTCGTAGCCTGGGAGGAAGTTAGGGAGGAAGGCGTACGGCAAGCCGTTTTAGAGGATATCACAAATTAATTTCTAATTAGTTAGAATGCAGATTCTTGATATAAAAAATTCAGTCATAGCTAGTTAAAACGCCGGTTCTTCATACTGGAAATTCTAATTTTGCAAGTGACATTCAGAACGTTTTCTCATTAATTTCAATGAGCTGGAATTTGACCTAGTTAAAAATGCTGATTTCTGATATCAGGAATTCAAATTGAATCATTGCTAATTACAAACAAATTCCTAGTATCAGAAATTGGATTTTCAACTAGTTAAAATAGAATTTCTGGTATCAATTTTGACTAGTTAAAGTCAAATTTCTGATCTCGGAAAGACATTATAACTAGCTACAACTGAATTTCTGATAAAGAATCTGCACTCTAAGTAGTTAGAACTGAATTAGTGATATCCTCTAGAAATGCATTAGAGCTGAAAGGTCTTTGCCATGAAGATGGGACCAGAACCCACGCCGGCACTGGTTATGACATCCCTCAGGGTAAAACAATGCAGGGCCCCACCCTGTGCATTAGGAGCGGTCTTAGCGAAGGCAGAAATCCGAACCGGCTCCCCCCTTTTCCCTTCCGTCTCCATCTTCTGAGCACTGGCATTATGCGAAACTGACTGCGGTCGCAGAATTTAAGCCCTGCGGCTTTTAATTTGGGGAAGAAACACAGCTGGGCTGTCAGACAGCCTGGGGCAGGACTCCCCATGAAAGACGTCTGAGGTTTTATGGGCACAAACCTCTGAATGCGACTGTCAGCTGGGAAGGTGGGGGGCGGGGAATGGACAAAACAATAAAAATAGATTTGGATCCATCGTTTCAGTCTAATTACTACCATCTGCAGGGCTTTTATGATGGATTGAAAGATGACTCTTATACTGCATAGACTCCACCCACAAATGAGGTCTGTGGCTTTAGCTCCGCCCCTTCACACACACTCCACTGACCTGTGTACAAGCAGAGCAGCCAGGTCCCCGCGAGCGGAGCAATGGTCTGGCCCGGTTTGGTGACCAGCGCCACCATTCCAAAGAGCAGCGCCGAGGCGGCCTGCTGCCGTCGGTTCAGGACCAGGTCCTCGTCCACCAGGTCTGTCACCACCAGGTTGAGCAGCTTGCAGGTTCCCTCCGTGAAGACGCGGTTACTGCGGGACAGACCACGGGACAGACCACCCTCTCCTTAGCTTTTGGGACACAGGAGGAGTTCATTACACTCAATGTGCCAGATTCTCCCCCGCCGCCTGTCGGGCACCAACCAGCCTTCAGGCCCCCCTCCCAGTCTGTTTCACATCAGTGTCCCTGTGGGTCACCACCCCCACCCCCAAATATCCCACGCTGAAGCTTGTACTAGGGGGGCTTTGCCAAGTGAGGGGGATTTCTCACAGCAGAGAACATTTTCTTCACCTTTGCGTAAGAAGTGGACTCTATACACTTTTTTAAACATTCTTCTTTCACTGCAAGCGGTCTCTAAGCAGAAACTGCACAAAGCCACTGCGCAGCCCTCATCAAAAGTCTCACTGCATGCAGCACATTTGCGTGTTTGTTTGTTTATTACTGTTTTGCACGTTGTCTTCTGTGTAAAGTCATTTTGGAAGTCTTGGACAACCGCGATTTCGTGTCACACCATGCCCACATATTCTGAATTTACAGTGGTTTGACTGGACCGTACTGCGGTGCCGTACCAGTCCACAGGAGCTCCGAACGCACCACGGAGACGCCCGGCCGGCCAGTGCGGGAGGAGCCGGGCCGGGAGGATGGCGCCTCACCTGGCGATGAAGAGGCACAGCAGGTAGACGTGGTCGGTGCCGGCCAGCAGCATGACGGCGCTCAAGGCCAGCTTGAGGACGAAGAGCCAGCGGATGACGCTGTAGACCCCGAATCGCCGGCATAACGTCAGGAAGTACAGGTTGTTGATGTGGGGGGCGATGTATGAGATCCCTGTCGGCACAGGGGGGTGGAGCGCATCAATCGACCAATCAAAATGTATTTATATAGCACCTTTCAAACAACTGAAATGTACCTCCATAATCAGAGATAATGTAGACAAAAAAAGCCCCCCTCCCCCCTCCATTCTCTTTCTTGCGATCTGCACCCTGGTGTGTGTGTGTGTGTGTGTGTGTGTGTGTGTGTGTGTGTGTGTGTGTGTGTGTGTGTGTGTGTGTGGACAGTTCAGGGTGTCTCTCATCCCCCAAGGCGGTGCTGTACTGCTGAGCTGGAGAGAAGCCCAGCCCCCTGGTTCCCCCCACCAGGATACAAAATGTCTGAAGCACCTCCATGAAGGCCCAGTTATCTAACCCCGAGGCACCTCCAAGAACCCACAAGAACCCCCCCCCCGAAGGAATTCTTACCTAGCAAGAAGGAACTGGTGGAGGCCGAGATCTTGTCTGAAAGAAGGTGCTCCAGGAACAGGGGGAAGAAGTTACTGTTAAAGTGGCAGTGGAACACCTGAAGGGAGGGGCGACGAGAGCAAAAGGTGAGGGAAGGGAGATTCCAAACTAAACACCAGCCTCATCCCACTGGGACAGGCAATTAGACAGCTGCGCCATTTTGTACAGCTTTCTTAAACAACCATAAACAGCTAAAAAATGTTTCTAGGCAACACAGGACAAGGTCTATAGCTTTGGTATAATCATAGTGTCATTTGAGGCTGGAACATGTGACTCAACACCACCCTGATAGCGTCACCATGGCAACACACCTGAACCAGGTTCATGGACACGAACCACAGGAAGTTCCTGTGCCTGGACAGCTGCCTTAGGTACTGGCCCAGGGTGACGGGCTTGTCATGGGCCAGAGGGGCGGCATCCACACACAGCCTGAGTGGGACAGCAGGAACATGCACAGGCCTGTCATTCAAAGCCACGTGGACACACCCCCCCCATGTGACCGGTCATGTGACGAGTCCTACATACTCCTTCAGGGCCTCTGCCTCGCTCCACCGCGGCCGGGCCCCACTCTGGAAGCGGCGTCGGAGCAGGTGGGAGACAACCGTGAAACCCAGCGCCGACATGCCGGCCAGAACCACACAGAAGAGCCGGAAGGGGAACAGGTCCGCCTTGTCCCAGAAGCCATGAGACAGGAAGACTGAGAGTGAGCCCAGGGCGCTGAAGATCGAGCCGTGGAAGTTCAGGCGCGTGCGGTCGGCCGTTGACACGGCCAGGTCAGCCAGCAGCGCGTTGTGGTTCAGGTCCACTGCAGTCAGGAAGCCGTCGTACAGACAGAGGCAGGCAAGGAACTGCAGTGCCGGGGGGGCCCATGCCACCCAGAAGGCCAGGAAGGAGAGCGCAAACAGGGGTCCGCTCCAGGACAGGGCCTGCACCCTCTTCAGAACCACCTCAGGGGAGGTCAGCTGGGTGCCTGACCTGCAGGGGGCAACAGAGAGCAGGGGATGCAGCCCCAGCTTAGGTGTCGCTCAGGACCTTGAGGAGCAAACTTCCCAAGAGCGACGGACACCCCTGCACTGCAGCTGGACTCCCCTGTATGCCCACCCCCTGCATATCACCACTCTGCCCCCCCCAGCCTCTACCACATGCTGGAATCTCAGGCGGTCGCCATTCATGCCGTTACTGCCTCTACCGCACGGCGCGTCTATCTACACAGCCGACAGCACGGAAGGCGGCGAGAGCTTACTCCTGCGAGCCGAGGAAGGAGCGGTCACTGAACCAGCCGAAGAGGGGGTCATTCAGGCTGTTCCAGATCAGGAACACAGTCTGGCAAGGAGGGAAGGGGGGGGG
This sequence comes from Paramormyrops kingsleyae, assembly GCF_048594095.1. NCBI lineage: Eukaryota > Metazoa > Chordata > Actinopteri > Osteoglossiformes > Mormyridae > Paramormyrops > Paramormyrops kingsleyae. Next base: position 21,052,551 of record NC_132816.1, read on the forward strand.
GGAGCATCTCGTGTTAAAGTGCTGCCATAGGCTCATGGGAGTTTTACTTTTATTTTTAACAAAAAATGAAAAGGCAGAATGAAAAATGATTGGTTATCTTTTTGAACCAATCAGATCTTGGTCAGATGTCAGATCAACCAATCAGATGTCTTGGACCCACCTCCTCTACAATTTGACTGGTTATCTCTCTGAACCAATCATATTTCGTTCTGCCCTCAGTACATTTTTGTGGAAATGTACATGGAACTGGTGAGGGGAGAATGTCACGGTCCTCACCTCTCCCACCCAGAAGGAGATCTTGTCGATCTTGTAGATGGACACGAAAGTCTCCACGTAGTACAGGAGGAACACATTGTGCAGGATGGAGACGAAGAGCGACAGGGAACCGTAGAGCACTGCCGTGGGGACCCCGGGCCAGCTGGGGCCCCCCGTCCGCTCGCCCATGCTCACTGGCCGCCGCTGCCAGGCCCGTTCAGCCGCTCGGCCGAGCCGTAGCCATCCTGGAGATGCTGCCTATGCTGGGTCAGCCCCGGTCCTGCCTCTGTGGGAGAGGAGACACAGAACAGCGAAAGCTAAGAAACAGATACAGTGTCATGCAGCTGTGCCGATTTCACAGAGGATGACGCCCCTCATACCTCAGGAAACAGCTGTGCAGTAGGAACCAAATAATTACTTTGCCTCTTAGAAACATCACTGAAACACTATGCCAGAGGAAAACAACAATACCAGAGGAAACCCAATTAAACAAACTGATGACATCACTTCCTGTTTGAAGAAAGTGATTAAGCATACAAGCACTCAAACTGGGCACATACAGCAAAACAAACAGGAGAGCCGACATCAGCTAAAGTGAATCCCGGGGTAGGAGGAGGCCAGGCCATTTTTTCAGGATCAGCCCCCCCATCTCCATCACAACTGAGCCAGGTCATTAATCGTTAAGCTGAACTTAACCCTAAATCACAGTCCCTGGCATGGAGGGGGCAGCTCTGAGACATCAGCTTCCAGGATCCTTAACAATTCATTCCCAGTCCTGAATGTTTGAGTAAGTTGACCAGAAATAGGCGGTTTATTTTACACACCCTAGCAGAGTAAACACCTTGGGGAGACAGCCACACACACACACACACACACACACACACACACACACACACAGGAGTTTCCATCTCCGGGTACAACGTCACTGGAGCGTAGAATATACATCAGGACTCTCACGGATGTCTATCATGGGAAACGTCTAGAAAAGCTCTCCACACAGTCTTGGTGAATGAGGACAGGCGTGGTCAGTTAGAAGACACAGCCTGCTGACTGCCTGCCCCCAATCCACCCCCCATCCCAGCCCAGCCCAGCCCAGCTCACTGTCCAAATAAAAACCTCCAGGTCTATTCATGGTGGCACCTGGACAGTGACATTTGGCCCATTATCAGGCACCGCTGCCATGGTTACCAAGGAGGTACTCCAAGGTGAGTGGAGGGGCCAGCACACATACCCACCCAATCCAACCACAGTGTCACAGGCTGGACGTCCTGCTGTCTGAAGCAGCTGCTTTTGCTTCTCCTTGAGCCCCTCCCTCTGGAACCCCCCTCCCCCCATTGCCCAGACTGTATAAAGAACCACCCATATTGTCTGTCATCTGATAGGACAGCTCTGTTGGAGATCTGATCTGATGTCACCTGTCCTGATCTGATATGTGTGAACCCACTCCCACATCCGGACACACACTCACTCTCACTATTGGGTCCCTGATGCATAAGGGCGCAGACAGATCCAGGCACGGCCTGCAAGATTTCCCAGTTGTCACAAGGTTGCTGGTTTACGTCCCAGACATCGGCTCATTCCCTATAAAACTAACATGATATTGTTGCCTGAGCGCAGTCTGGTAGGGAAGAAAAGATTTCCTGAAAGAAGCCCTTAAACAAGGTATGCCTACTTCAAAATAAAAAAGAAAGCATAAACCACGATAAACTGATCTAGATAAGTAAGATTACAAAGTTAAAAGAAATTCTCACAAGCCCCTGAGCAGCCGTACTGCAGCGCTTCCGCTTACACAATGACATTTCTGCGATGCACAGTAAATATCTTTGTAGTAATTCAACTATAAGGCTAATTATTACTATAATACGCGGAAATATTAAACCTTTACCAGAGCCAAGTTGTCAACGTTCAAACGATGCCGTTGGTGTTAAGGGCGTGAATTTAAGCTGCTAAAATGTCAAAGGAATCCGACAGAAACTAAGGCAATGATCCCAGAATAGGCTGGAAATCCTGAGCATGACATCCTGTGAGGCTTTCGGGTACAAACACAGACCGCCTGCTGCCAGTGATATTTAGCATAGAGACTGATCATGGAGGCCACTTCGTTGTTTATAAGGCACAGGACTGCATTCACTTTTCGGACAAACTTCCCAAAGGTCGGTTTTATTTTTCAGCGGGAGGAAAATTAACCATTTAGACTTAGAGAAGCCTGCCCCGCCTGGCCACTGTAATACTAATATCCACAGCTCCGTTTTCATCGTGTATCAGCGTATTCTAACTCCCATCCGACCCAAACATCACACTAGACTATGTATCCACCCACGATACATTTACTGTGTATGTTTGGGCGTCACTTAATGTTACATTGTTTCCGCTTACTATTGAACTTATACATCATGATCTTATATTACGCCGGTAAGGTGCCACACTTTAAATAAACGCTTCCCGGCGGCTGCCACAGGTCCCCCACGTCCCAGTTCAGAGACCACTACCGACTAGCTGGTTAGCTGGTTAGCCAGCAGGCGCTAACCAGTAAGATTACTCACGATTGCCTTATGCCTCCCTTCTTCCTCCTCTTTTACGTGGTCGTCGCCGTCCAAACGGCACAATTAAAAAAGCATCAATGGAAACCTTCGGTTCTGCTTAAATATGCCTCGGTTTTTCGTTGTAATTTACAATATATAGCTACCTCGCTAACTTACTATAACCAGACAGCTTACCGCCGCTTTTCCCCGCCCCCGCGACCCCTGATCATCGTTTTTATCGCTCACCATGTCGACGAACGCTCCACGCAAACTGTTGATCGGCGGCGGACGGCGCCCCCGGAAAACGTGCCGATGCGCAGCCTCCCAGCTGCACGCACACACACACTCACACACCTTCGCCGGTAATAAAGAGGCCCCACAGAGCCAGGAAATTTAATCGCGTCACCAGACACCCAGCCACGCCCCGTCCCTCCACGCGCACGCCGGGGCTCTCGGCCGCCCGAAGTCCGCAGCCGCAGCGCCACCTGCAGTCCGTGCGCCGTCGGCACCGCCGTGCTTTTACCACCCCCGCGCTCGGAGTCGCCGTTCCGCTTTCTTCACTATTTCCCCGTTGTCTCTTCTCAAAAGATGTCAGCGGAACAGAGTCGATCAACATGGCAGCAGTAACTTAAAACCAGCACCGTTATACCTCTATTTACATATATACATCTATGTAATAAACACTGGATAAACAGTTATGGAAGATATAGGCTACGGGTTGATATTTTAGCAGGCAATATGTTATAACTGTGCGCTATGTATTTATTGAGCAGGTAATTCAAGCAAAAGGAAGGTCTGTATGTGTACACAGACAAAATACAGCTAAGAGGGGGAGCAAATTGAAGGGAACTGCTAACAATATAGGCCTATTATTGTAACGGAGCCGAGGAAGAGTAGATCCGCGCATTGCCTTCTGGACAGTTCGAGTTTACGTAATGCTGTCATACCAGTCCCGAACTGGGCGTAATGGGATGTTGGGCCGAACTTCATGTCTCTGTGAAGAAGAAATATGGTTTATGGTCGAAGCCCATATGGTTCTGTAGGCAAGCTTCACTGGCGCCCCCTGTCTGAGACAAAGTGAAATTGGCTTGCTAAGCTGGCGCCCCCTCAGAAAATGGCGCCCGAGGTGGCTGCCTGTGTCACTTAATGGGTTGACCAGCACAGCTTTGTGTTCTGCACTCCAGAACTTCGAATAAAAGTTCCGGTGATCGATGATGTGGTGACTGGGGAAACTACAGAAGCACTATGCTGTTCATTATCATCTTGGAATGGTGCTTGCAACACAGGGTGCAGCTATAGTCCTGTAAAACGGCCATATACTGTCATGGTTGTTATATGGCCACGCACAGCAAACCTAATGAAGAAAGTCGCAACTACAAGGCGTTATGGTGTTAGCGAGAAACATTAGTTGCAGGCAAAAACAGCTCTTACATCTAAAAGAATAGGACTTTATGTACATCTACAAATTGCAAGTCTTAGATTCTAAAAATCTAAAAATCGTATAAAAACACAGCACCGTTTTAAAATTCATTTACATTTGGTTTTCGTGGCCTGTGTGTAGCCATGTTGTCTTCCGTGCAGTGCTTCTCCGCCAGCGTAATCCGCTGTATTTGTGTCCGTGCCCGACCGCACAGTGGCTACGGCTTATTGCGCCCGACTAATGATGCTTCATAAAGTATTTGCTGCATGGCGCCCTACTTCCAGCTGTCGGCAATCAACAAGTTAGCGAGCTCGGCACGTTCAGCTGCATGAAGCGGATACTAGTCAATTCTCATAAGACCCACGGGAGATGTTTATGATTTAATTTATTAATGCGTTATTATTTCCTATTTAAAATGAATATAATTACATTATGGGCCACTGGCATCACTGGTTTCCTTATTTAATTCATTTTGTTGGTGTAAGTCATCAAGTATTGATGAAGTCTTGTTCCCCTAACCCCATTTTCCATATTGGATATGTGTATTTTAGTACGCGATTTTAGTGTGCATAAGGTTTTTCAGGAATGCATTAGCTGCATTGTAGCAGGACTGACTGTACTTTATTAATCTTCAGAGGGAAATCAAACCTCATCATATCTGCCATTCCTGAATGGATCCTCAACAATGTTTAACAGCCGGCAACAGACATGTGAGCTGAAGGCATCTTTCTGCTTCGTCCAAACATAAGTCTGTCTGATGGTGTAAAAGGCGATTCAGCCGGCCGTATGTTTACGCCGGGTTATGTGTCTGGGTGCGCCGGTCTCGGGTGCGGGTGGTTTCTGAATGGCAGTCATGCAGTCATGCAGCAAAGTCTTGCTTTGTGAAAATTGTGACACGTGGGTCCTGTTCAGACTGGGTCACAGGGGTGTTGTATCTATCCCTGCCGGTGAGTTTTGAAATGCAACCACGTGCCTCTTTGCCAACAGGGTTTGTCCTGTGTCTTCTGTCATGGATCCACTTCATGCACGATTCAATGGCCAATTGCTGGTGTTTGGCTCTGTGGGTCAAGTCTCTGTGTCTGTATTCAGAAAGGTGTGGGTTGAAACCATATGGAATGATGTCAGAGTTGGGCCCCCGAAGCAAGCTCCTTAACCCCAGGGGATGGCTGAACCTTCTCTTTCAGTTGTATCTCTCTTTTGATAAAATTGTCTGCTAAACACATTGATGCAAAAGACCTGCTAGAATTAAAACAGAACAAAATAGGAGTAGTAGCTTTCTGTAGAGGTGGTACAGAAGTGGTGAGGATGATGGAAATTCTTATCCAAGTGTTACTAACCAGGGGACGCGTTATGGAACAGAAGCGTTTTGCTTTAGTAAGTATATTTATCAATACAGCTCTACAGCATCTATAAATGCTATATTCTGACACCAGAAGCCGATGTATAGCTTCTCTTACGGTAATATTGGCCGAAATTTCATCGTACAACTGTTTGCATAGTTTAATCTGCTCCAGAGCGTGAGAGCGGTCAGCCCCACGTGGCCGTTAGAGGAAATTCGCAATGACGTTCCGAGAGCTCAGAGGAGAAATGAAAAAGCTGTTACGCCGAGGGAAATATGTCAGCATGCTCTATCATTCTTTCGTTTTTATTTATAGGTTCACTTTTCGGCCACATGTGTTTCTGATGACCATTGTATACAGGCTGTATCTAAAATAGGGAAATGTTGCTGTTATCTTGATGGAAAAAAGGTCCTTTACAGTTTCAGTCCCCCGTTTATTAACCTACGACGCTCTCTGTGTTTTGCCCTCCTCGTGCCGATCTCCTCAATAATTAGTAACAAACATCGAAAATACAGTATTTCAAATTTCCCTATAAAAGGTACGAATGTCTGCACGTGTTTGGCGATTTATTTATTAAAAAATTCTAAACACCACAGAGGTTATTAAGTCTATTTATTAAGAGCAGCATATATTACATAAATTACGGTATACCGTGGATATACACCCATCTATATGGAAAACTAGCAGTTGTGATCGTGGCTAAATATTTGAACTTATGACCAAAACACTCTTGTACAGTCCTTTTGTGTACTTTTAAACAGGGGGTGTAACACAAGCAAGTGTGGTATCAGAAATGATCTGGGTAGCAAGTTTTATATTTGCTCAGAAAAAAAATCACAATTAAACATTGGAACATATGCAAATGCACAATAACAATAAAAACTAAGACAAATTTTCTTGTGTTCTCCAAAAAGTTATTGATACCTTGTCGGACAACCTTTCCTAAGAGGCTCCCCAGCCAGTCTGTGTTAAGTTTCTCCACTAACTGAATTAATTATTTAGATAAATATTATTTTATCATTAATATAAATATTGCTTTATAATAAATCTATTATTTTATAATGGTGCCATATATGTACACTGTGAACTCACAACGTTAGAGGTGTGAGGTTTGGTGCACTGCCCTACCTGCCCTTTGATTGGTTTTATATTAGACCTTACTCATAGTAGGCCTACCTTACTTGTAGTAGTCCTACCTTACTCATAGTAGGTCTAGTAGTTGTGATATAGTGGGATAATGTTCTGGGAATGTCAGCAAAATTCAACACTTCGAATGTTTTCATAGCTTATTCATAACATTCAATAAACATTCTTGGAACAAAAAATCTTTAGTTGGGTTGCCAGTCTGGTTACTCAGTGAAGTACGCGTTAAGTGGATGGAAAGTATCAAACCCAGTAACAGCGAAAGTTGCTTGAAGATGAGAAAAAAGCCACAAGTTTTTTTTTGAAGCCAAAGGAGACCTTTTTTCTATGCACAGGGCAGATATGTTTGGCATTTGCTAAAGGTTAATCTGACGGCTGGCTTTGTGCTCGGTGCATGACACCATGTTCAAGAGAAGATGTACTCTTGTGTCATTATGGCAGCCCGATGAACCGAACCGGACTATAAAATGATGTTCCGACTTGTATCTGGATATAGAGGCAGGTGAGCAGTAGGGCTGAAAGGGACCAATCGGCGGAGCCGTAATGCCGCCACAAATGCCTCTTTCGCTAACTACACATTTTAATCAGGTGTTATTCAGAGAAGCCGCTCTGCCCTCCCCAGCATTTATCGCCGCTTGGTTAGAAGAGGCTGATGTCGCCATTTCTTGTCATTTTATCCATATTATGTGCAAGTAATGATGGACTCCATCTATTAAGCTTTATGCATTACATTTGTACATAATGTGAATGCTCTGTAATGTAACGATTTTTCTTGTTTTTCCCCACAACGACCAAACCACTAGATTTCAAACCTGACTGTGGTGCATCCTAATCCCCCCTGATGCTTGGACCCTAAGCAGGGCAGTTTTCAGTCTGGCACCCAATCAGTTAATAGTGCAGTAGATTGACCTTGATTAATGGTTGACAAAAATCAAGAAAACATAGAGTCGGTTGTAGTGAAACCGGCACTGCACTATACTGTACGAACTTAAAGGGAATGATCACATGGTTTGACATTTCTCTGACTGGCTTAAAATTATTTTCTGAAATACTTGCCAGATTTGCTAGATTTAGGTCACTCCAGGTGATTATGGGATTTTTTGTCTCCGAAAGAGTTCTGGAAGGAGATGACATGGCATTCATCTTATCTTTTAATGTTTGTCTCAGTAAAAAAAACAGTTGCTGTAATCCTTCTTTTACCACCTAAGCCAATTAGATGCTGATTAGAGGGAGAAACCGTCCAATAGGATGCAAGGTAACGTCAAGGCAAGGACCAACCAAAATTCAGCTCCAGAGAGTAAAAGTCCAGACTGGGGTTTTGTTTCAACCAACCAGTTCAGTACTCTGTGACTGTAACTATGTTCAACTGGATGGTTGAAACAAAATTTTGGTCTGGACTTTTACTCTCTGGGTCTGAATTACCCAACTCTAAAATAGTATGGACAGTAGAGACATGTTCCTACAAATTTTATGGTAGGAAGCTGGTTTGATCCCTACCAGTGCTAAAACCAAACTTACATCCTTGGTTCAAAGCCCCCCATTAGTCGGTGAAAGGGCTGTGAAATGGGGTGAAGGAGACCGGAAAGTGCATCTGCCCAGTCAGGACTGGTGCTTTTGCGACGTTCCTATCGCAAAGGAGCCAGCGGCCTCATTTAAGCTCATTCAGAAAAGCCGCACTGTCTCCCTGCAGCTGCACGGACAATCTGCCACACAAGCGGCGCGATGTGTAACACTGGAGCGCGTCAGTGTCGCAATTTGCCGCTTTTTCACGAGAAATGCGACACGTGGCATGACCCGCATCTGCCGATGATTCATGAACATCCTTGCAATCTGCATCCCGTTTGCATTCACAGGGACTAATCGAGCGAGTCTGTAAAAGAGGAGGTCGGGCTGCGATGGCAATATGGCGGTACAGTAAAAAGTAAAAATGCCTTCAATACCGAAAGGGCTGCAAACAGACAAAAGAAGACGCATCTGATGCCTGCACTAATCAACTGTATTATTTTTAAGGCGCAATCTGTCAACATTGATTTCTTAACATTGATTTCCGAATAGGGACTTTTCCCTTGTCAGCATGAGTTCTTCTAACGGCTGTTAGTGATGCATAATTTAATCCCCGTGTGATTTTCATGCATGGAAAAAAGAAGAGAAACAGACCGCAAAGCTTGGACTCAAAAATCCACACGTTTTATTCAGGTGTAACTGAGAAAAGCATCATGGACCAATCAGACGCAATGTGTCATAAACGGTTGTTTAATGACGGTTCAGTCTCCTATCTAGCACTTCCATTTCCCTGATTGGCTGAACTTGGATTCGCATTCTGCTAAACCTCAGGGAGTCTGCTGACAGACCCACTAAAACAGCAGAAAAGCACCCCCCCCACACACACACACACCCACCCTGCAGTTTCATTTATCAATAACTGAGTAGGAAGATCATTTGTCCCACAGACACCTGGTGCAGGTTCTGCTGGTGCAGTCGAATTTTCCGCGCCGCTCTGTGATCATGTGACCACCTTCTTGAGTCGTGCTGGTGCTGCGGTGGCTGTGAGCACCGGGCAAAAAGAACTGAGTCCATAGATGCTTCATGTGTGTAACCCACCATCTATGGAATTCAGTTCTCAGGGCCGGGTCCCTTGTCCTGATGCCTTTGGCGGCCATCTTGGGCGGCCATCTTGGGCGGCCATCTTGGGCCGGTCTTCGGTCGCTGTTTCATCCGGCTGCTGAGAGTAGAGTCGTGTCAAAGGGGGCGGGAGCACAGGAAGTGGTGGGACTTCCTGGCTCGGGGGATTCTCTGTGTCCTTCCACCTTCCTACGTGGTTTACATGGGTGCAGGTGATGCTAGATAAAAAGTGTGAAAGTGGAACTGCGTGATGGGGGCAAACTCCCGCTCTCCACCAAGATCGCCTCCCCCCCCCAGTGTCCAGGAACTCGCTGTCTCTCTGAAGTGTAGCCATTCCCAGCACATGAAAGCGGGCCTCTGAATGCTCTCCCCCCCCCCCCCCCCCCACTGAAGATCACATTTCACAACAGGCTGCCCACTCCCCCCAGTGCACCCGCACTCCGACCTCTATGCATCTCACAAATAAGAAACAGGAATGATCCATTAAAACAACAGGCTGAAAATGTGTCTGCGTGCGACCACACGTGCTGATTCACGCCACAGGGCTGTGGAGAATGCGTGGGACGTGGGGTGAGTCACGGTCGCCTATCAACGCCGCGGCCCCTCGCTCTCTCTCTCTCTCTCTCTCTCTCTCTATCTGTCCCTCTCTTTTCCTTGCCTGCCGTTCCACACACACGTGCAGCTTCCGCGTCCGGCTTCTGGCCCTTTGCATTCTCCTGCGTCTCTTTCTAATTATAAAACAGGCCTCCTAGTTCCATTTCAGGGGACAGCTTGTTTGATTGAGGGACGTCATCATGGCTGTCTGCTGCCGTGTGGACGTTTCAGGAAAGGCGGAGTCCCACCCGACACCTGCATGTCCCCTGAGCGGCCGCCCCCCCTATTCCAGATGATGTAGATTCACACCTTGGATGCCGGTAACTAACGCACCTCCTACACTCCCATCTCGTTTACAGCCCTCATCAGGACATGTGGCTAGATGGATGGATGGATGCTTTGTTGTATGTTTTACTAATGTATTTTTTTGGTGTTTTTTACCTATAAAGTGACTTAAATTATATAAACAGGTAAATCTGACTTACATAAGGGTGTGTGGAGAAGATTACTTACGTCAGTCATGAACTGTCTGTATAGTGTTTATCGACGCATATCTTATAATAATACTGGTGAACATTAGGGTTCAAAGCCAATAAAAGCATATCAGGTATGTTACGATGTGATGACCTGAACACGTCAGAGTCTTCTGGAACCTTCCCTAACCCCTCATCTGGACTCACCTGCCTTCATATTTGTTATTTTTCTCCGGAGGGATTTTTCTAGCTCAAAGGTACAACAGCAGCCCCTTCCTCAGATCTGAGCCAGCCACCCTGCATTCATCTTGCACGTGCTGCTTTGGGGCTGGGTGGCCTTTGATTCTGTCCTCTCCAGCAGAGCCAAACGCACCACAGTCAGCGTGGGCTTGTTTGAACAGCCCATCCAGCAGATCCCCCTGATGGAGTCAGACCTGGCCCGCCAGGTTTGCCTCTCCCCGTAGGTCCCGACATCCACACCTCCGCGGACGTGTGGATGTGGCGCCATCTTGTTAAACTCTTGAACCTTAAAGCCACTGGGTTCTAAGGCTGGTCCAGCTGAACGTCTCGTGGCCTGTGCTCATCTGTCAGATTTTTTTCTGGAGATTGGACCCTGAGTGTCTCAGTAAGCCAGCACAAATGGGACTGTCTGTCAGACAACTTGGGGGGAAAAACACCACCCCAGCAAAGTTCTACTCCTGTCTTCTCTGAGACACACACACACACACACACAAACACAGACGCAGCTTTGTAATTTTATCTTTGTGGGGACTCTACATTCATTTCTATGGATAAAACCATAACATGACGACCTTAACCCCCACCCAGCCCTAGCCTTAACCATAAGTAATTGATTGCAGTCACAGATTAAAAAAAAAAAGAATTTTCCCTTGTGGGGACCAAAAAATGGTCCCTACAACGTCAGAATAACAAGTTTTTATCACAAAATAACAGTTTTATTTTATCACATTTGGTCTCCACAATGTAATATATATCTGACTCAAACACACACACACACACACACGCATGTGGCACCGATCCCAGCGACCCTCCGTTAGGGAGGTGCTGCACCAGCCCCCGCCAATATCCAAAGCCTACAATAAGAGTCATGAACAGACTGGATGTGACTGGTGTGACCTTTGTCCCCAGGATCGGACCCCCACAGGCTGCCGAATAAGAGGCTCTTACCTCGGGCTTGGGCTCCTCCACGCCGTACCGCACTCGCATATGCTGAGGAGACGTGTGGCTCTTGTGGTGGGGGGGGCGCCTCTTAAATACCTATCAGCCTCTCTCAGTTTTCCTTTCCTTTCCGTCTCTCTCTCTCTCTCTCTCTCTCTCTATCACTCTCTCCCTCCCTCCGTATTACACTCGTCCTCCCAGTCACTTCCCAGTAAGGAGGAAGGGGCTGACCCCCCCCGGCCCCCGCCTCCCTGCTCTCCCACCCCCGCTCCGTGATTCAATGCCGAGTTCACTTCTAAGGAAAACCAGCTGAGCTGCTCTGCCCCCGATTCCCATAAAACACCAGCGGGCTGCTGCTGGGCCGGAAAGGAGCCTCGGAATTCCCCCTGTTTCGCAAGAGCATCAGCTCGCGTGTGCGCGTGTCTCTGACCGCGCGTGTACGCGTGTGCGCGTGTCTCTGACCGTGCGTGTGCGTGTGTCGGGGGGGGCGGTTGGGCTGGACGCTCCAGCTGCCCCTGACTTTACTCTCACTGAAACTGTATATATAAAAGTATACTGAGAGCCCCCCCTTTTGACACACCCTCACTCCCAGGCCTGCTTTTTGTTTTTTTTTTTAAAGAAAAAGTTCTTCTGCATTTACGGCAATTAAAGCGCTCTTACTGTAAGCCCCCGGGGGGGGTGTTGTCGCCACTGCATTGTGGTTGGGGAGCCAATCTTGAAGTCATAGCGTGAGGCCGACATAGGAGTCCCGCCCCCGAAGGCCACAGTTCCCCCCCCCGAGAGGCGTCCTTACTATGCAGTTTCGTTTTGATTTCAGACCTGTGACGCCCCCGGAACCTGACGTGTTTGCCAGGGTGGGGGGGGGGGGGGGGGGGGTGTTCACCCCCATACGCCCTGGAGGAAAGTCTTTGTCAGCTCTTAATCATGAAAGGACCAGAGGTTGACATCACGCGGGCATGTTGTCATCTTTTAAGAAGTGCCAGTAACATTGTCATCAGAATTTAAAATATCACATTCATTCATGATCAGAAGCTGCATTAGTCACCACATCTATTTAGTGGGTGTTTCCTAAAAGTTGGTGTGTGGTGCAGGTGTCAAATGTGTCAGATATGGCATTTCAGAAACATGGACATACTTATTCAAAATGTGTGCCCCATAATATGAGATCATGTTATTACTCTGAATGTATATTACAGATGCTATATTCTGGCTTATTCTGTATTATATGTGTACCGTGATTATCGAAACATTCACTTCCTGAGACTCCATGCACCTTTTATTGTCTGCAAAGCAGTAAAATTGGAAGTGACCCTTGTGACTGTGTAAAGGTCGTTTTTGCAGAAGCGTGCTCAGTAAGCGTGTTTGCTACAAGTTGTGAATCAGGCCGCAGACACTCTCCAGTCAGAAGAGCTCCACCCGTCACGGAGCTGCGGTCTGACGATAAATTCTGGTTAACCGGAAGAAAGGGCCTGCCTCTCCCAGAGGGCCTGCCTCTCCTAGATAGTCGACCACACGATTGTAGGTGAGACGGTGTTTCTAAGCTTGACGAAGAGAACATCTCCCAAAACCAAGCAGACCGGCAGAGAATATCAAATTTGACATCAGTATGTTTAGAGGCAAGTAATCTGGCAAAAACAAAAACGTCACACTTGAATGTACAGGAGGATTTGTGGCTTTTTAATTTTGTTTTGCGTGCTTTGCATTTGCATTCCCAGGAAACACATTTGCTTGTTTTAATAACATTTCCAGATTCTTCTGGGTTCTCCTCTGGTCTCTACTCACTTCAGAATGAGTTATCAAAATGCCAAACAAAAAAACTGCTGGAATGCGAGACTTATGGCAGGACATGGAAAAGGGCGACTACGGTGTGGCTCTCAGACCAAAAAGGGTTTGCTTTGACAAAACTGACCTCCACAGGAAAACCAGAAACAGAGGGACCGCGAGGGGTTCAACCAAGCAGGTGAACAAGTAAACACAAAGTGACTGGAAAGGGGGTTACAGACAAGTAAACAAACTCTACCACTTATGGGGACCAGGCAGGATACAAAGGCAACTACACGCATCCACAAACACACACAATGACTGCCTGAAGGGCAGGCACCTGCTGGCCAAACGGGGAACTGTCATAGAGAAGGAAGCAGGACGGGGGCCAATCCTGACAGGACATGTGTGGCACACGTGTGTAAATGCAGCCTCCTTGTATGTGTGTGTGTGGTGGGGGGACCGAGGAGATGCAATGCTTTCTGTCAGCAGTGTTCACACTTGGCTCCTGAATATGCAGTGACTCAATGCAACAGAGATTGTGGCATGACACCACACACACACACACACACACACACACACTCATTGACACCATAGTGGTGTCTCTAACAGTCGTTGACTCAAAACCACCAAAATTCAAAACAAATGTAGACATTTCTGGCACTTTTAATTTAGGAAATAAATGAAAAGGTGTTTTTAAAAAGGTTTTACATAGCTGGTCACATGCAAACAGAATGCATTACTCAGAGTCTGTAGATGTTTACGACTTCCACAGAACTGGCCGCGGTTGTTCGAATTGTTTGCCTGTGAAAAGAGTAGAGTGGCGACATCAACCCAGTACACACTTATGACCGGAACCCTCAGCCTCCACAGTGGGGGGCCATGCTCCAGCTGGCCAGATTCTAGGGAAAGATAACGGGCGTGTAAGTCTCGTCTCTTATCGCTGTGCATTTGTTTGTGTTGCTTTTGGTTTGTGTGCTGTGTAGGATGCGGCCCCAGCACTGTAAATTCTGTGCGGGAGCGTCTGATTGGACCCCCAGCACCATAAAGTCTATGAGGGAGGGTCTGATTGGACCCCCAGCACCGTAAAGTCTGTGCGGGAGGGTCTGATTGGACCCCCAGCACCATAAAGTCTTTGCAGGAGCGTCTGATTGGACCCCCAGCACCGTAAAGTCTGTGCGGGAGGGTCTGATTGGACCTTTTCTACGCAGCTGTACGCTGTGTCTGTAAAAGTCAGTTAATAGAATTATGAAAAGGGGCAGGGAGTGTGCACAGGCGGGTCTCACCTAGAATACCACAGGCCAGCTTAGTGGGTGGTACTGCTGTGCAACGTGCAGGGTTATGGGTTTGAATCCCTGCTATCTGGACTTTTTGCATGTTCTCCACATGTTGCAATTTTCGTAGGCTACTCTATTCTCCTACCACAGTCCAAAGACATGCAGTTAGGCTAGTTGGCATCTCTAAATTGGCCCTGAGCTGTGTGTGTCTGCTGTGGTGGCTGGGCCTCCCATCCACGGTGTCCCAGGGTGTCCCACAGTGTCCCTGCCTTTCTCTCTGCCGCTTTGTGATGGACTCCAGGCTCCCTGCCAGCGAGTCCGTGCCCTGTCACAAACTGGGATAGTCTCCAATTGCCTGTAATCCTCTCTCAGGTAAATATATGGAAAATTCATGCAAATCCATTCATTCTCCATAACTGCTTATCCAATAGATGGCAAAGGCAGGTTTGTAGTTTATTGGGACCAACTCAAAAAAATCACCCACTGCCCCTAGTGCAGTAACTGTTTATGGCCAAACATGGGCTCCAGGTGCTCATGCAAAGGGTCATTTAAAATTAATCAGTGCCCGAATTTCCATATGAAAAACAGGATCCTAGTATCACGTTGGATGGATTTCCTGCTTGCGTGTCCCAAGTCCTGATATTTCAAGGTCCCTAGGGGAGTTGTCAGCTTTCCTGTTCCCATGTGGGCTGAGATGGTCGCTCGCAGTTGTGATACATGCGACTAAGCATGCGTAGAAAGCCTTTACGGACACGCATGCCTGGGTGGTGACCTCACCCTCACTGCGCAACGGTTAAATCTCAGCAATGCTGTGTATCTATAGACTTTGTTTGACGTATCAAAAATAATTGGCATGATTCAGGTACAAGTTAAGTCGCTGCTTTGGTTAAGATCATTTTCCTCTGCTAGTCTTGTCAGATTTTATTGGAAGCTGAGGGAGATTCTGGATATGGACTTTTATTTAAAATAATTCAAAATCTACATCTCAGATCTGAGTCGTGAAAATGAATTGGAAGGAAATGGGAAAATTCAACCCTCATCTTACATTTCAAAGCATCACACGCTAAACTTGGATAGTTAGCTGGGTCCCTGGCAGGTTTCACACGCCATGTGGTCAAAGGCACGTTAATGATGCTCATTTTCACGGTTCATAATTTTATTTTTTGGATCTACTAGAAAAGATTTACATGCTTTGATGTTCCAAAAACACATTATTTTTCTCATACTGTATATCTCTATTCACTCTATCTATAACTCTGTCTGAAATGGTCTGTTAGAGCTTTAAGGCCAGCCCCTATGAGCCCAGTGTACTCTGACTGGCCAGCTTTCCTGATTGGTCAGCTTGCTCTACACGTTCTGCCCCCGTCTTGCAGTCTGCAGACAGATACTTGCAGGTAGGCGGCCAATAAGGATTGTGGTACGAGGTGACCTCGCCGTGTCACAGAAGTAAGAGCTGGAATTCCAACAAGGTGTTTCAGGCACATTAGAGAAGCGTGGTTTCTGTGGTGAGAGTTACTCCCTTTGTTGTGTACGCTGGGCCTTACGACTTTGCAGAGCATCTACTTTCACATAAAGCCCCATATAATGCAGGAAAATAATGGAAAATCATAACAGATCCCCGTCCGTGGGCTTAGCCAGGCTGAAGAAAATGGTGGCTGAAAAGCCCCCAGCTGACCTAGTTAACCCTCTCCAGTTACAACTCAAACTGCCTGCCCATGTGTGATTCACCATGTCTGCCTGAGGAGTTAACTTGTTAACGGGCTTCTGCTGAAATGTGACAGAGAGCCACCGTGTGGTTTTATCACATTTCACGCAATCTGGCGCCAATCTTGCATCACACATTGGGTGACCGTGTAGACGGGAAACAAGGCCTGAATCCTATTTCCCTGAATGTGCCCTTCATTTCGGCAAAGACCTTCCTAGCAGACAGGGGCAGGACAGCGCTCTTTGATGACCCTCCATCACAAGCTGAATTCTATCTCACCTGAATTAGATTACCCATAATTCTCAGGAAGCACGTTAGTCACGACGCACTTCCTAAGTATTAATGGATGACGTTTCCTAATAGAAAAAAATGTAACTTTATTCAAGGATATGACTTTTTAAGGGACAAGTCATTTAACCCCTATTAGCTGTGGGTGAGTTTCACTCAGTATGTCATGCAACCTTAAAACATTAGACAAGAAACTGAAATGCTGTAGCCTTTGATTTCAAGATGAATCACGTGCAGTTTATCCATGGGAAGCCGTCTTACTGCCAGAGTCCCAAAGCTCTGTTGATGTTATGACCATCATAGGACACTTTTACTTAAATTCACACTTTACCTATGTAGCACATAATGTTATACTTGCTGCTCGGCCCAACAGCCAGTCATGGGCTCTAAACCGGTGACCTTCTGGTGACAGACACAGTGCCTTAGCTTGCTGAGCCACACACCACCCCGGTAAAGAGCGAGCCATTGCTTTCTGCCTCTTCAGGTGCCCTGTGTGTGGAAAGGGGCTACATTTCAGCCTGGTGTAAGGGGACTTGGGTCCCAGCCCGATCGTTGTCACCATGCCGTTTTAACGTCACAAATGGAGAGAGAAGGCTGAAGGAACCGGTAGAAATATTCACAGAAACCCTCCTGTAGTGTTGTGCTAGCAAGGCGAAGGTTGTTGGTTCAAACCCCCAGAACCTTTTTCCTCTACTGTAAGTCACTTCTGATAAGTGAGTTAATGTGAAAATGTGGGTCAAAGTTTTATTTCCAGCATTTTCTTAAGAGAAAGGTGGCAGAGGTGCAATTGGACGTTTTAAAAATAATATATTTGGAATGAAAATTAGTATTTTTAGTGGTTTTAGTGAAAAAACAGATTTTTCTACAAAATTGTCCTCTTGACCAGCTATGTACAGATTTCTGTCCAATCGGCTGGTCCCCAGTGTGCATTATCTGTTTTGTATGTTTCAACTCAACACTTACTGGTATGTGAGTGGTTCTGTCTGACTGAGTTTTTTTGTGGCTAGAAAGTTGAGTCTATGCGAGAGAGAAATTATGTTGTGAAACCCGGTCTCAGTAGCTAACTGGCTGAATTCTTTTTCCGTTGGTCAGTTTGATTGTTTTGCACCCAAAGATTCCACCTGTCATGAGTTCTGAAGCCTAATTTTACAGTAAACTGCCACCAAGACCGAAACTGAAGCCTTGAAACCTGAACGAACAAATATATCCATTGTCATCATTAGCAAAGTTTAATTTCATTTTGAATGTTTACAATTTTTCCACCGCAGAACACTTTGTACAGCCCGTACCACAGGCAAACTGCTTGTAAGCAGAAATTATTTAAATTTCCAGAAAGGCGTTAACAGGCAGGGCCGTCCGCGTTCAGCAGGCAGGGCCGTCCGCGTTCAGCAGGCAGGGCCGTCCGCGTTCAGCAGGCATACACACACTCTTTACTATGGACATGCATTCCTGCATAGCAGAAGTTGTGCTATATGATGTTATACGAATGTCTTGGATACATGTTAAGGGGGAAAATGCCATACTTGAAACACTGACCCCCCTCCGCCCCCCCGATTGTTAAACTATGAGTAATGCCAGAAGGAGTGGGTGGTCCGGGTAAATATTTTTTCAGAGAAATTTCTAGAATGAACAAATGAAAATGATTACCCCATGATTTTCTCTTCATTGTTTCACTTATATAATATCTTGAGACCTTTATTATTCTATAAATTGTTAAACTCCAAAAATGAAATACTGTGTGTAAATATTGTTAAAAAAGGGATAAATAAGGACACAAGATATTAGAACATGGCCCTGATGTCACATGATGAGGGGAATCGCGAGGCTGAGGGATAGCCTGTACTCAATACTGGTCTAATGGCGGATTTGGGTATTCCCAGTATAGCCCTGCCGGGGGGGGGGGCTCTCGGTGTCCTTCTCGGTAGGGGGACCCAGGTGGTGCTGATGACCAAATTCCTGGAAACACACAAGAGGGTCAGTGATTCAAAATGGCTCACAGCATTACGAGTGAAACCAGCCCTTTGAAGATAATCACCCTATACAGCGGCGTGGGTGAGGCCAACAGGAAATTTCTACACTACTGTGGGTGACACAGCCACCCCCCCTTTAAAAAGTTGCAGCTTTCTTCATCCTTCTTGTTAAATGGCAGATCGAGTCTTTTCATTAAATCAGCCTGCAGCCAGTTTAGGGCCCTTGTTTGTGTCCACGGACATTGGGATTAGTGACAGGACGCTGCCCCACACACACAAACAGTTATGGCAATTTTGGAATTCACCAATGTACTACGGTAGTGGGAGAGGGTTATTTTTGGAGGGGGGGGGAATCCCAGAGGAAACCCTTGTGAGTACCAGAGGAGTCACGACACGCTGGCATGGAGCGGGGAGGCAGGCGCAGGAGTCCGAAGATATGGGAAAACGCGGGATTTATTCAGGAAAGGCAACTCGGGGAACACGGAGAACCACACAGAACTGACTTCACAACGGCACAACGTCAATGACTGGACTAACGAAAGGCACACAGACACGGACTTAAATACACCACAGAAATTAACATGACTAGGAACAGCTGGGGAAATGGGGAGTCCACACGAGGTAGAGAGGGGGGTGTGGCACACGGGAGGGTCAGGACAACCGGGGCATGACAAGAGGTGGATAGTTCAGGCCTAGAAAGTAAAAATCCAGACCAATGTTTCAACCAACCGGTTGCGGTTGGTTTAAACAAAATTTTGGCCTGGATTTTTCTTTCTAGACCTGAACTCCCCATACCCGGTGAGTGCAGATGGACACACATGTTCAGATAGGATGAAGACTGAATCCAAGCTGTCAGTGTAGTTTTGTACGAACTGGACCACACAGTGTCTAAGTCCCGTGTTCAAAGGTGTAGGAGACACTTTCACAATGGGGGGACACAGCTTAATTTGTGTCAGGATGGCTGAGTGGTCTGAGGCTCCAGAGTCAAGGATAATCACTTTCATTTGCGAAGTGAGTGTTATAGTCTCTGAATGGAGGCCTGAGTTCGAATCCCACTTTTTTGTGGGCAGTGGTGTCTTAATGGTTAGGGAAGCACACTTGTAATTGAAAGATTGCTGGTCGAATCCCCGACCAGCAAGGCACCACTGAGGTACCCTGAACAAGGTACCGCCCCCAAGCACTGCTCCCCGGGTGCTGAATTAGCTGCCCCCTGCTATGTCACAATGTCACATGTGGGTTAAATGCAGAGGACACTTTGTTGTTGTGCACTGTGTGCTGTGGTGTGTCAACTATGACCACTGATCACCAAATTCTAATTATTTAAATGATACAGTCTGTTTATCTGTTTCTGGTGGGGGGGGCGATGAAGGCAAATTAAATATTGGGGGTACAGGTCCTCCCCACCCTGAGGTTCCTGTGGCCCTGCTCGAGTTATCTGTGTTTATATGTCGTTCTGGGTGAAAAAGCAGCGAAACGTTTCAATGGCTACAAGTTGTGGCATTTTTTTAGGAAAGGTAAGTAAAAGTAACTACACGGTGCCTTCACTGTCCCCCATTAGGTAACGGTGTCATGTCTTCATATAAACGCTTTTAAAAATGTGTGGTGGACTTTTGGCACCATGTCAGTGATGTACCACCATCTGGGCTGTTGACTGTCGCCCCCTAGTGGTACAGTGTTGGATTAACACAGTGGTTTCAGTTTCATTTTGGTTTTCATGCTGCCCCTGGAATGAGAACCCAACAAAAGAGAATGGAAGCCTTTCTGTAAGCTACACTACAAATTGGGAAAACAGCCGCAATACCCTGCGTGGATGGGCAGTCATCACTGCTGATGTGCACCGTGTAGGAGGTTCAGGGTGGGGGGGGGGAAGGCTACAGGTCGGGAACCGGTCATCGCCTGTTCATGAGATCCGCCTGGCATGAATTTGTAAGGATGAAGCAGTGAATCAAAGCTTGATTGTTCTAGATGTTTCCATTTTCTGTGCTGATCTCCTCTGAGTGCGGCTCTGTGGCGAACACGTCGAATACGCCTTCGGAAACCTGGGTTTCACTTGTGGAGTAAAATCCAAGGCCGCCCCATCTCTGAACTGAATCGTCCCCCTAAGAAATTCTCCTTTCGTGACGTAAGACAGAGCGCCATTGTAAAACTGCATGACTGTCTTCGCGTCCGTATGTCTGGCAGGTCTCGGGGAAAATACACACACTTCTGTTCCCGGCTGCCTTGTCGCCATCGGCGCCTTTGTGTGCCTCTGAATTCTGGACCGCAGTAGAACACAGATCCATTGTTGATAGAGATTCTAGAATAAAAACAACAGCTACCCATAATCCCCAGCAGTGAGCACTCTGTGTGCCAGATGGGAAACAAGGAGAAGTTCGCTTTCTATTCATAGAGGCAAAGCTACTGGTTCCAAAGAAAAGAATCAGCTATTGGACAGGACTCTTGGGTTCCTGAGCTGGACATAAAGGTACAGACACAGAGGTAGGGAGTGACATGAACGCATTTGGCAGGTAAGAGGGCCTCGTGAAATCAGTTATTTGTGGTAAAGGATCCAGCAAAATGTATAAACAGATGCCCCCCCCCCCACCCTTATATTTACACTCAGACCCACTAAACCCCCTCCGCTCCGCACAGTGAGGCTGGAATAGTGTGACGACCCATAAATCCCTGCACCCCCTGTTTAAACCTCCCCAAATATCACGCTTGGTCACTCTTTGGGTTCACTTCAAATTAAAATACACAGTTACAGCTCGAGTTGGACAGATCAGCCCATAAAGTCATTTACCTGCCGCATAAATTCAATGTTCGTCATAATAATCACTATTTCTGTAACTGTATATAACTAACTTTATATATTACATATCATTTTTATCGTTATATTATATAAATATTATAATTACCAATGGCCTTTAGCGATTTGAATCCAGTCTAAAACTCTCTCATAAATCCAAAAACATTCACCTTTTACAGAGCATCATCATGAATAGTACACAGTAAAAACAAAGGGCTCTGAACCCGAACTGCTGAATCAGCATTCGCTGTTATAAAAAAGGTGAAATGAAACAGCTTTTTCTGTGTAAGCTGTAGTGAAAGTGCCGTTTCTCCCCGAACCGATTCGGTGGCCATTCTGTTGATGTTCGCACCTTGGAGATGTGCCTTCCACAGGGACGGCGTTCCTGAAGACCACCAGGGGGAGCAGTTGTGCAAAAGCAAATATTCTGGGTCACATTTGGCCCCTGCGTCATTGCTTTCCTGCCCCCTTACACCCTGCCAAGTGGCGGCGATATATACACTTCTACTGCATAACATGAGGAGGCAGAGAAGAAGCGACCGTCAGCTTTTGGGAAACTTAGAGGGAAAAGTATACAACGACGGCATCTTCATGTTTTACGTTTTAAAGATTTTTCTCAGTGAACTGAACTGAAAATATATTTGAAAATACTCCTCGCAACCACATGTTACTCAGGTCAAGGGGAACAGTGAACTATTTAGAAATACCGGTTAGCCTATTACGCTACCGGTGTTGCAGGAGAAAATCTATGTAACATGGCAAGAACATATAAGCACTACGAAAACCAGCTATATATGTTTTTTAAATTATGCCAAACTGCCGTGTCACAGATAACCGTATGAGTGTGATCAACTGTGTTTGCGGTACTACAATGTGACGCTAGATGGCAATAGATAACCTCACACGATTTTACTAAGTAGAAGCTGTCTAAAGTCGCATTAAGTTGTCTTTATGGTGTGTATTGTGTGTTTATGGGTTAGTCAGTTTCACCGAAACGTGCTCATTTACTCTCGCATTAAGATTTAATGGTTTTATAATGACCTTGACATTCGTCAAAATATGCTGCCGAATGTCACAGTTCTTTAGAAATTAGGACTGAGACTAATTTTAACAAATACGTCTCACTCTTTGAATTCAGATGGGAAAAACTTGGAATTCGCTGGTTTGAAATGATTAGTCTGATCTGACTCACACACGTCTAAACGTTGATACAAAGCTGGCTAACCCGCCTTAGCAAGTATATTGATGAAATAAAACAAGACACGTGCCCAACTTTCCAATGCCTCTGTTTTCTCTAGCTAAATTCTCATTTCGATGTGTGTAATGTACCAATAACTTTATTCCGGGTTTTTTCATGATTACACCCAATTTTCCTGATAGATAAATGCCTTCATTATCAGGTATATTTATTCAAAGCACGTCAGTTCCCGGGTAGTATTCAGGAAGCACAATGTGCAGGTCTCACATGATAATTACGATAAAAAAAATATATAGGCCTACGGAATTTGGACTTGAAAAACCAAAGGATCAAAGACGTGGTGGGAGTCTGAGTGTTGCAACCTTCTGCTTAAATATTTACTAGAATGACGTTTAAGACCGGGAGAGAGCTAACACGTCGTGTCATTTACTGTAGTTTGTAGACTACTTCTGTAATCGCTACCACGACTCAAAAGCACTTGTGATGTACAAACTGTGCACTATCTGTCAAAGTAACATTAACTTCCATATTAAATTCTTTAAACAAATCATAATGCATGAGACAACTGATGGTAATTAATTAGCTCCATTACGAAAGCGGTTGCGCATATTACACCAATCTAATCCTGTTGGGTTGAAAAATGTCCTGTTGACAGTGCAGTGACGAAGAGGCGTGTCGGCACTTGGGACCAAAGTCAAAGACAGAGACTCGGAGAGCGAAGCCCAGTCCGGCCAGCCGCGCGGCTAAACAGCGACGAGCGCGCTGGGGATCCGCAAAACAGATGCATACTACATAAACTCCTTCGCTTTTTATAAGTCTTCACCACAATCAGGTAAGTCACTGTGCGTTGTGCTTTTGGTAATCTTTTTTTTTTGTGTGTCGTTGCTGTGGACTGTTTTTATTGCGTGCAATTGGAGACAGTCGCACTGATCGAAATATAAAGACGACTCTGTTAACATTCCGTTAGGGTATTTCATTATTAGTGTATTCATCAATACGTGTCTTTGTCCGGCATTTTTAGCTGTATGTGTCCTTAAAGCACAAATATGTGCTTGTCAGTCTTTTCTTCCGTAGCTGAAATGAAAGATAGGCTTTATTTGGGTCTTTGGGTGTAATAGTTGTGTTAAAATCCTACCTGCCGGCACGTAGGTGTCATTGTGCTGAATCGATGCTTTAATTTTAAAGCCATTAACATGTGCAGATCGAATGATTCGCATGCACTGCGACATAAATGCGCTTGTGATTTACTGGCTTGATCGATATCCTTTCTATGGCTGTGAATTAGTCTGTTTCTGTAGCGTCACACTGAGACCGTCCGCAATGCTGCAAGGCTTTCCAGCGCCACTAATGTCCCCGTTGTGGCAATGGCTTATTTAAAAGACCTTCGCCTCTGTATCATATGAAGTGTATTTGTCAGTAAGCCGCTGGACACAAGTTTATTTGATAGGCTGTTTGAACTGTTTTGGCTTAATAACACACCGGGCAGCATGCCGGTAAAAAAACGGTGAATAATAATACTCAGTTTTGTGGACGAGGAAGGGCAGATTTACACCATTACTCCCCAATTTCGTCCCCTAGCTTCAAAGAAATGGTACTGAAAGGGAGTCAAAACGTCTGGCCCTTGTTTTTCCGTACATGTTTTTGTGTTACTGCAACAATAAAACGACGCGCCGGTAAGATAAACCCGTAAAATGGGACTGGCGAAGTGTGTAAGGGGACTGGCGCGGCTCACGGGAAGCTTCCCATAAAATCTCTCATTAAGGCAGCTGCTTAGGAAACGAACAGATGGATTTAAAATGCGCCGTTCTGGGCACGAAACCTACCGCAGAGGCGGAACATTGTTGATTGTTCAATACAACCCGGGAATATTTCAAATTGGACATTATCGTTAATAAACGTGTGCAAAGAAGCCCTGAACTTTTCAGGTGTAGCAGAGATACGCATCGACTTGATCAGTGCCCGGATTTTGCGTGTTTCCCGAGCGGTATGGTGTCCGCCACGTGTCCCCCGGTCACCCCGCACCATGCGGGCGAACAGATGAAGGGCCGTGAAGCACAGCGGGGTCGTTAGAGCTCACAGCCGGCGCAGACGCGCCGCGGTGCCGATCCCGGTGTGTCCCCGGCCGGTCCGGCCTCCTGAGTTCTTACGGGAGAGCCCCTATGTCACGCCAGTGATCTCTAACAGTCGTCAGAGTCACAGATGGCAGCCTGGCGCACAGACGGCGCCCCCTCTTCGCCCTGTCTGGCGACAGACTGACTTTGCTTCTCTGGAGGGTTTGAGGATTACACCGTTCGGATCTCTTGCCCCCGATCTGGGATGCCAGGGTGCCCTTCAGACCCCAGGGGGTGAATCTGGGTGTGAGGGGCTTTATATATTTAGGACCACCTGTAGTCCACCGCACCTGCTGGGACAGGCCGTCTCCACGAGCGACCGCTCCTGTCGCTCCTGCACTGCTGATTTTTCACTGGCTTCACGCTCCCTCATTCCCATTACAGCAGACCAAGGTGGTGCATTGGCCTCTCATAATTCAGCGCGGTCCACACAGCCTGCTTCTGTCCGACGTGAACAGAAAAGCGAATTAAACGGCTCCCTTTACAAAGGACCAGCGCAGTGAGGAAGCAGACTTCGCTCCTGGACGTACCCCATGTGTGCCCGGCCCGGCGCCGCGTCCTATCCGTGATTAAAATGCCCGTCTCTCGCGCACAGCCGGCCTCGTGATGCCTGTGCCCGCCCCATTGTCTATTTGTAGTTTAATAAGTGAATTTAATGGAGAGCAGAGATTGAAAGTGAATTGAAACACCCCTTTGTGTTCCTTGGATGGATGGATGGTTTATTTTTTACTTTTTGTTTTCAATGGCCCATTTAAGACCCATATAATAGCATTTATCTTGGGCTGGGGGGGGCTATTCAGTCCATGAATTGGACCGGCTCTGCTTTCCACGCGCTTTGGCCGGGAGACGCTCGTTCCCCCATAAATTCACACTCCTGCTGCAAAATCACTCGCTCGCCGTCGGACAGAGAAAGACAGCGAGGCATGTTCAGCCACGAACGTGCACTTTGACCCCGAGGAGTGACTCCTTCCCAGCGCCTGAGCCCCTGATCGGCTACACCAAGATGCTCTGGACACTTTCTATGTTTTACGATTAATCAGAATCTTTCACACAGGCTGTTCTCACCTGCCATAAGTAATCCGCTCCACAAACCCTCACATGAGTCAAATTTTACTCCCAAACCAGTCAGATTAACTTCATGTACCATTCAAGATACCCCTTAGCAAAGAGGACATGAGCCAAAATATACTAGTAATACAACTGAAGAACACATATTAGATGAAGGAAAAGATGAAGTGTCCCTTTACCCAGCTACTTACAGCCATCATTCTGCATTTGCGGTAATAGAAACTAATAGAATAGGCCCTGACTGAGGTAACAGGACACTTCATGCAGGCCCCCCCCCCCCCCCCGGGGATATACCCCAGCCTTGCCCATCTGTCAAAATGTTACTTTATTCTTGCTTTTGGCCAATCTGAACGTCGCCCCCCCCCTCACGGAGGCCAGGGACCGATGCCTGCGGGTCCTTGGTGCCCCGCCCGCTCCAGACCCTGTATCTCGCTTTGGGGGCCATAACAGCCCTGCCCCCCCACCAGCATAGCCCATCGTGACGTCATCATTGTTTGGATAATAAACGGGTCAAATTTGCATCTTCCGTTCTGCTCAAATCTTCCCTTTTCTGCTCTACGCCGTTCCTCACGATGTATTTGTCTGTGAACTTATGAACGTTCTGGAGGCACCTGATGGGAAACAGTTCAGAAACGACGAAGCTAACTGGGCTGTACCCCATATCTCCTTCCTCGCATGACCCACTGGCAGAGGCTGAAACACACCATCCTACTGCCTGACCTGAGAGACCCTCTCAGCCTGTCCACACACCTGCAGCTTGCGGCCTGAGCTGTGTATCCACACAGCGATTCCTCATACATCATCAGTTACTACTGCCAGTCTTTTTTTAGTTCATATTGTCTGTCAATGTGATCTCTGAGGAAACCAGGAAGTGTAAGAAAGGAGGAAAAATATTTTAAAAATGAGTGTCATGTGTCAGTACTGGGCTTCTGAATGCAGAGAAGTACTTCCTGTTAGCGATCACATGCTTCACAGCGGAGAACGGTGGCTCTCTCTGCATCCGACTCCTCGTGTCCGGCGTCCACACACATATCACCCCCGTCGCCCCCGGAACTGGTGTGTCAGAGAGGTGGGGGCGGGTTCCTTGACAGAACCAGAGTCCCAAGGTGGGGGCCATATCAATCCACATCAGGCTATGGTTTCTCATTTCCTGATCACTCAGGTAGATGGGAAAATCCACCCTACCAGCTAGGGAATCTCCACTCTGCGGCTGAGTTTCGAGATCATAAAGCCTTTATCCCTCCATTAAAATTCTAATGGCTTATCTTGGTGTAGGAGTTGTGAGGGGGACTGGACCCCATCTCAGGCAGCACAGGGTCCACCCCAGATGGCATGCCACTCCATCACTGGGAACATAAACTCACACTCTGCCGGCAATGTAGAGACATCAATTATGCGGGCTGAATGTGAGAGTACCGTCTGTGAGAGTACTGTGCGTGAGAATACTGTGTGTGAGAGTACTGCTTGTGAGAGATTCGCATGTTTTTGTTTCAACCAACCAGTTGAGAATAAAGAGTCACAGTCAGAGAGTATTCAACTTGTTGGTTGAAACAAAATCCCAGTCTGGACTTTTACTCTCTGGACCTGAATTACCCAACTCTGGTGAGAGTATTGTGTGAGAGAGAATCTCGTGTGAGAGTACTGTGTATGAGAGTACCATGTGTGAAAGTACTGTGTGAGAGAGAATCTCGTGTGAGAGTACCATGTGTGAGAGTACCGTGTGTGAGAGTACTGTGTGTGAGAGTACTGCTTGTGAGAGAATCCTGTGTGAGAGAATCCTGTGTGAGAGTACTGCGTGTGAGAGTACCGTGTGTGAGAGAATCCTGTGTGAGAGTACTGCGTGTGAGAGTACTGCGTGTGAGAGTACTGCGTGTGAGAGTACCCACAGGAAACCCCTGTGCATGGGGGAACATAGCTACATGAACATATCCTGGAATGCTGAGCACTGTCCCTGTTACTGTATGGTATCGTGAGGGAACTTATTAATTAATGGGTAAAATTTGGCTTGTGAAGCCCTGCACTGAGGCCTGTTCTGTATGTGTGTGTGTGTGTGTGTGTGTGTGTGAGCTGCGGGCCCAGCATGTACTACAGTCCTGCTGTTATACCCAAGCTGTCGCCATGGCAACGGGATTAAATGCGAAGACGTGCTGGAGGTTTGCGGGCTGCGTGGTCCTCCGGTGCGGGGCTGCCGAGGCTAAAGACAAGCGGAGAACATCTCCTCCCAGGGACGGGAACTAACTGAGGGAGGGCGGAGAGAGAGGGGAGGCAGAGAGCGAGAGAGAGAGAGAGAGAGAGAGAGACTTACTGTTTACATTGGAGTGAGAGAAAGAGGGAAGAAAGGGGAGACAGAGAGAGGCTTACTGTCTGTGAGAAAGAGAGAGACGGGGAAAGAATCATTATAGCTTAGAAAGAGGCGCGTATAGATAGATAAAGGCTGTTGAGAGACACTCTGTTCACGTGTTATTTTGTAGAACAGAGGGAAGGAGAGACAGAGAGAGAAGGAGAGACAGAGTGAAAGATTCTCAGGCACCGGGTCCACTGCCTCTCTGGGCTTATGCAGACCGGGCGAGGAAGGTCAGCGGGACGCAACCTGATCAGCACCCGGGAGCTGGAGGGACGTGGCACTGGCGCATGCACTGGGTCTTAGCAGGGCATGCATGGTGCTGCCTTTTTATTTCCAGGCAGGTAGGTCCACTGGGGGGTATCATGGTGCTGGGGGGGGTCTGTCTGGCCCGGGGCTGTGTTAATCCTGGTAATTAGCGTGTTGTTTCTCGCCTGGGAATGCAGCGGGGCGGACTGTGAGGAATCTCTCCATGCTTGTTGTCGTTGTCGCTACTCGACCATCTGTGTGTTGGCTTCATGTCAGGCTCATTAGCACCGAGGGGCATCCTTACACACCCACAAGGCCGTCCACACAAACAGGGACTCCACATGAGCACCTTCAGCTGGTCATCTTAATCCGTCACCTTTAAGTCCAGGCTAGAGTGCCCCCTACAGGTTGATGATGGACATTTCTCATGAACGAAGGGGCCCTCTGTTCATGACGGGGGATCAATTCCGCTCCGGAGTGACGGTGACACTCTGCTACTCTTCCCTTGGCCCCCTTCCTGTGCTGTGGAGTGTGGCTGTGCATTCACCTGTGTGACCTTGCGTTTGTGTGTGTGTGTGTGTGTGTGTGTGTGTGTGTGTGTGTGTGGGGGGGGGGTCCTCCCTGGACCCACAAACGCAGAGCATTAACTTGCTACAGAAGAACATCGAAGGAAATTAATGGTTTGAATATTGTAACCTTGTTAACTTTGTTATAAAAATAAAGTAACCCGGGTTAATCGATCATCCGCAAACGGCCTGTTTGTAATTGTATTTGTAATTGTAATTACTATAGTGGGTTGCAGAGCACTAGTTGCATCATGGGTTTGGCTTGTTTCCCAGCATGCCTTGCTGTCCATAGAGAGTGTCGGACAATCCTGCGCGTCTGCGACTCCGGAGAGCAATGAGAAATGCGTCTAACTGCGGCCTCCTGCCTGCGGCTGTCTCTCCCCACTCCAGACCGAGTTGGCATGGAGGAGACACGCTAACACTGCACCCCCCCACCCCCTCCAGCTGAGGCCCGTGAAGAGAGCGAGCAGGTGTGTGTGAAGATGTGGCTGCATCTCGCCCTCCTCTGGATGTTCTTCTACGCCCCCCGGCTCTGGGGGCTGCCCTTCAAGTCCGACCTGGAGCTGGACGTCACCCCCAGGATCACCGTGCCCTTCAGCGGTAGGATCACCCCCCCACGTCTGTGTCCTGCGTCTGTCTCCCACCCCCCCACCATCCGCTGGCCCGCCCGAGTTCCTCCTCGTTCGGAGTCGTTCTGTTTTGCGGGGGTTTCTGCTTTCTAGAATCTTTCTAGAATCTTCCAAGACTCCTTGTCGGACTGTCAGACTGCATAAGTCACCCCTATGCAGCCCTGTCCTACTTAACCAAGTGCAAACATACTGCCGAATGCTTTTAGCGCTCGTCCTCGTTGTCGAAGCCGGCAGGCCACTGGCAGATAAAAACATAGTGGGGGTCCATACTGCATCGGGGAGTTGGGGGGCGGGGCCTGTCCCTTCCTCTCAGATGTGTTCTGTGCGATGATGTCACACGGTGTCGGCATGGTAACGGCTCCCACTAGGGGGGGCCGGGGGAGGAATGTAAACCTTTAGGAGGTCTGGTAAATGTTTAGCCAGCTCTAGCTGCGCCTGCAGCCAGGCAGGCGTGGCTGCCGTGGAAACGGGGCCCGGATCGCGTCCAACTCGGAGCTGGGACTCGCAGGGGGGGCTGGATCTGCCTTCCTTATCGTGGCCATCAGAGTTCCTGCTCAGACCTGCATGCGTGGAGCTGACCCCCCCGGAATGACAGAGAGTGAGTCACCCCTCTGTCTGCATGGGCACAGGGCCAACACACCTCATCTCACGGCAATGCAGGCCCCTCCCACTGCCCCAGGGAAGCTCCGCCCACCCACGTTCGAGATGAGCACAGTAACATGCGTATTTAAGGCCATGTGTTTTTATTTAATATGCCATGTAGTGCAGGGAGGTGCAGTGAAGGTGTTTCTGCACGTGTGTGAGCTTGTGTGTCCTTGTCTGCGAGTCCCAGGGAGGTTTCAGTGTGGCCGTCCTCTGCCAGAATCCCTCTGTTCTATTGACACAAATCCCAGCACACCTCATCCTCTTCCATATTTTTTTTTTATATTTAAATGAATTTCATTGATTTAGCAGATACTTTTATCCAAAACGATATACATTATTTGAGAAAGCGGGGGGGGGGGGGGGGGGGTTAAGGCCCTTGCAGTGACATCACTCTGCTGACCCTGGGATTTGAACCAGTGACCTACCGATCACCAGCACAGCATCCCAAGCTCTCCACATGGTGCTGCTGCCTCGCCGTGTTTTTCCTGCAGGTTGTCCTGTCCGGTCCCGCATTATATTGAGGGGAGGGGGTGTCTTCTTGTCTTGCTGTGTTCGTACAGTAAAGCCCCCCATCATCACTGGTAGCTGCCGCTCTCCTCCGGCCCACAACGGCCTGTTGTGTTACCCGCGCCGCTCTCACTCTCCCCTTTGCCCCCCTCCCCATCTCTCCCTGGGTTTTGTGGAAAACGCACGGCGACCCCACCCGCGCATCTAAGTCACCCTGTGCCTTCTGTCTGCACTGGGCCCTGGAGACAGCCTGTGGGGGGGTGGGGGTCTGGAGACAGCCTGTTGGGGGGGGTGGCCTAACATTGGGTCAGATGGGTCTTGATAGGTTCCTGCCCCGATGGGCATCAGTAGCGGAAACTCAGGCAGGAGGGACAGGGCAGACGGAGCCCTGTGGGGGGTGTTTTTCCATTGCTCACATCTTTTCTCAGAGCGCCCCCCCACCGTGAAAGCTCCTTGCAGTGCAATGTTTGATGTTTTCAGCTGACCATGTGACCTAGTCATGTGACCTGAGCTCCTTATCTGAACCAGTGCTGGATTCCCCCAGAAAACGACCTTTAAGGAGCAGCTGTATGAATGCGGTTTGATTGACTTGCTGACTGAAATGTCTCTCATACCTGTTGACGTCTCCCCACAATGCGGGGGCCAGTAGACCCAGTTCAGCTGGAATCTCACATAGCTGGTTCACCCACACCTTGATTCACCTGCCCGGGGAACAGGATTGGCAGGAGGTGTATGTGCTGTCACTGTGTGTGTATATGTGTGTGTGTGTGTGTATGTGTGTATGTGTGTGTGTCTATGTGTCTGTGTGTGTGTGTGTGTGTATGTGTGTGTGTGTGTATGTGTGTATGTGTGTGTGTCTGTGTGTGTCTGTGTGTGTGTGTGTATGTGTGTGTGTCTGTGTGTGTGTGTGTATGTGTGTATGTGTGTGTGTCTGTGTGTGTATGTGTGTGTGTGTGTATGTGTGTATGTGTGTGTGTCTGTGTGTGTCTGTGTGTGTGTGTGTATGTGTGTGTGTCTGTGTGTATGTGTGTAAGTGTGTGTGTGTGTGTGTGTATGTGTGTGTGTGTGTATGTGTGTATGTGTGTGTGTCTGTGTGTGTCTGTGTGTGTATGTGTGTGTGTCTGTGTGTGTGTGTGTATGTGTGTGTGTGTGTATGTGTGTGTGTCTGTGTGTGTCTGTGTGTGTGTGTGTATGTGTGTGTGTCTGTGTGTGTGTCTGTGTGTGTGTGTGTATGTGTGTGTGTCTGTGTGTGTGTATGTGTGTGTGTGTGTGTGTGTGTGTGTGTGTATGTGTGTGTGTGTGTGTGTGAGTGTGGGTGGGTCTGCCTGCTCAGTGCAGGTACAGGCTGTCATTAGGGTTCGGCTGGGGAATGACAAGACCTGCAGATCCCCCCCCATCCCCGGATATGGGGAGCGGGGGGGCATCCTTCCTGAGTCCCAAACCTTGATGGTGGCTAATAAACCTTCTCCGCTAGGAGGTCATTTCAGGTCCTGTGGGCCATGCCCCCCCACCCCCCAGTGATGGCTCACCTTTAACAGGGGGGGCTGGTGAGAGCTGGCTGAGACAACTGGTGCCCCAGGCACTGAGACGTGGCCCAATGCATGTGCTGTCTTGTCGACGATTGGATCAGACCAATCATGTTGTAGAATGACCCTCATTGGGGGTGGGGGCGGAGAACAAAGCTCATGAAGCAGTGTCTGCATGTGCGAACGCAGCCAGGTCTCCAGGAAGCGACTGCGCTGTAAATCGGGGGGGGGGGGGGGGGGGGCTCAACAAGACAAACATGACGCAAGGAGAAGCTGACTGGTCAGGGTAAACAGCATCTGGGGGGTGGACTGTATGCACTGAGGGGGTCAGGTGTAAGGAGAGGCATGGACACCCAGGGTTGCGTGGGAGGTCAGGTGAACACATATCTGTCTTTTATACTGCCCCCCCGTACCCAAATAAAGGCACATGGTTCTGTCTGCCAAGCCTGAAGGCCTCAGATATGTTTTGCATGTGAGCACCAACCCAGTCAAGGGTGATTGTGCATCTGGGGGTAGCAGGGGGTCACCCTGGGGGGGGGGCAGCCTGGGCGGGGCCGGGGCCGGGGGGAGGGGAGCGGCCTGGGTGGGGCTGTATCATGTCTTTAGTAGCTGGTTCTGGTTCAGCTCGATCATCCAGTATCCTAGCAGGTCACGCTGTGATCTTCAGGAGGGTGACTGGTGTCGTTGACTATGAAGGCCTTCCCATAATGAAGACTGGTCCGCACAGGGTTGGGGGAGGGGGGGCACGCCCAGGCCTGTGGAGAAGAAGCAGGCCTTCAGGTACTTAGGAAGCAGGTTTGCAGTGAAAAG
The DNA here is from genome assembly GCF_048594095.1 of Paramormyrops kingsleyae. Taxonomy (NCBI): domain Eukaryota; kingdom Metazoa; phylum Chordata; class Actinopteri; order Osteoglossiformes; family Mormyridae; genus Paramormyrops; species Paramormyrops kingsleyae. Next base: position 21,085,538 of record NC_132816.1, read on the forward strand.
CTTAAGTATCATTACCTGGAAGAGTTTCTGTGAGGTGTGTGCGTGTGCAGGTCAGGGCCCCTGCGGGGGCGTGGCAGACTGGGAGGGGCGGCTCTTCGCGTGACTCTGGGTGGAAATGTGACGCTGAGGAGCCTCACAAAGCCGCCTGCGGGACCTCCTCACCCGCGGTGACGGTTTCCTTGGTGCCATCCGCTTACAGTGCATCCTTTCTCTTTCTGGAACTGGACCAGCATTTTCGGGCCCAGCCTGTGACTCCCAGGCTACGTGCGACTGGGGCGTCGGAAGGGGGGGGGGCGGGGTCTTGCTGCTTGTCTGCAGAAGAATGAACCGTGGACGCGAGCGCCATCATGGCGCCCCCACTGGGGAGGCTCTGGCTGAGCGTTGCCCTGGGGGCTTTGGGGGGGGCGTGTCAGTCAGGCTGTCTTAACTACATGTTGTCTGTGTAGCCCTCTGTATTTTCTTACATAACCTTGGTTCCCACAAAATACTCTTTTTATGAGGAGGGGGCTGGGTGAGGGGGAGGGGTAGTGATCAGGTGACCCAACCTTTAGCCCTCCTAAATTCCCCTTCCTGAGCTGCCCTGCGGTCCCCTTGCTGTACCCTGTACGCTCTCCACAGGGGCCTATAGGAGGACATGGCCTCACAGGCACCCGCCCCAGCCGCAAGCTGATTGGCTCTCAGGAAGCCCCATCCTGGTTCAAAACATATTATTGGCTAATGATAAGGTTTGGTGCCTCTGTATGAATTATGGCCTCTCCTATGCCCCCCCCCCCCCCCCCCCCCACCTTAAAAATTGCTAGATTCAACCTTGGTTCTTCCTCATAGAAACATGAGTGTTTAAAGACCGAAAGCACAAAACACAATAATAATCAGACCAAATCACGCACAAGCGTTACCTGATCCCGCGATGGTCACACGTGCAGCACAATGTGGATGGGGTGAGCAGGTTTGTGGACACACATGGATGTGGGCAATTTCACACACAGACAGACACACGTTTAAGTTCATATCTTTGTGGGGACTCTATTCATTTCTAGGAGCAAAACTCTAATCCCAACATGACGACCTTAACCCCTACCCAGCCCTAAATAAATAGCAAAATTGCACATTGTGGGGAAATTTGGTACATAACATACACACACACACACACACACACACACACACATACACACCCCCGTGTGAGTGGGTCTCCCAGCTATCCCCCGCGGGCGTGGTGGCTCATAGGACCCCACGGGTGGGACAGTGCCACGCTGCATGCGCCCAAACCCAGGAAACAGAGCACGCATTGTGATTGCTTCCTATGATCTGGGCTTACCCACCACCTGGCTAAACCTGTTATCCGTGATACGGAAGCCATATCACATTTCCAGGGGATTTAAAAAATAGGACTAACTGTTCCGTGTGTTTGCTTGGCGAATCCGCCCCTGTTCAGGTGCCCTTACCATGGGAATTTTGTAAATAAGGGTAACACTTATCAAGCACACAATACACGGCCAAATTATAGCAAATTATTTGTACTGCTACAGGATCCCTGGTTATGGTGTTCTGATTGGCCGCACACCAAGAACACTGACCGGCCAATCATATAATGTCTGAATATGTGCTCAAGCATTCATTGGTTAAACCAGTGGCTGGTCCTTCTGCCTTTATCTAGTTGTTGCACTTCTGTGCTGTATAAAATGTGGCAGCAAATCACTGGTGCATTGAAACATAAGTTCTCAGGAGCAATGTATAGATGGGAAAGTGTGGGGGAGAGTCGGCATGGCAACGTGCAACTCAATGGACCCCCCCCAGGCAGAGCGACACCCCCACCCTCGTCATACTCTGGGCCCACGGGGAGTGGCAGCATGGGGGACACACTCCGGCTGGATTGGCCCTCGACGCGATCGTACAATGGCAGCTTTTGTGGAGCTGTGTGAGAGAGAGTGTCAACACACGCCCCGCTCTCCGGGCCAGAACTGACACGAAATCACAGACAGTCCCATCTTCTGTCCCTGTCAGCTGATTGGATAACTTCTGTGATGTCATGGAACAAGTAACACTTTGACGGGAGAGGGTTGTGTCCCCACGAGACAATAGCTAATACTGACCAATACCACAGCACCTGAAAGGGAATCCTTACCGCCGGAGTCAGAATGGGTAAACGCAGCCCAAGGGAGGAGAATGTGATCGGGGTTATTTGGGAGGTACAAAAGCTGAGATAGAGGAGGTGCACAGGATGAATGGAGGACAGGCGGCTGTTCCCCGCTTGGAGGACGTGCTTCAGTTCGGTTGCCATATGTTCGGCTGGTGAAGATCAAGCCCTGACCAGCAGGTGGCGACACGGTTAAGAACACACGTTTGTATGTGAAACTGCCGAGGGTCTGAATGGAGAGACCTGTCATGGCCCTCAGCGGGGATCATAACCGATAATCACTCCAGTGATGAGCGGAATGAAAGGGTATTATAATCTGGATGAAACTGTCCCCTGAGCAGTAAAGTGATAATCAGATCTGATGTGACAGAAACACAGATCTGTCTTTTATACTGCCCCCCCGTACCCAAATAAAGGCACAGATTTCAGGCTCCTCATTCAAATCCGCGTTGGGGAGTGTCATCTGCCTCATCTGGAGGCCTGTGCAGTGCTCTGGGCCCGGTCCAGACCCGAATGTGCAGTACTCTGGGCCCGGTCCAGACCCGAATGTGCAGTGCTCTGGGCCCGGTCCAGACCCGAATGCCCAGAACGGCTGTTCCACTTTGATCTCCTGATTGTGGAGAAGGAGAATATGGGGGGGGGGGCGAAAGCAACCACACAGACGGTGGCCTGCCAGCTGGTGAAATGCTTGTAGATCCTCTTCCAGGTTGGAGGGTCTCAGGAACTGCAGGGTGGAAATGAACTTCTGCTCTGACTTGCCTCTACAGGTCGGACTGAAGCTGCTGTTCCAGATGGTTCTGAGGGTAGCTGCATGGTGGACAGGCTCTTTTTGGCGGGTTAGTGGGGGGGGGGGGGGGTACTGTTTCTGAATTATCAAAACTCCACCCCCAACAGCCACTTTAGTTTTCTACTAGAACTTTCTGCAGGCCATTGTATCCCCTGCCCTGTCAACTGACGCAATAATGAACCAGCAAGTTCTCAGCTCATTTGACGTTTTTCTTTTGAGATTTACTGAACTACTGACTGGCTGCAGGACTCTTTACTGGCTCTTAAATAAAAACCAGTATACAGTGTCAGGCCAGCTGCAGAGCACTGGAATCTGTCTGTCTACACACCGCAACATTGTGTCCTTGAATGGAATCCCCTCTTTGCAAAGCACTAGTGTTTCCGTTAAACAGCAGAATTTACCTCGTGCGTGTGAGTAAGAGGCAGGGAAGGTTTTTGTTCGTTAGTAGAGATGGGGGGGGGTCCATTTCTAAGCTCAGCTCTATGAGCCATTGGATGTTAGACCTTGTCGCGAACTGTTGTCAGTCTGCCAGAGGTCAGGGAGATATTCTGGCCAGCCGAGAGGAGCGGGTACGTGTGTGTGAGTGTGTGTGAGTGTGTGTGTGATTCTTCAGGCTGGCCCGGCGCCATTTCATGTTCACCTGAGCAGCTCTGTGGGGTCCTGGCTTGGGTTCCGGGGGCCTGGAGCCCTTGGAGCAGAGACTCAGACCAACCCCCATCCATTTGGGTTTGGGGGAACCCTGACAGTCTGTCAGAGGTTTTAATGTCATGCCATATTCAGCTAGAAGCCTGGAAACTTCTACTGAGTCAAGTGCCGTGGTCAAGGCGGTAGTAAGAAGGTATCTCTATCAAGACAACTAGTTATCCTGGTTACAGGTACAGCAGCAGGCTGTCTCTGCTGAGACAGTTACAGTAATGACCCTGTTCAAGGGGACAGTATGAGGGTATCCTCTAGGATCAGTACAGCAGTGAGATCAGTACAGCAGTGGGATCAGTGCAGCAGTGGGGTCAGTGCAGCAGTGAGATCAGTGCAGCAGTGGGGTTAGTGCAGCAGTGAGATCAGTGCAGCAGTGGGGTCAGTGCAGCAGTGGGGTTAGTGCAGCAGTGAGATCAGTGCAGCAGTGAGATCAGTGCAGCAGTGAGATCAGTGCAGCAGTGGGATCAGTGCAGCAGTGAGATCAGTGCAGCAGTGGGGTCAGTGCAGCAGTGAGATCAGTACAGCAGTGGGGTTAGTGCAGCAGTGGGGTTAGTGCAGCAGTGAGATCAGTGCAGCAGTGGGGTCAGTGCAGCAGTGGGGTCAGTGCAGCAGTGGGGTTAGTGCAGCAGTGAGATCAGTGCAGCAGTGAGATCAGTGCAGCAGTGGGATCAGTGCAGCAGTGAGATCAGTGCAGCAGTGGGGTCAGTGCAGCAGTGAGATCAGTACAGCAGTGGGGTTAGTGCAGCAGTGGGGTTAGTGCAGCAGTGAGATCAGTGCAGCAGTGGGGTCAGTGCAGCAGTGGGGTCAGTGCAGCAGTGAGATCAGTACAGCAGTGGGGTCAGTGCAGCAGTGAGATCAGTGCAGCAGTGGGGTCAGTGCAGCAGTGAGATCAGTGCAGCAGTGGGGTCAGTGCAGCAGTGAGATCAGTGCAGCAGTGGGGTCAGTGCAGCAGTGAGATCAGTACAGCAGTGGGGTCAGTGCAGCAGTGGGGTCAGTGCGGACAGCTGTAGAGTATCTCATCTATAAGCAGCAGAGCTTTTGGTTGGCAGGCCTGTCTGGCTTTTGTATGGGGGCCGAGGTGTACAGGAGAGACAGGGAGGTGGGGAGGTGAGTCAGCAGGGAGCATGGAGCAGGGGTGTCCCCCCCCAGCAAGCTAGCGAGCTGCTGCCCAGGTACTGCAGCTTGATGGGGGGGGGGGACTCCCAGTCTGTAAGGGGGGAAGGCAGGTCCACAGCAAGGCCAACAGGGAGAGCAGGAGGGATAGAGAAGGAGGGATTGAGGAGGAGGAATTGAGGAGGAGAAAGAGCAAGGAGGAAAAGGTGACAGTGGAGGTGACCGAGAAGTGTAAGAGGAAGGGGATGATGAGAAAGAGGGGAGGAAGAGAGTGGGAGAGGTAGCAGCCCCAGATAGAGGGCAGCTGTGGTTGGCGCCCCCCCCTGGCGGGCAGGGGTAATGTAGCACAGCAATCCCACAGAGCTCACATGTACCAGCATGGCCCAGAAAGGAGCAGCCCACATAGTCAGACCTCGAAAAGGAAAGTGGGGCATCCCATAATGCACCTGTCCTGTGGCAGAGACATGGGGGGCGGGGTGCTGGGTAGAGCTCAGAGGCCTTATAGACGGTGGGATACTCACAGGGGTGTTAGGGTTAGTGTATACTAACTGGACGGGGTCAGGGGTCAGCGCTGGGGTGCAGACAAGGGGGCTGGGGGTGGAAACGGGGGGCAGGAGGCAGAGGAGGTCACAATTTACGGGGGCTGCATCCGGATTTGGAGTTCGGGGGGCACAGACTGGGGTGCGGGGTCACTTCATATGTGTCTGATCACTGGTCATATTAGAACACACCCCACACCCTGAGGCCTGTCCCCTCCAGCTGTGATTTTGGCCCCCACCCCCCCAGTTTGGTAACTCATCATCACTGGTTCCTACCTCCATCCCCTATCACACGGCTTTGTGTTCCATCCCTTCGAGAACAAGTCAGGCAATGTTAATATTGTTTTGGTTATCCATCCATCCATCCATCCATCCATCCATCCATCCATCCACACACACACCACAAACTCCCAAGCGCCTGGACTCTGGCCGGAGTCTCTGACTGTGGCCCTTTGCTGCTCCAGGGCTGCTGGGATGCCGGCGCTTTGGTTCCAGTTGGGCGCGTAACTACAGCACGCTGCTGCTGGAGGACAGCGAGGCCGTGCTCTACGTGGGCGCGCGCGAGGTGCTCTACGCCCTGGACGCCCGCAACATCTCTGCTCCCGGCGGCAACCAGTCTGTGAGTCCGGGTCCGAGGTGCCCTGTGCAGGGTGCCTGCCTCTTTTACGCTGGAGGCTTTACTGGGAAAATGAGAGGGTGGGGCAAGAGGGTCACCCCCCCTCTGTAAGCAGGACCCTGATGTGGCTGGTTTGTTTGTTTCAGATCCGCTGGGAGGCTTCAGCTGGACAGAAGCAGCAGTGTGTGAACAAAGGGCGAGACAATCAGGTGTGTGTGTGTGTGTGTGTGTGTGTGTGTGTCCTGTGTGTGTGTGTGTGTGTGTGTGTGTGCTGTGTGTGTGTCTGTCTGTCTCTGTGTGTGTCTGTGTGTGTGTATGTGTGTGTGTCTGTCTGTCTGTGTGTGTGTGTGTGCTGTCTGTGTGTGTGTGTCCTGTGTGTGAGTGTGTGTGTGTGTGTGTGTGTGCTGTCTGTGTGTGTGTGTGTGTGTATGTGTGTGTGAGCTCCCCAGCTGCCAGGCCGCACAGGTTCTCCCCTCCAAACTCGCTTCCTGCTCCCCAGGTCTTGCTTACAGGCCTTTCAGACGGACTGCAGGCTGGTTTCGGGGAGCGTGCGGCCGCCCCCCTCCCCTGCCTGAAGCTCTTCTTCTCTGTGCTCCCCTCAGACCGAGTGCTTCAACCACATCCGGTTCCTGCAGAGGTTCAACGAGACCCACCTGTACGCCTGTGGCACCAATGCCTTCCGGCCACTCTGCGTCTACATCGTAAGACCCCCCCCAACTGGCCTGTCACAGACATACTTGGGTGGGAGGTGGTGGGTGAGGGTCTCCAAGCCTCCTCCTCACAAGCCCTTTGTCCGCCGCTCCTGCAGGACTCCGAACGGTTCACCTTCACTTCGCGCTTCGAGGAAGGTCGCGAGAAGTGTCCTTACGACCCAGCTAAAGGACACACCGGCCTCTTCGTGGGTAAGGGGGCGGAGCCTCCGTTGTCACAGCAAGTCTGTCAACCGGCATGGTTATCGGACCGCAGAGTCTCTTGTTATGTGAAGATGCTTCCTCTAGGGGGCGGTGCAGGTGGTTCTCAGGTGACTGGGATAGAGTTGGGAGCTGACACGTCTCATTTTTGTGTGTGTGAGTGTGTGTGTGTGTGTGTGTGTGTGTGTGTTCATGTGTGTGTGTGTGTGTGTGTGTGTTCATGTGTGTGTGTGCCTGTGACTGACCTCTTTCATATCAGCATCAGAGCCGGATGGACTGACTGATACATACACCCCCTCACGCCCTGCCAGATGGCGAGATGTACACGGCCACGCAGTATGATTTCCGCAGCTCCCCCGACATCCGTCGAAACTTTCCCAACCCTGTGGTGAAGACTGAAGAAGGTCCCATCCGCTGGCTGCTCGGTGAGGCCTGCTGGGGGGCAGGGGGGGTTGTCTTGGGCTGACTTGGACACTCCAGTGACCCTTACAGGGGGGTGTACCATGAAACAGGATTTCTTGCTTATTGGATTTGAGGTAGTCTGAGCTAAATGTAAGGGAACGCAGATAAAGGCCTTGTGGAACACCCCCCCACTGCTGGTGTCAATGTGCATGTATTGGGGGATAAAGGGGTGACATGAGCACGATTTGTCCCAGAACCTCAGCAGGTGGTCGAATGGAGCCATTCACACCAGCCCGATGGATCTCGGCCCGGCCCAGCGCCGGACACCAGGCCCGCATCCTGCATCAATATTTATAAACTGCTTTGCAAATATTTGCTCACAATATAAACTCGTGCGAGAGGCAGCCCAAGTCACGGTTGCATATTTGTACGTGACGTGCAAAAGGTGGTCCTGTGGGCAGCCATGTTTGTATCCATGCTGCTTAGAGGGGCAAGCTGGGCCACGTATGTCACGTGTGAGTGCATCTTTCTCTCCATGTGTCACATGTGAGTGCATCTTTCTCTCCATGTGTCACGTGTGAGTGCATCTTTCTCTCCATGTGTCACATGTGAGTGCATCTTTCACTCTGTGTGTCACGTGTGAGTGCATCTGTCTCTCCATGTGTCACGTGTGAGTGCATCTTTCTCTCCATGTGTCACGTGTGAGTGCATCTTTCTCTCCATGTGTCACATGTGAGTTCATCTTTCACTCTGTATGTCACGTGTGAATGCATCTGTCTCTCCATGTGTCACGTGTGAGTGCATCTTTCTCTCCATGTGTCACGTGTGAGTGCATCTTTCTCTCCATGTGTCACGTGTGAGGGCATCTTTCACTCCGTTATGTCATGTGTGAGGGCATCTTTCACTCCATGTGTCACGTGTGAGGGCATCTTTCACTCCATGTGTCTCGTGTGAATGCATATTTTTCTCCATGTGTCACATGTGAGTGCATTTTTTACTCCATGTGTCACGTGTGAGTGCATCTTTCACTCTGTATGTCTCGTGTGAGTGCATCTTTCAGGGCACACAAAAAGTGAATTCTGCCCAAATCTTCAGATGGACCCAGCAGTTGTTGCTGAGGTGCAATGATAGTTCTTCACATACACAAACTTTTTATCAAGAAACAAACACAATCCTGCCTAGTACAGTTTAAGTTTTTACGATATTAAATTGTTTTCATGAGGTGACCAGTGGTGTCAAAACCTAGAGTCATGGGGTCATAGAGGCTGCTGTCAGTGGTTTCTCTAGTTTCATTTGTTTTGCTGGTTTCACTGGTTTATCTGGATTCACTGGTTTTGCCGGTTTCATTGTTTTCACTGATTTTGTTGGTTTCACTAGTGGTCTTGTGTACTCACTTTGTATGCCGCTGTTTTTTAAAGAAAACTTTTTTGTGGAATGGCGGTTTACTGTGACGTTTGGTGCCTGAAGTTGGATTCAAACCTGCGTCAGGTGATCTGCCCTGATGAGCATCCAGTAGTGCAAATGTGTAAAATACCCTGTGCTGGATGGGGGCTGTTTGCCTGTGACTTGAATCCCAGGCTGAGGGGGCGATATGTGTGGTTCCAGAGGCCGACTTTGTGGGATCCGCCATGCTGCGGGAGAGCATCAACAGCTCCATTGGGGATGATGACAAGATCTACTTTTTCTTCACGGAGAGGAGTCAGGAGCAGACGGCCTACTACAGTCAGACCAGAGTGGCCAGGGTGGCTCGCGTGTGTAAGGTGCGTCAGCCGTAACGTTAAACAGACATCGACAGATACCAGCACCCACGTCACCGCTTACCGTCACCATGACAATGTCCAAATCCACCTTCATCTCCACCACTGGTGGCTTTGATAAAGTTGATGATGCAGTGACTGTTCCTTCCTCTATAGAAGCTTGGTTCTAATGTGATTAATGCTCCCTCCATGGATCTAATGAGACGGAACACTCACTCTGAGAGTGCATGGTTCTGATGAGATTGACGCTTCCTTGCAGACAGCATGGTTCTAATGAGATTAATACTCCCTTGCAGAAAGCATGGTTCTAATGAGACGGAACACTGACTCTGAGAGTACATGGTTCTGATAAGATTGACGCTCCCTTGCAGAAATCATGGTTCTAATGAGACTAATACTCCCTCGCAGAAATCATGGTTGTGATGAGATTGATGCTCCCTCTCAGATAGAAGCATTCCTACCAGGTGAATGTTTGCTCTCAGAACGCATGGTTCACGCTGTCTCATTATTGCACACAGCCCTTGCAGATACTCCAGTCAGCTCCTACCAAAGGTTAGTTTCTGGTCCCCAGTCAGGACTGCTTTTAAATCCACGGCCGATGCTGCACTGACTGGTAACCAGGCCAGCGAATACATCAGGCCTCAGAGTGGAGGGACGATGCTGAGCTGCGGCGGTGTAGGTCCGCCGGTGTCCCCCGCCGGCTAAATGGCCGTCACATGACTCATGGCGTGGGGGCAGGGAACAGTCAAAGTGGCGGTCAGAGAACACGGGAGCAAGGAGCATGTGCAGGTCGGGCTCAGCAAATCCCAAAAAATGCAGGGAGAGAGAGCCCCCATCCAGGTGATACTCCTGGCCGCTCCGGCCCCTCTGGCCCTGAGCTTTTGGATCCAATCCTCTGATGGCTGAAGAGTAATTAGAGGGATAATTAATATGGTAACGAAGACTCAGCATGAGCCATAATGTTTAAAACACGTGATGCAGTAGCAACACAGACAAGGCTGAGGTCTGCCTAACGGCACGTGTGTGTGTGTGTGTGTGTGTGTGTGTGTGTGCGTGTGTGTGGGAATCTCGTTTGTCGCCTCGGTGCGGGCATGCTGCCGCTCGCCTCTGCACCCGTGCGTGTCTGTGTTCTTTCCCTCGGGAGCTCAGAGCTCTTGCCCAATCTCGGGGCAGGCTGGTCTGAACTCGCTCCGTGTTTGATGGTGAGCCCAGATACGGCAGGAGGGACAGGGCACATCTGGGAAGTTCATTCCGAGGTTTCAGCCCCGCAACGTTTGGATGGATCCCTCCGGCATATGATGTCATTTACTGCAGCCCACATCACTCTGCATGTGACCTTTGACCCTTGTCTCTGATCCATTTCCTTAATTAATAGAGCAGCGACTGGCCACCAGAGTTTGATTTAGTTACCCCCCCCCCCCATCATAAAGCTCAAGAGAGTGTGACTGTGGTGCCCCCCCCTTACCGACCGCCGCTCCTCCATCTGCTCCTCCAGGGGGACTGGGGGGGCCAGCGCACCCTGCAGAAGAAGTGGACCTCCTTCCTGAAGGCTCGGCTGCTGTGCTCCATCCCCGACTACGAGTTCCACCTCAATGTGCTGCGTGACGTCTTCGTCATGGAGGCCCCAGGACAGGCCTCCCAGGACAGCATCTTCTACGGCATCTTCGGCCTGGAGTGGTGAGGCTGGAGCGGGATTTGGGGAAAGGGCGGGTCATGAGGGGAAGGAGGAGAAAGCCATTGGTAGAGCCAGCCCTGGGGGCGGGATTTGGGGAAAGGGCGGGTCATGAGGGGAAGGAGGAGAAAGCCATTGGTAGAGCCAGCCCTGGGGGCGGGATTTGGGGAAAGGGCGGGTCATGAGGGGAAGGAGGAGAAAGCCATTGGTAGAGCCAGCCCTGGGGGCGGGATTTGGGCCTCGGCTCTGTAATCATTTTTAATGCGTCTTTTAATTTAACTTCTATCAAATTAAGCCAGTCGACCGAGAACTGGGACGTTTGCTGAGCTGCAGTGTTTATTAAAACTGACATTATTCAAACAAATGTAGGTTAAACAGAACAGCTTCAAATAATAATAACAAAAAAGGAAATACCAACGAGGAATAAGGGGAACTTTACAGTCTATGTTAAGAAAAGGGTCTTACAGTCATTTTAAAAATAATATAATGATAAACTGTGAAGGATGCAGAGATCTGGGTGAGCCTGGGACTGCAGGAAGGGTTGTGGGTGGAGCTGGGCTCTGGGGGCGTGTCATTCAGTAGGGGGTGGGGTCAGGGCAGTGCCCTAATGAGACCTGGCTTGGGGTGTTTGGGAAAATCTGAGCTGATTACTGGGTGGATGTGTGTCAGAGAAGTGGGCCAGGGATCGAGGCTGAATAAAACCGTGTTTCATCTCCTGAGGCTGGTGAGGACATCGAGAACCCTCCAGGTCCCCTCCAGGTCCCCTCCCCCGGCACTGGGCTCTAAAGAGCCAGCAAAGCATCCATGTTTAAAGCCCACCCTCCAGGTGCCGTGCCGGCGCTCCGCAGATCGACCCTCGGGGTTCTAGTGTGTGGGCTGCAGGGACGGCTGCTTGGTGAATCTTTTGGGGATGGGTCTGGATTATGTTGTGTTTCGGTCTGGACGCAGACCATAGTCCACCAATTTGAGTACCTCTGATCTATATAATGCACAATACTACCCAGGTGTGATAAACACAGTGGAACTCGAATGCATCTAAATCTCATCCCTCATTTTGGGTTTACATGATTATATGGGGAGAGTATAAAACTTTGAGAAGGCTCTGTTTGACCAGAATGGATTCATTGGTAGTTGCCTATTAGCCTCCAGCCACTAGGGGTGCTGCCTCCCATATCAGTCACCTTTTGCAAGTCATCTCTCCATCTCTTGTGAATGTTATGCAACAGTGGAGCACTGGTCTGAATTGGAGAGACAGTTGCAGAAGATTAAAAATCATCAAGGGCGAAGCATCCCCTGCTCTGCTCTTAGTCTTTTGTCTTCTTCTATCTTTTTCCAGCTTCTCCCTCCTCTCCAAGCACCTCCCCCCCACATATTTTTGTCCAGCTGACCGGACACCCTTGGGCTCTGTATCGGCCGCCCTGACTCCCTTTGGCTCTGTATCGGTCGCCCTGACTCCCTTTGGCTCTGTATCGGCTGCCCTGACTCCCTTTGGCTCTGTATCGGTCGCCCTGACTCCCTTTGGCTCTGTATCGGTCGCCCTGACTCCCTTTGGCTCTGTATCGGCTGCCCTGACTCCTTTTGGCTCTGTATTGGTTGCTCTGACTCCCTTTGGATCTGTATCAGCCACCCTGACTCTCTTTGGCTCTGTTTCGGCTACTCTGACTCCCTTTAACTCTATATCGGCTGCCCTGACTCCCTTTAACTCTGTATCGGCTGCCCTGACTCCCTTTGTCTCTGTAATGGCTGCCCTGACTCCCTTTGACTCTATAACGGCTGCCCAGACTCCTTTTGGCTGTATCAGCTGTCATGACTTCCTTTGGCTCCGTATCGGCTGCTCTGACTCCCTTTGGTTCTGTATCAAGTCACAGTGAGTTTGCCAGCGACGTGTCCCACGCCAGTTAGTCGTTTGACAGACCGGATGTTCCAGTTTACAGACAGAAACGGCCAAATGGGTCCTGAAGCAGTCTCAGCCTGTCATCGCGATGAACAAACTGATCCAGGATCAGTTCTTTCAGCGCTGACGGCCCGGCCCGTTTCCCTGTCATTCTCCACATGCAATTGTCCAGCCCGTAAGCTGCACCCAAACTGCCAGGAGCCTGAGTCACTTATGGTCTTTACAATCTCTCTCAATGGAAATTCACACCCCGAGCAGAGCAGAAGCCCCCAGTCTATGGCTGTAGAATCGTTAACCTTGCTCCTCACCTGCGGAAAAACGCTCTTCCACAGGAAAAATGTGAAAACGTCTGCAGTGTGCCGCTATTCCATCAAGGAAGTGCAGAACGCCTTCGACGGGCCCTACATGGAGAACGAGGACTCCAAGTGGACGGAATACAGAGGGAATGTTCCGGAACCACGACCCGGCTCGGTGAGCTCCCATACGCCACCATACTGCATGCTGGGAGCTGCCAGTACCCCACATACAAATTCCACAAGCTGTTTTAAAAGACGCTTAGTATCAAAAAAGATACTTTAAAAAGTCAGCGTCTGACCCCTCAACCTCGAGACCCTAACAGTCAGTCAGGTTTACAGGAAGCTGTCAGGCTTAGCCAGGATTAAGGCGACATTCATTAAGCACGAGACAGCCAGCCCATCCTGACAGCCCCTTCCAGAAACATCAACGCGGAAGCCACATTTCCGTGCCAGTTTAAGCAGTGAGTGACGTCACTGTGTAGGGAGAGGTGAGAACCCAGCTGGAATCCCCAGTGTCATTCTGTAGAAGGCAGGTGAATGTGTAACTGGAGGAACTGGCTGTAGGGCTGTCGAGCTCCATGGCTGGTGAAGGCAGCGCCGCCGTTTCTGTTACTTACATGGTCACACATGACACACAGCATGCAAAAGGCATGACTGTACAATGACCCTCGCAGTTGCAGCCACAAGTCATGCTGTTTATTTGATTGCCCCCCCTGCCCCCCAGTGCATCACGGACGCATTCAGGGCGAAGGGCATCAACTCCTCGCGCGACCTTCCGGACGACGTGCTTAACTTCGTACGCAGACACCCGCTGGTGTCCCAGCACATCCGCCCCATGGAAAATCGCCCCCTGCTGGTCAAGAGGAGGGTCAGCTACACCCAGATTGCTGTGCTCAGGGTGGCCGCGCTGGACGGTCAACAGTACGATCTGCTTTTCATCGGGACAGGTGGGTCGGTGGTGACCTCTGACCTCCAAGTATGACTCACGTGGCCACATTCTTTGCAGGATTGTGAGAAATACCTTCATCCTGGTTATTCATCGATGGTTCTCTGTCGTACCTGTTCTGCTGATGACTTTATGGGGCCCGTTAGGCCCAGGCAGACTTACGTTCCCGGAATGTTATGAGAATGTTGTCTGAGTGATAAGAACATAAGAACTATACAAACGAGAGGAGGCCATTCAGCCCATCAAGCTCGCTTGGGGAGAACTTAACTAATAGCTCAGAGTTGTTAAAATCTTATCTAGCTCTGATTTAAAGGAACCCAAGGATTCAGCTTGCACTACGTTATCAGGAAGACTATTCCATACTCTGACTACACGCTGTGTAAAGAAGTGCTTCCCTAAATCCAGTTTGAAATGTTCTCCTCCCCCACACAGATGATGGCTGGTTGCACAGGGCCGTAGAGGTCAGAGGTCAGGTGCACATCACTGAGGAGCTGCAGCTCTTTCAGAAGCCCCAGCCGGTCGAGAAGATCGTGATCTCACAGGCACAGGTGATGTTCATGTCGGCACCAATCTGATCATCGTTTAGGGTTTGGGTTCACGTTCACGTGCAGAATCCATCGGTATTCATGTAAATGTCAAGCAGAGTCAGAAGATCATCGCTAACTAGCTGGTTAGCAGAGCACGCTGCTTCAACATCTCCTAAATAAGGAGAGTTTTCTTTAATACTTAGTGTAATGACTGTTTGTGGTCAACAGAGGGGGTCAAACCTCTGGGGCGCCATGCAAATGCATAGTATGAGTGGGACTAAATGCCACCACTGGCTATGTGTCATTAAAAGCCTGAACAAGAAAATGACGAGGAGCAGTAAACCCCGGAGGACACCTCCTGTTGGCTGATTTAATGCCGTGAACTGACGTGTCAGGGCCTGTTTCCCGTCATGTAAATACAGGGATGCTGCAGACAAGCATCTGTGCTACGTTGGCTTTGTGTGGCGGGACGTAAACATGCTAACATGTCCCTCTCTGCCCCCCTACAGAGGAGCGTCTACGTGGGCTCCCCCTCCGCTGTCCTCCAGCTGCCCCTCTCCACGTGCGGACGCTACTCCTCCTGCTATGACTGTGTTTTCGCTCGGGACCCCCTGTGTGCTTGGGATGGGGCCGCCTGCGTAGAGGTGCAGTCCCGTGCAGACAGGTGAGGGCCTGTCCAACTGGGGGGGGAGGGGGGGCGGTTCATCCCGGGGCAGAAATCTTTACATCTTATCTGCTCTCGTGCTGCTGTACATATGCGGGAAAACACGGGATGCACGTGTGCACGTGTGATTTAAACGTGTTCACTGGGGTATGGGCACGAGTGTGAGAGGAAGAGAGCGGCGCCACTGCGGGACGTGGACTTACTCTATGCCCCGCCTCCTGGCAGGTCCAGCCTTGTCCAGGACGTCACTGAAGGGAACCGGGGCTGTGGAAACCCCAAGGAGGATGGTGAGTGTGGCCCCGCCCACTTCCAGACTTAACAGTGTGTGACCCCATGGGGCTCCATGCTAATCGTGGGCCCCCAATAGGGGGGCCCCCAACTTCAGGTGGTATTGGATTCAGTGGTGGTAAACATTCACATCTTAACCTTAACCATAACTATAACCCAGTCCTTGGGCAGCTCCCACCAAACCCCTACCTGTTTAGTATTTGTGGCTCTGCTTATATGGCAATCCAGATAACTGCTCCACACTGCCCCCTAGCTGTCGGGAGTGTGATACCAGGCCTTCCTGTTGAGGGCACTGCTATTAAATCCGGCAACAAAGTGAACCAAACGTCACACTCAGATCACATGACACGCCAACAGCATTCCAGCGTTTTAAAGGCCAGATCCCGCTAATGGAGTGTACCTCCCTGCAGACTCCACAATCCGCCGCAAGCGCTCCGTCATGTCCGGTGACGATGTGCTCCTGCAGTGCGAGCTGCGCTCCAACCTGGCGACGCCGCAGTGGACGATGGACGGCCGCGAGCTGCAGGGCTACGGGCTGGACTCGGGCTACCGGGTTGGGACTGACGGGCTGCTGTTGATTGGTGCCCGACCCGAGCAGAGCGGTCGCTACATCTGCCTGGCCGCAGAGAACGGGCTGCGCATCCCGGTGGCCATCTACGCCATGTGGGTCCGGCCGGGCCCAGGAGAGCCCACATCCCTGCCAGACCCACCCACCGAACAGCCACTGCCCTCGCCGCCCGCACCGCTGCCACAGACCTTCCGGAACATGGAGACACTCTACATCTCGCTGGTGGCCATCCTGGGCGGCCTGTGCCTCGTGCTGACCACCGTGCTCCTCTATGTGTCCTTCTGCGCCGTGGCGGGTCCACACAGGGGCAAGCGGCTGAGTCACCAGCAGGGCGGCGCCGAGCGCAAGCGCAGCTCCCACCTGGAGCTCAAGACCATCTCCAGCCGCTGCAACGGCAAGTGGGAGGAGGCTGAGGACAGCGGGGCCGAGGGCAGCACCGGCGGTGGCTTCCTGCAGATCGTCCCCGGCGAGGGTCAGCTATCTCCTGGTAAGGAGCCGCCCCTCCCCGAGGCTCCGCCCCTGCCGGCACCTCCGCCCCTGCCGGCCTCGGAATACGCCAACGGGCTGTCAGCGACGCTGCCCAGCGTCCTGCGCAAGATGAACGGGAACAGCTATATGCTCCTGAGGCAGGCCGACCCTGAGAGCACGTCGCCGCTCTACCACTCCTTCACCGAGGAGCTGAACCGTATCCTGGAAAAGAGGAAGCACACCCAGCTGGTGACCAGCCAGCCGGACGAGAGTTCTGTGTAGCGCCCCTTAGTTGTGGGGTGGACTAACTGCTCCCTTTTTTAAGCCGTTGGCCACCTGGCGAATAGGGTGGTACTAGATGGCTGACACACCCAGAGCTTTTTGCAGCTTTCCGCCATCTTGTTGACCCATGCAACACACACACACACACACACACACACACACACAATGGCGCTAAAATAATACATAAAAATGCTCCGACATTTATCCTGCAAACACAAATCTACCTCAGCAGACCCCAGGCGGGGGCACATTGACTCACAGACGCCCCCCCAAAGTCCCAGGATCCTTTGCAGCAGAGCTTGACCCTTTGACACTGAAGGAGCCACACAGGTGTCTGACGGTGCCAGAAATGTTACCTGTCATGATTCTCTGTCCTGCCCCCATGGAACTTTCATGTAAATAATGGCGGGACGGAGAGCAAGGCCGATGGGACGGGCCGGTCAGGGTGCAAGTGGAAGTCTCCGGATGTCAGTATTAGCCTTCTATGAGGGCCTCGTCGGAGCCCTGTGAGGGAGACCACCTTCACAATATGGGCAGAACTGTGTGTGGGGGGGGGGCGTTGCCAGGACTTGATTGGCATACGGCTGTGGGATTCATAGATCGGACAAGCAGGGAGGGTGGGGGCGAGTGATGCCTGTGATGGAGCTGGTCCCACCGGGTCCAGCTGGGTCCAAAGCAGCCAGTTGGTGTATCTCTATGGGAGCTACAGGCCCAGGGCAGGAAGTGTCAAGGAGGAGAGACAAGGGGGGGGGGGGGCATCAGCAGGCTCTGAGGTGTGTCATCCGGACAGAACCTGCGTGCACCGGACAGGAATGGGCTGGATAGGTTGCCATGGCAACGAAGACCAGCGGTAAGAGGCTTTCAGACCGTGTGTGTGTGTGCATGTGTGTGTGTGTCTGTACGCATCAGTGATGCTTTCCGTCCATCTATTTTAGACCCACATCTTTACATAAGAGGTTTATATTAACTAGGGATTTGTCATTTTTTAAACGCATACGTCATTGCGTATCCGTCCATTTAAAATGGGAGATGTTACCACACCATGCAATCTTCATGTACGCCTGCAGGGCGGCGCTGTCAGTGCCTAGTGCTAACGACGGCGTTGGGACTAGACTCACGGGGGGGGGTTGTTTGTACTCTCATGGTCAGAGGCGAGCGTGGCAGGGGTCGCGCTGGCTCCTTGCTTGGTCTTGACTAACAGGCAGAGCATCTGGGGGCCCTCCCCTCCTGCCTCCTCTTCAAAGGGCAATTTTCAGCCTGCCCCTGCCCCCTCCCCCCCCTGGGAGTACACTCAGCAGCAATTCCCCACTAATTAATTAGGACTGCCTTCCTGTGTGTGCGCGTGTGTGCGTGACCTTGTCCCCAAAAAAAGGGGGAGGGGTTGTACCACTCTGAGGGCCGGATGTGCTGTGATACACTTCTCCCGCCAGCAGGGGGCCCCCAGGGGTTTAGCCATGACCTTGCAGCCTCATCGGTTCTGCAGACGTCCCTCTCGGCCACGTGGCAGTGTTTGAAAAACAGGCGGGTAAAGGCAGTCAGGTGTAAGTGCTTTACAGTCTGGATCGGCACACGCGTGATAACTTTTAACATCAAGATAGGACACGCGATCTCATGGGGTAAATTAAAACCAGCCAATACAACCCCCTGGACCCCCTTAAATGGGTGGAGACCTCACACCCCCCCAGTGCTCACCCCAAAGCTATGCCCTTGCGCGATGTTAGAACAGCCCGGCAGTACGACACTCCACAGTATTGCTGGATGTATGTTCCTTTCATAAGGGCGTTTATTCCCGGCTGCCTTGCAAAACGGACATTAGCCAATGGAAATGAGAGACATAATTAAGAACTCCTTTTGTTTTTTTTTCTCAGATATGGAGAAGCTGGTCTGAAGCGTGAGCAAAGTCCGCACAGGTCCGGACCCACCTCCCGCTGCGTGGAACATATCGCTTGTCGTTAGACGTTGCTGCTTCTGGGCTGGACTCAGAGCAAGTGACCGCTCCGGGGGGAAACTTCCAGAAATGCGACTCCCCCCCCACCCCCCCAAAACGCCCACGTTTAGTCATGTGGAAAAGGCCACACCTGTATGAACGTTCTGGGAGGATCGCATTCCCTTGTCACCTTATTCCTGCAATAATCACAACTGCCACATTTTTGAGGAATGCAAACTGTCAACATCATAAGAACCACGTAGAACTTTGCCGCGAAATTTGCACTATTAGTCTGCCGTAAGGACTGGCTTAGGCTCTTCTGTTGCAGAACACTGTTCTCCTCGCTTTTCATTTTCTCCGGTTCCACCGTCAGGTACCATATTTTACATGTGACGGTGGCTTGAAGCAGAACAATAGCGTGAGATTTCCTAGCAAGACTGCTGCAGTGACGACTGTGGTCTTCAAAGGGCATGAAGTGCGGCGTTGCATGAAACCCCGGGGAAAAAGCTTGGTTGGACAAACTGAATCAACCAGCTGCATTCTGGGAAGGGGATCTAAGCAGTCTGGCTAAACGTTTTTTCCACTGGGTTCCATCCATGCTGTGTTGGTTCTTGACTAATCCCAATGTAAACAAGGCATTCCATAGACCCCCAGCCCCCTGCCTACTGGTTCATCCCTGTTTCATAACAGAATACCCTTCCGCTTGGCTGTTTCAACTCCACACCATTTTCACAGCAGTATCAGAGCCCCTCCCCCTCCCCTGATTGGCTGACTTGACAAGGCCCATATTCCATAGGGCACTTTGTCAGGGCTACCCATCATGCCTTTGGGTCTCGCCAGGGTAGTGTCGTAAGAGTGACCCTTCGCGCTCTATTTGCACACATGGGCCGTGCAGTGGACGTGACGCAGCGTGTTTGTTTAGGAAACGCCTTCATGCGCAGAGGTTCTACTGGCAGAACTCCACACCTGAAAGTTTACCGAAGCGAGTCATGCTGACCGTGTCTGGCGGTGACAGGTAACGCCCTTAATCCCGCGGATGTCAAGAAGTGGCGGGAAGGAATCGAGGGACCAAAGCAGAGGAATGACAGCGCCGTGTGTTTCGTGTGAGCAGATAATCCCAGATATTTACGTCCAGCTAAACATCCTGATTGAATACATGACGAAGCCTTAGTGCAGTGACTGTTGTGGCATGGTCCCAGGTGGGGGTGGGGGGGTCCGCAGGCCAGATCAGCAGGAGGCCACACACGTCATGCTAAGCTATGTTTCTGGGTCTTTCACGCACGATCTTGAACTCCTCATGCAAGTTAAATGAGCACACACCTCACGTGCAGTACACCCATAGGGGGCGCTGTCTCCACAGGATGAATTATCAGGCAGATATGCTACAAATCAGGTCCTGCAGCTAACAATAGTGGTTAACTTGGATTAAATGCACTGCTTTGTGACTCCTGAAAACACTGCACGGCTTCAGCGGATCGTCGCCTCCAGGCACAGTACAGAACTGTATTTACTTTTATTTTCACTGTATTATCGATTGCGTTTCTTGTTCCGACTTACCTACAAATTCGACTTAGAGACAGACTTCAGGAGTGGATCTCGTTTGTAACCTGGGGATTGCCTGTACTAAAAAAGTTAATACTGAAACGATAACCGGACATGATACTGATCTCTGTGACACGAGCCTCCCTTTGAGCAGAGACGGCATTGCCCATCCGCGACCCTGCGGGTGACCGGGTCCCTTTTGGCCGTCTCTGTCCCCTCTGCGTTTGGCTCGTCCACAGAGGACATCGCTCTGTCGGGTCCGGCCGACACGCAGCGTGTAAACGGTCTTGGCGCTGCACCAGCTGCAGGGTCTGTCCTGCCAGTCGCGGTGCCCGTTTGCCGGAGGTCAGGTCCTGCCAGGATGGGCCGCTCCCCAGCTGGTGTGCTCGCCACAGGCGGGTCAGGGTTCTGCTAACGTCACGATTGTGACAAGACCAGTTGCTGCCCACGTCAGGGTGCTGCAGGAGCCTTTGGATTTGCACCAGTTCTGATCCCAAACCTTCAAAATAAACCCTGGAAAATGAGGCTGTAAGTTCAGGTGAGATTATAAGTGCCTGCCCCCCCCCCACACCACCCCACACCACCCCAGCATCGTTTTGTGCCAGTACCTCTCCAACACCACGCCATCGCTCTTGTCAGTTGGTCTCCCAGTTGGTCTCTCAGTTGGTGTGGCACGAGGTCGAGGCGTTTGAGGACGAGGCATACAGCAGAAGATGGAGGGGATTGGAGTTACATGTGACGACAGTATTATTTACACCTTTGATCTTTCTAGTAACTTCTTTCTCATTTGGACTAATTGTCTGCCTATTTTATAAACGTCCTGAGGTGTTTCTGCTTCTCCTAACAGGGCCGTGATGTTCCAATATGGCTCCCCTGTGAGGAGAAACATGTTCTCAAATGTGTAAATGTTTTCAAGTAAAAAAAAAAAAAAGATGATAAAAAATGACTTGTTCTTTGTGGTACCATGTTCTTTGTGGTAATGTACCTTGTGACGCTGTCCGTTAAACTGCCCCATTTAATTAGGTGGGGGGACGTCCACCACTGCACTCTAATGAACCCCCACCCTTCCCCGCTTCCATCTGAGCCATGAGCCAGAACTGGACGGATGTCATTCTTTTCTGAGGAATCTCCCGACGGTTTCTCTGAGGTCACCAGAGGCTTCGTGTTCCTCTCTCGTGTTCGATGCCCGGTTCCCATGCGGTCACGACGCCCCCACGGTCAGGACGGACCGCCGCACACTGACCGACCCGGCCCGGCGACAGATGGTCTGTCACACCTGGAGTCAGCGTGGTGCGGCAACAGATCAGAGTCCAAAAGGAGAATTCACCCCCAAACATGCCGACAGTGAAGAGGTGCTGTAAGCAGTGACTGGCACCTGTGGGGGGGGGGGGGCAGAGTGGAGTTAAGCGGGTATAGTGAGCCCTTCGTATGAAGATTTTGGGTCCCCACCAGAATGCAGAAGGGCTCGACGACCGCTTTCTCTCTGCCTTAGACGTCTACACGATTAATTGGGCCCCACAGTGCCCCCTGGTGTCAGCTTCAGAGACTTGCTGTGTGGCCCGTGATGATGCAGTAGCTCACACTGCTGCTGTCAGTGTTCCGCCTTGCCAATTATTTCTAACCCTCCAGCAAAAGCTGTATTTCAGCACCAGTGGCGGGAGGAGATTTCATGCACGGAGCCCAGTGCCTCTGCACTGTGTAAGGAACGTGGCTGCAGAGCCCTTCCAGTCCCTGCATCCGGTCCCTCGCTCTCCATGCCCAAAATCAGCCTTCAGAGGAGAACAGGAACCAGGCTCAGCCCACATTGTCACAGGAGACACGTGACCTCAGCGTGACCCCAGCGGGGGCTCCATCCCTTTCCTGTCCTCCATCTTCGTTTGGAGCAAGTCTGTTTGACGAAGGACGGCACCCACAGCTCTCCCCGGCCCTGGCCAAGCACCCCATCAGGCATTGGAGCTCCTGTGACGCACTCACACATCCTAAATCCTGTTACCCAGGAAGTGTCTGAAGGGCACTGACAGGAACAGGACCCCCCCCCCCCACCGCACCAAGGCCAGACTATAGCATTGACCAGAGCTCAGCCGCTGTTGCTCAGCAACAAGGACCATTCATTCCATTTTTTTTAAATCTAAATGTGCCTTTTTAAAATGAGGTGGGCAAGGCTTTTTGACACGCGGTTGGAACTGCAGGAAAATCTCCCATAATACAATGCAGCTTGGCCTCGAAAGGAGCCCTAACGAACAAAGTGTGGGCAGCCAGCGGCCGGGGAGGGCCCGCAGGAGCCGGGATGGCCCTCCGCATCACACGGAGGAACAATAAGCCAGCATGTTTACGTGTCACAAGGCTCGATCGGGGCAGGGGCACACGGCGGCCACATTCCAGGGGCACTCGAGCGAGGAGGCACGAGCGACATCTTGCACGCCAGCGCGTCCCTGCAACCTGAATTTCCAGCCTCTCTAAGCGCCAGTCGATCAGCATGTCAGCTCGTGCTGCGCTCCCCTTTGGGGGGGGGGGAGCAGAATGTCAAAGTCTCGTCACCAGTTACAAACACGTGCAAGAAAATCAATTATCAAACCCATCACAGCGCAACATAAAACAAATAAACCACTCTAACTGGTGGCTAATTAACTATAATGGGACACTCTCTATCTCAGTTAAGTGTAAAAGCCTATATAAAAACTGGGGTGGGTGTTTAATGCACATTGGCCATTTTCCAACTCAACATTGCAAACAGTGTGAAAAGGCCTCCGGAACAATCTACGCAGCTGGTACAAGCACCTGTTACGTGCCTCAAACACCAGGCCGGGCCGTCCCAGTTTCAGCATCAGAATATGACCCACAAACATGTTAATGGATCATTCAGGATGTTGGGAAACAATTTATTTGAGCATGACGGACAGGCGGAACACCTCAAAGGGATGGAAAATAAACAAAGAAAGCTGGGAACTTGCTAGATTGTGTCCGACTCTCCAGGTCTAAGACGCAGTCGCTACTCCCCACACAACCTGGAACCCCAAGGCGGCGCCATCGATGGTTGGAGTGTCACATGACAAAATATCGACCGCCCCCCCCCCCGCGACATTTCACAGTACTTCTCCAGACCCCTCTCGGTCTCATTCGGGCTGCCTGTCCTGAGGTCGGATCATGCCCAGGGTGGACGGCCGGTTGACAAAGGGGTGCCACTGGCCCTGGATGCTGGGGCTGTCCGTGTGGAAGGGCTTGCGGATGCGGATGATGTCCAGGCCCGACTGGTTGGCCAGCTGCCCCAGTATCTCTCCAATCTCCTGGGTCGTCTTCTTGTTGACGGTCTCCTCCCTCACGCTGCCATTCACTGCGAGATAAAAACAAAAGGCCCGTTTCGTTTTCTCTGAGCCATGGCTTTCGCAATGGCTACGAGGACAAACACACGGCGTGTCTGTACAGGTCCACACAGCTGGCCGCTCCGCGATGCAATTCAGCTCAGAGCCCCCCCTACCCTCCCCCCCGGGGGCCTCAGGGTGAGCTGAGTTTAGGCCAACCGCGGCCCCGAATTCCTCCGCTGAAGTAACTACTTGGCCAGTCATCCTCCTTGGGTGTTTCAGGCGCTAAATAAAACCTCATGAGGAGCATCCCAGGAGGAGCTGGACCAGGCAAGCCGGCCTCAAGCGGGACAACATCAGATCCTCTGATCTAACGTAAGGAACATCGAGGTCATCGTCAGCAGCGAGCCTTTTTTTAACACGGCCGCCATGAATTGGGTCAACAGAAAATGTCTCTCAGGACACAGGGAGAGATTTAGCAAGGATTTAGCACTAGGCGTGTGCGAGTGAGAAATGCTGCTGCTGCTGCGTCACACCGAATGTCGTTCGGTGAACATGAAACCATATTATTTATTTAAGGTTAGAATGGGTCAGTGCTGCAGGACAGCTGCTGACCAGAGAGACCATTCTATGCTGGAGCCATGGAATTCAGAGGTGCTGTGACCTTCCATGCCTGCAGTAGTACGGGCTCTTCCAAGAAAACACGAAGTCGCTTTACCATGGCTTTTCTTCAAGCAAAACCAGGGAAGCAGCAGAGCGTGTGAAGGTGGGTGTCCTGCCTCAGAATGGGAGGCGGAGATCTTGGAGCCGTCTCACCAGTTCAGCAGGAGGTGTGAGGTTTCACCTGAATGAATTCCTCAGAGGAAAACAAAGCCGTCTTCCTGGTGCGCAAACAGATATCGACACGTAGTCTTTCCGAGGCGCTACAGGCGTTCATTTGGAAGGCTGAAGCACCACACCTATGGTTATAATTATCTAAACAAACAAGTGGTCCCACTGTAACACAAAACCATTCAGTTAAAGAAAGGAGTGGGAGGAAAGGCCAGATTACAGCCACAAAACAACACACACAACAAAGCCTTCAATGTATTTAGCGTGTACAGTCAACCATTCAAATATGGGCCATTCTCTCTCTCTCTCTCTCTCTCTCTCTCTCAGCTTATCATCAGCTCTGGGAACAGCTGTGTTTATGTCCTGAGAGACGCTGATGGAAGTAATACTCCAGTTCCTAACAGCACCACTCCAATACACTTCCACATTCACCCACGGGTGTAAGACGACGTTCTGCACAGCAAGTCAGTAAAGCAGAGCCCTGGCCGCCAAGGCTGAGATGAGGCCGCAGGGCTTTTCCTCCATCAAGCAGGTCATACTTCACTCTGGTTTAGGGTCAAATCTTAACTCTGGACCGAGAGTACAGCCAGAAGGGCAACCTGCACAAACTTTGTCCCCCAAAACACCCATAAAAACATTTTTAAAAATTCCTAAATCAAAGCATTAGTTGGTGTCATGGTTGGGGTGGGGGGAGCTCTGCACTGCAGTGACCTGAACTGACAACAGAACCAAAACCAGAACAAGACAGAACCAAGCTGGGATATTAAGCTTCCCTGATAACGAGGGATCAGCAGCTCAGCACTGGTTTTCTGAATGAGGGAGAGCTGCTGTTGTAAGTCACATAGTGTACAACATAAATCCTCATCCAAAAACCATCAGCAAATGTCAAACACGATAACCATTAGGGCACTATGTCAAACCCAGTAAACAAGAATTTACCACAGGCAATTTATTTACTGCTTCCTTAATTTCTAAGCAGGTATCAGCATTTGCCAAATGTTAGAATGCAGCCAAAAAAAGATTTGTATAAACCAGATAGACGTTCATTAGTGAAATGTAGCAACTGTGTGTGCCGAGCGCCCTCTACTGAAGGACGTTGGGGGGAAAGAAAACGTGAACAGGCAGCGGCTTTGTGTCGGTGTCCTTTTTACACTCACGGTATTCTGCCACAATCTTGGCTACTTGGACGGGCTGAGGGGAAACATAGACCACGACTCCGGGATTTTTCCTGGCGAAATCCACCACGCCATCTTCAATAAACTCTCTGAAATAAGCACATCAGCCGAAGCTCAGTTAAAATCAAGTCAAATCACTTGATAGAAAACAATAATGCGATTGAGAACATAAGGTAGATCCCTAAAGTCATTTATCCTTATAGCTTGTTTTCTCAAGAGAAATAATCTGCATGTAAAAACTAAATAAATCAGTTACATTTTCAATTGAAGCTGAAAGAAACGCAACGCTAAACCTGGTTAACGAGCCATTATTAGATTAGTAGAAGTAACAGTCAAGAGCGTCATCCTAAAAAAGTAGATATGATGGACTTGGCCTCGTTGTGGCTTTACATTTCTAACGAGTGTAGGACCAATACTGACGATGGACCAAAGACCATGCTTATACCGTACTTCGATTACCGTTCCCAGTAGCGCTGAATAGTTAGTTAACTGACTGCAAACCTGGCTCCAAGGGATCCCTGTCCGTTCTTGGAAAAGATAAGCGAGACCCTCTTAAGCTGACAGACGTATCGGCCCACGCCGTTTTGCAGCACACTTCTAAGGAAGCGACTCGATGTGCCCCTGGCTGTCATGGCAGAACGGCAGTAAAATGTTACATACGAGCCGCTGCGCCGACCACCATCACGGAAGAAAATCTGCTAGAGGACAGCGTGAGGGACGCGGACGCGCAGACCGGTACGCCACCGTATACCTTCCTACCGGAAACATGGACGCATTATCACCGGCTCTTACTGTTTTCTATAATCTGCCTTAATATATTAAATTGTCCAGACATATATATTACAACTATTTAAAAGCTAATAACACAACATGTCACAAACAATAAATATAAATATAATTTCTTTCCTTCCAAAAATGTATCCTCGTCACTCAGTGCCACACGGACGTATTTTGGTGTGAGGACAGCCATGGATCCGTGAAAAGCACATGAGAACTAGACGCAAGGTGAAGGTAAGTTGATTGTCGTCGTTAAATGCGTTTAAGTGTAAAGGTTTAGTATGCACACGTTTCCATAATAGCAAGGGAATGCTGTTATTTTTGTTATCCTACTCTTCATTTTATTTGTCCGTAGAAACGGGAAGGATAGGGCGAATGTAATTTAACGTACTGTTACTTGGCACTGCTGTTTCAGCACATAACCCGCGATGTAAAATAAATTTGTCACATTGTTCTGTGCTGTACTATTTGTAATACAGTACATATATTCAGATAAGTACTCGTACAGTGTTTATTAAAAAAACTAGTGCATTAAAAGCGGTATAGCCTTTAAAATGTTAAATAAATATTTAACTTAAATGCAATATTTTTATTACGACTGTGAATTCTGGGGAATATTCATTCCGGGCATATGGGCGATATAGCGGAATTTTATTAATCCGTCACAACCACACGAGTGTTAAGTCCCTCCTCTTCCGCTTCTCCGCGCCTTTTCTAGCCAATCAGGGCGATTATTATCCCACGACAACAAATCAGCAAAAGGCTCCTCCCTATTCTGCACATTTATTTGAACAGAACAGGAGTAAGAAAAACGCTTCTTTTGCCCATGCGTTGCCATTCTGATGCGATTTAGACACACTCGTTGAGTTAGTACATTCATGTAATGAATATTTACTTGCTTAATAACAATCGCATTAATTGTGGCCTTTATTTCTAGACATGCATGTCTCTGTAAATAAGTTTTAGGTGATGTACAATGCTTAGCGTCACAACACTGTGTTTTTAGGTTTAGAACTTACAACCTTAACAAGTGTGAATCTTTAGCCTCAATATTATCATCTGTACCTTAAGTGCCATGCTAAACATTATGGGTGTCCATAGCTTAGCACTGGATCTGACGGTGTCCTGCTAACCTGCAGATGTGAGAAGCCTGATGATTGGTTGGAGGAGATGTGGAGGTTCAGCTCTCTCCTCAAGCGTGTTGCGCGTCTCAGGCAGGCCGGCCTCTGCTCTGGAGGGCCGCTTCTCCATAGTTACAGCTTCCCTCCTGTGAGATGTGGGCCCGCACGGTTCGCCTCCCTTTGGACTGCCTGTGCCGGTCCACCCTGGACCCAATTCCCGGGACTCCTGCAGCTTTGCAGGACTTTCAAGAAGAATGCCAAGTCCTCGCTGGACTTCCCCGAGACGCCAATCACGGTGACAGATATTAAGCAGTATCTGCGCTCACGGGAGATCCTGTTCCGGGATGGATACAGCTGCCTGCACTCCCCCACCTTCTTCCGGGCGGACGCGGCGGTTTGTGAGCGGGAAGCCTTCACCCTCTTCATTGACAAGACGACGGGCCGCTTCCTGTGCATGGAGACGCTGGTGGAAGGCAGCTGGGAGGACCTGCAGGACTGTGTGGAGGTGATGCACAGAGAGGGCTGCAGCTCGCTCAGCCCTGACGTGCTGCTGGGGTATCCGGAGAGCCCGGAGGAGCAGGAGGAGAGGGAGACGCAGCTCGGCGAGGCACGCCGCATCTACTCCACTGCCCTGCCACTGTCCGAACTCCTCGAGGAGGAGGCCAAGCTGGCGAAGACCATGTTTGCAATCGGCCGCGTCTCCAATGCCACACTGAAGCGCTTCGGCGTGCGCTTCCTGCGGCCCACACACAGCCTCGTGTTCCCCTGGTTCAGCCCACGGGACGCCACTCTCCGGGGAGTGAAACTGCTGTCTGCTTGCAGTGAGGCCAGTGGGGGCGTGACCTACCACGACATCACCATCCCGCGGCCAGCCGCCTACCTCAACCTGTTCGGCCTGCCGCTGGTTGGCCGCAAGGACGCGGAGGTGGTGCTCACAGGCAGCGAGGTGGACGCCCTGGCTGTTAACCAGGCCACAGGGCTGCCTTGCCTGGCTCTGCCACGTGGCGTCTCCAGCCTTCCACCCGTGCTGCTGCCCTACCTGGAGCAGTTCAAGCGCATCACCCTGTGGCTGGGCGGCGACATGCGTGCCTGGGAGGCCTCCAAGCACTTTTCCCGCAAGCTGGGGCTGCGGCGCTGCTGGCTGGTGCGGCCTGGCGAGCAGCAGCCCCGCCCCGCCGACGCACTCACCACCGGCCGCAACCTGGGCCACATCCTGCTCTCAGCCATCCCCGCCCTGCACAAGTCCATCGTCTCGTTCCGGCAGCTCCGCGACGACGTCTACGGCGAGCTGGCCAACGTCGAGCAGGTCTCCGGCGTCAAGTGGGCCCGCTTCCCTGAGCTCAACAAGATCTTGAAGGGCCACCGCAAGGGCGAGCTCACCGTCTTCACGGGTACGGCCCTGCCGGTCGTACAGCATTAACTGACTGATCTTCTTGTCCAGGGTTTAGTCTTTCTGGTGGTTCAAGACTCTAGAACAGGCTTGGGCAGTTTTTTCTGTGAGAACAAATCTGAGCTGAACCATGTCAGCTAGGGCCATTTTTTTATGCTTTCATAGGACATTAAATTAATGTAGAATAATAGACCTGTTAGATTTTGCTCTCTCTTTTTTGAAGGTATATGCAGAAATCAATAGGATCAGTGTATTTTTCACTCAAACAGTCAATCAGTTTATTTTATATAGGGCCTAAATGTTGCTATTTAACTGTCCTTGTTTGTTAAATCGCTAAGAAAATCTAACTAACACTTTTAGATTTTCTCCTCTTTTAGTTTTCTCCTCCTGAGAGCTCGGCAGTTTGGGATAATGTGTCCCACCCACCTTGTCGTTCTCCTCAGGCCCCACGGGCAGCGGCAAGACCACGTTCATCAGCGAGTGCGCTCTGGACCTGTGCATGCAGGGCGTCAGCACGCTGTGGGGCAGCTTTGAGATCAACAACGTGCGTCTCGCCAAGATCATGCTGAAGCAGTTCGCCCGGCAGAGGCTGGAGGACAGCCTGCAGGAGTATGATACCTGGGCCGACAAGTTTGAGGACCTTCCTCTCTACTTCATGACCTTCCATGGACAGCAGAACATTAAGTAAGTTCCTGTCCCTCTACCCCCCTGCTCCCCCCAGACTCAGCGGAATGCTATCAGCAGTGACATGTTCAACTCACCAGGGATTTGAGGTCTGGCCACCATTGAGTCCCTATGGGCCGATCATTTAATCCCAGAGGGCAATGATATCTCCCTCTTCATGCACACGATTTAACTTTCAGATATCTTGCCTTCAGCACCGATAACCATAATTTCTGTATAACGGCTTCGACTACAACATATGGACTGTGGGATTCTCCCTTTATTACATGCTGCATAGTGACTATAGGAAGAAAAGGGGCTTTGGAGCACACAGAAGGCGGGTCACACTGCTCTGTCAATCACTACACAGTAACCAATGCCTAATCGGCATTCAGCAAAGTAATCAATGACAAGTGTAGTATAGTAGTGGCTGACAGTCCATATTGATCTTATTGTGAGATGCGTGGCCCCAATTCTCTGTTAGATGTTATGAAAGTTGGTGTCCCAGTCGCGTCAGTGACTGTCCCTCTCCTGCTGTGTCAGAACGGTGCTGGACACCATGAACCATGCTGTGTACCTGTATGACATCAGTCACGTCGTCATTGACAACCTGCAGTTCATGATGGGTCAGGAGAACGTCTCGGTGGACAAGTAAGGACTTTGCATTGTCCGTGTAGTTCTTAGGCCACTGATAACATTCAGGGTACGATCAATGTGTTTACGGTGGGCAAATTTGTTCAAGGTTATATGGGCAGTTCAGTGTGGTTTATACATGCACCAGCATTCTGCCTGTGTATCGGAGACCTTATCATTAAATACAAGCTCTTTATTTGTGCTTCTTCTTCTGGAAGTTATGTTTGCCCATAATTCCTTGTTCTACCTTCGCCCATAAATGGTTTTAATCTGGTGACATTAGCATGGCATTTGGCTTCCTTCACTGCTGTTGACCTTGCGGTCGCAGGTTTGCCGTCCAGGACCAGATCATCGGGGCTTTCCGGACGTTCGCCACCAACAGCAGCTGTCATGTGACCCTGATCATCCACCCCAGGAAAGAGGAAGACGACAAGGAGCTTCAGACAGCGTCCATCTTTGGCTCAGCCAAGGTCAGCCACCACACCTGGGGGTTGCTCTGCAAAGCAAGGGGTAACTTAAGCTTAAAGTCATGATTGTCCTATTAGAGTTTAAGTAAGAAGCATTCTTGTTTGACAGTCATGACTTCTAGCTTAAATTAACCCAAATGAGAAATCTTGCTTTGTGGAACACCACCCTAGGCTTTCTGTTTGATGCGTAACTGAATAAATCTGCAATCTGATCAGCTGGCTTGGTTCTTGAGGTGTTCTGTTGCTGGGTCTTGTAAGCTATTGCGAACTGAAATCCTGCAGGCCTGCACGTGATATAGATCATGTTTGCTGTATGCATTATAATCCTCATAGATCACATATATCTGATGTGTCAAACAATCCAAACTGACACATCAGTGGCCTGATGCTGCTTGTGTGTATGTTTGGAGGTCCCTTCATTAGCTAACAAGCTCGTTATCGGGACTAGAGCTCTTGATTAACTCGGTAACAGTTGAGAGAGAATGAGAACGATGAAAACTGGGTATTCAGCAGATTGGTTAGATCATGGCTTCTTGTGCTGAAGCGGAGGTAAAGCCCAGCGTGTCCTGCAGCTCCTCTGCGTCCCTCGCTTTGTACCGTGACTGCAGGTGACCGGTGTGCCCCCAACCCCCCCTGCCCCCGCAGGCTAGCCAGGAGGCAGACAACGTGCTGATCCTGCAGGAGAAGAAGCTGGTGTCCAGTCCCGGCCGGAGATCCCTGCAGGTGGTGAAGAACCGCTTCGACGGCGACGTGGGCATCTTCCCGCTGGAGTTCGACAAGGCCTCCCTGACCTTCTCGGCGCCGCCCCGGGGTCGCAACAAACTGCGGAAGCTGAAGGGGGACAAGGGCGAGTCGGCGGAGGCTCCTGAGGCCCCGGGGCCCACTGAGAAAGCTGAGAAACCAGCCAAGGCGGCCAAACCCTCGAAGGCCAACAAGGGGTCAGCGGGTGGGAAGAGCCAGACAGGCTCGGAGTAGGAGGATCGGCTGAGATTGAGGACCGTCACCCTGCTGATGGCCTGGGGCGTGACACTGCTCCTGTCTGATCAGCAGGCTTTCAGATGAAGGCTGAGAGTGTTCCTGCTGGTGTCGAAGGGGGGCAGAGCGTCTTTGTCCGCCCATCGGAACTGCCATGACTAGCATCGCTGACCAGCGAGCCGAAACGAGACGGCAGAATTATTTTTAACGAGCAGCATGCACACGGAGAGAGCTGAGATTTTTAAAAATATGACCGAGAGTGGTCAGAGTCTCGGGGGAAATGGCTGAACCTTTACACTGGTGTAGGTTATGTAGACGCGCAGTCGCTGGGCCCTCCTGCTGGCGGAGCGCGGCCTTTCAGCCGTGACCTCCGCAGCCCTCAGATAAAGAGCTCAGTGGACATGAAACAGGCCATGTGGGGCTGCAGATTGTCACCTGACTCCTAAAGCCTAGGTCATGTGACCCTATGTTAAAACCCCCGATTCGATGATATGAAGTCGCTGTTTGAGGTTGTGATTCAGCCGGATTGGGAGTTTAGCTGAATTGTCAGCTTTTATGCCTCACAGGGCTTTGTGCCAATCTGATTGGGCATGAACGTGTACCAGGGTGTGCCAGTTGGAACCCGTTTAAAGAGTGAGTTTGATGATGATTTAAGAGTGGCTGTGTTCAGGCGGGAGTGGAAAACCAGCTGTGAATCAGATGAAGAGCCGCTTTATTGTGAAAGCCGCCTAAGATTGGTGGAAAAATCCATTAGGCTCGTAAAGGCTTCACCAATGGAATGCCTGGCGAGCCTGTTCCAGTCCAGTGGACGTCATTACTATTAAGTCACTGTGAAACCAAATTTCTCATTTTCTACTGACCTTTCCTGATATATCTGTAATGCACATTGTTAATAAAAATGTGAAGCTGCTGTTGATTTTTTCATCTGCATGAACTGCTTTTCCGTGTGCCGTCCACAAGGGGTCGCTAGAGGATAACTTAGAGGAAGGAGGGTGAGGTCGGTGGACATGAAGCTACATTTCCGATTAAACCGTTCCTGTGAAGCGAGGGCATGGAAGTGGCCTTGCCATCCAGAAGGGCCTCTGAAGGTTGGTGATCACGTCCCCTGGCTCCCTGGTAAAAATAGGCAACATCTGTTTTCCTGACCCGCATTATGGGAATTATATTAATGGCTAGTATATGAGTGTGTAGAAGTATTACTCGCACGGGTCATTTAGCGCTTCAGGAATTCCGTGTTCCGAGCCTGTGGTCCAAGCGAGACGTGAGAGGAGGGATTTGGACAATGTTTGTTGAGAGACTTGGGCATGTTGATTTCCTGCCACTAGTCAGATGGAAAAATACTTTTTAGACCACAGCACTCAGTACATTACACCTACTGTATAGCTCCACAAAGGATTCTTAGGCCACTAGGTGCTTAGCTTCCCCTTCGGTTAATTGAGCTGCCAAGATTTGAATTTTTGCGGGAATGTGAATCCTTACAGCAGGAATGCGTTGAACTGACTTTGGTTTAGTTGTCTGGTTGAACGGCAATGCATCCAGGCATGCTCCTCTGGTCCTGAACCAGAGCGCCAGACCAGATGCGGTCCGTCGAGGGTGACCAGAGCTGACCTGTCAGGCAAAACAAGCTCTCTTGCTCGATTTTATGCATACAAGATAGAGCACAAACACCCCAGAAAGTCACTGGGGAAGGCCTTGCTTCACATCTGCGTGGCGCAAACATCTAGGATAGAGGCTGAAATTCCATTACGAGTCAATTTGTTTACCTAGGAATCACTTGATGGAATGAGCAGGGTGTTGGAATGGCTGCTGAAGCCCGTGGGCTTCTGTGACTCCGGGTATTAAGTATCCGGGCAGCGTCTTTGGAACATGCAGCCCTTCGGACTAAACGGGTCCCCAGTGCGCAAGCGGTGATCCCTCTGCGGTTTGTGTCGACTTCATGGGGTTAGACGCCAGATGTACTGTTAGCCATGACTCACAGGAGTTTCAGGAGATACACCAGACCTTCATGTAAAACATGACTGTGTCCCATCCAGCTGGGATGTGGCATTTTTTATTCAGTGAGGCAGCAAGCCCACTACCCAGGGTATCCTGAAGCTGAGGCCTTTCCTGTTTACCTTGGGCAGAGGATCCTTGGGTTACTCTGGAGTGTCCTGTAGAGTGGCTTTTTCTTCCCACCCTTCCATCCCTTCTTCTTGTCTGAGTTAGTGCTCGCCTGCTATTCCTCTCTCAGATCTGGAGACTTGATCCGGAGAGGTAATGGCCACGTTTCTGCTTGGTCCGCCCCTGTTTACTCACTTGAATCCTTGACAAACCGATTTCAGCTGGCAGTGGTGGCGACCTGTGAAATGCTCACTGACTCATTCAGACCAGTTTTCTCAAACTCTTTCCACCTCTGAACAGCTGCAGGCTCTGGGCTCCTGGGTGTAGAAAGTGTCGCATAGGAATGACCAAAAGGCTCATCTGAGGTCGGTAAGCTGGACTTGTGGGTCTGTAATCCAGTACTTGCAAATTTGGGAGGAATTAAGAATTCCAAGCAAAGGGTTTGTCTGAAGAAGCCATTTGGTTCGGTGTGAAATTGCTATGGATGATTATTGTCAGTTTTGGTTTGCAGCTCTGGCTCTCGGGAAGCTACAGATTTGGAAAAAGATTTAAATTCCTTCAATAAGCCAACTGGGAGCTGGGGCCAAACAGGAACCCACACGCTCTTTGGGTCAGCGGTGATCTATGGCCCATCTAACAGACCACAGAGGGTATCGCATTTTGAGGAGGGTGAAGCCAGCTCTGCTCCTTGAGGTGGAGCCCGACGGCAGGGGAAGGCAGAGTGAATGGAAAGCACAGACCCCCAACCTCTATTGACCACATTCATTTAGGTTTGGGTTGGCGAGTTCTTGCGCAGACCAGCCAGTCCTGGGATGCCTGCTGGTTGGCTCCAGCACTTGAGCTGTGGATGGGGGGGTCGGAGTCTCCCTGGGGTTGAGTTGTTTTGGGAAGGCTGGCAGGGAGCTGTGCTGGTAATGACTCGGACGGCTCAGTGTCCTGTGACGTGCCATCGCTCCCCGACATGCAGAGGTACGCAGAATCACAATGAACGCAGTGTGGCCATGGGCAGCAGCTTCAGTGTGGCTCGTCTTGCATTTAAACGAATATATTAAGGAGGTTTGTTAAAAAGAAACGGTCCCCTGTGCCAGGGGTTTATCCGTCAGCCTCCTGTTATGGGCATTTCCTGATTTCCTGGAAGCGTTCAGGTGGAATCCAAGGCCTCCGTGCCTTGTGCTGAAAATGACCGCATGGTGGGTGGGGTAGGGCTTGGATTGGTCACGCCATTCCTGCGTAATTGTGAAAAAACATCAGAATTAAGGAAAAACACGGATAAATAACTTGACAACGAGCGGGGTGGAGGACTGGCTCGTTCCAGGAGACCCAGCTCAGAGGGAAGGAATGGCCCAGTCTGTCGATCACACAGACTTACTGTCTTAAGTGTCGCTGTGTTCAATTACACGATCATGTTGTTTTCAGAGGCCCTCTGCCTATTCCAACTCGCATGCGTTAGCAAAAAAACTAGCAGACGGAGAGTCAAATTCCCAGAACGTCCTTTACGCCAGTTGCATAAACAAGTGCTGAGGAGTGACTCACTGGCGAGTGGCACAGCAGTGGCGAGGTCACCTTGTCCGCACCATGGAATCACCAGGTCGGATCAGAGCTCCGGATCGAGGTGGTCGGCATTTAAGCTAGCATGTAGCGGAACACACACTCTACTGCCTGCTTCATTTCCTGTCACCCAGTGAATGTGAGCCAGTAGCGTGCTGCCTAATGACCCGAGTCCTGTTTCAGAAGTTTCGCATGCAGGGCTTTGCTGTCGTGCTTTTCTGTGAAGTACTTCAAAGTCCCTTCAGCAAGATATTCAGTGGTTAATAGAAACAAATCCTGGTTAAAAAAATTTGAGCGAAGCAACCAAAAAACATTCCAGGACAGGATTAGGAAATAATGGCCCAGTCTCATAGTGGAGAGTGTTTTTGAGTAAGGGGTTGACCTTAATATGGTTTTTGGTTCCCACACATCCTGTCAGGCTGCCCCACAAGCTGCTCACCCCCCCCCCCCCCCAGCACATGTTTCTTTCTGCTTACAACATCTGTGCAGTGTGAGCTACTACTTTTCACAACGTCATGGAAAACACATGGCTTTCCCGAAGACTTGTTCAAAGCCTTTGGTCACGGAGAGGTCTGGGAACAACATAGAGGCACAGCAAGAGTTAATGGCGCTGTGATTTTGACGAGATACGGACTCGCTGCTCCTCCATTTCGTCCTGAGGGAGCGCTGGCCGGGTCCCGGGTGTCACAGGACGCCCCACGGCTGCGGGGCTGACAGACCGGCTCTGCTCCCTGTTAGGAGACATTTCCCTTAAATAAACACCCCCACTTCACTTGTCTCTCCCTCTTGTGCACTTTCAATCCCTCTGACCTGTGGTTTTGTGTCTGTCAAGTTAACTATAGACCCCCCCCCCCCCCCCCCAGTGTCCACCTTATTCGCAGCTGAAATGACACGTTTCAGGGTGAGGTGATGACCGGCAGGATAATCCCAGCCCGCTGGTTTGGCCCAGGAGATTACTGTCCAGCCCAAACCTTAAAATGCCAATTATGCATATAAGAAACAGAACGTCCTTTAGGGCGGAGTTTTATCTAAAGGGAAGCAGACCTCAGCAAAATGGCTGTTGGTGCTGCCTGCTCAGGATGAATGTGAGGATTCTTCCGAAGAGGCAGAAACGGCATTTTGTGGGGGTTTGAATGGTTTGAAGCCTGAGAGAGCGAGCGCCCGGCGGTGTAATCCGGCGTGGAGGCGTCCCGCGGGTCATTAGGGTGGCGTCGTCGACGCAGCACCGTCGGCTGTGTCCCATGTGCGTGGCGAGCCCCCCCTGCAGGTCCCTGGTGAGCCCCACACTGTTTACCTTCTAAATATGGAAAAGGCGGATGTGGGGGCATGAGGCCCCATCTCAACGGGGCCTTTGTTCCTGTGCCGTTGGACCTTCCACCCTCATCCCAGAATTTTCCGTCGCTTGCAGTGCTCTGTCACTCGTGGCGCTTCATGGCTCGTCTGAGGCGCACATACACTGCATAGCGTGTCCCGGAACGCCTGATCGCTGCCACGCAGCCCATGTTTACTGCCTGAGCAGCAAGAGGCCCCTGCTGATCTCCTTGGTGGGGGGGCTGAGTTCTTTTTCACTCGTGTCTAAAGAAAACAGTGACCCCCACTCCTGCTCTTATGACACTCCTTTATAGCATTGTCTCCGAAAGTTTGTTTGCCCTTTTTGTTTGCTGATGACAGTTCTCCAGGGGGTAAGAGCAATCTAAGCCCGTGTAACATCTGGAGCTAGGGGGGTAATGGTGTTGTGGGGGTGGGGTTGGGGGGGGGGGGTGGGGAGTTGGACACGTTTGAGGAGAGAAGCTAATTACGGGGTGGAAGAAAAAACAAAAGCTCATGTAATGTGATGAAACCAACAGTGGATTCCTCTGGTTTTCAAAAACCTTAGTTTCTCTTTGTCCTGTTTGGGGAGGGAAAAAAGACACACACACACACACACACACACACACAAAATGGACCCTGAGGTTTGCTGCGGTGTCGCTTTTCAGCCAGGGAGACGAGGAGGAGGCGGAGGAGGTGTGGGAGAGAAGGAGGCCCAGAGAGGGAGCGACGGAACCCTAAATGAGCAAGGGGTCTCGGGGGAGGCCCATAGAAGCCATGTGCTGGGGGGGTGTTTAATCCCCCGGTGCCTGTATTCCAAGGCCCAATTAGCTGGAGCGGGTTTGACAGGCGCGGGGGGTACAGCGACAACGGCGGGGCGGCCCTGTTCCTCGAATGCGTGCCTCCATTACTACTACAATGGAGCATTATGACGCATAGCAAACACACCCCTGGAGAGGGACATGCTGACACACACGCTCACCGCATGACTAACGCAGGCAAGCATGCGAAACAGGACAGTGCAGGCAGACTCGCATGTAGACACACATGCAGCAGCTAAACACGGTGCCCCCTGAACACCCTCAGGCAGGAGTCCCCAGTGGTCAGTTCCCCTCAGTAGGGGCATTTAACCAGTAAAGGCTGGGGGGGGGGGGGTTTCATGCATAAGGAATGCATCAGAATTTTTAAATAGAGGAATGACAAACAGCAGGGATTGATATTTATGGCTGCATCTATGAGTCTTGCATTCAGTGGGAGCTTCTGGTGGGGGGGGGTCTCAGCTGATGATCCCTCCGCAGCCCCCTGTTAGGGATTAGGGCCCTGATCGCTCGCGTACGCGAAGGAATGGAAATCTGGGGATAATTTCAGGGGCCCCGAGTTAAAAACAGGGGCCGAATTTGCGTTTCAATGGCGGCGGCGTCCCATTGGATGGAAACAGGAAGCCCTGCCCTCTGCCTGTGGAATGTGTTCTTTAACAGAAGGGGATGCAGTGAAAAGAATCACACTCATTCCATGTACTAGACACATGGAGTGATATTCACTTACAGTGAAACATGCTTCTCTAGAATGACGTACCTCATGGCCGGAGAAGAAAGGCCAAAATACATGTAATAAATGAACAAGAACAGAAAATAGCAGCATGTAATTTCTCCAAAGTAATAGGTGTAAGGTATATGACAGTCATTATGGTAATAAAAGACAAATCTGGGGCGGGGATGGGTGTCCAAATTCAAGACAGCCAATCACGGCTGACCTCACCTCAGCTCAGTGACCTTCATGTAGAAGGCGGCTTGGGGACCTGAAAAACCGGTACGTTCTGATTCCGAGCGAGATTCTGCCCCCAACCCCCAGGTCCTCTTTTGTTTTCTTCCCTCTTCATTGGATTAACCCCCCCAGCAGGCGCGTCCTCCCCAGGAATGACGGGCATTGATCAGCACGCACACGCCTACAGTGTGGCACAGCCGCCGGCAGGGCTGGCAGCGCCCACGGGCGCGTGCCCCGTGTCACCGCGTCCCCGGCCTGCCAGACTGAGCCCCAGCCTCCACTAACCCAACCGAGCCCGGAAACGCCGGCCTACATAATGTTCGACAGTAAGTTATAAAAATCACCTTCCGGAAAGGGGTTACCTGGAAACAATCCTTCTGTTTTTTATTTTAACCTTACCCCCCAACTGCACCTGTGAGAGAGGACGGACTTCTCTGCCGACTGGTCCTTTACGCATGACTAGTACCTGGTTAAGGAACCCACACATACCCACACTAACCCACATTTCCTCGGATCTCGTCTGTTTTATTTTCCTCCTTCCTGGGGCGAGGGGGGGGGGGCCTTTGGTGTTCAGGTGGACCTGCGTCAGTGACAATCTGACATCACGCGGGTGTTTGAGGTGACAGACGTCGCTAAGAAAAGACAGAAAAGAAGCGAGAAATCCCGCTCACTAAAATCCCGGCACCACACGGATTATGCTGATGATTAAATCTCTATGTGAAAAACCATTTTCATGAAGTGTCAGTGTGCAAAAAGCACAAGGTTGGCCAGAGACACATTTATCCGAAACACTTTTCTTGAGAGCAGCGTCAGACAGTGCCAGGAGCTTTTGGGGTTAAGGGTCTGGCTCAGGGGCTCAACGGTGGGATCACTCTGCTGACCCTGGGATTTGAACCAATGGCCTTCTGATCACTGACACGGCATCCTAACCCACTGAGCCTCACACTGCCCCAAAGCATGTGAGTGATGCTGGTCCATTTTGGCAAGAAGCTGCAAAAATCCGCCCATTGTGTGGGGGGGAATATGCATCGGCATGTCTGTGACCAGTGGTTTAGAGGGGTCGCGTCTCAAGGGGGGAGGACTTTATGAAACCCAGTTTTTACATAATGCAGTGTTATTACATAATGCGTTATGGGGGGTTGTATCTCAAGGGGGAAGACTTTCATGTTCACCCCTGTTGGGTGTTTCGTGTTAGCATGTTAGCCTTTCTAATCTGCTTGCTGTTGGCTAGCCCAACGCGCCGTGTTAGCATGTTAGCCTTTCTAAGCTGCACGCTGTTGGCTAGCCCAACGCGCCGTGTTAGCATGTTAGCCTTTCTAATCTGCTTGCTGTTGGCTAGCCCAACGCGCCGTGTTAGCATGTTAGCCTTTCTAATCTGCTTGCTGTTGGCTAGCCCAACGCGCCGTGTTAGCATGTTAGCCTTTCTAATCTGCTTGCTGTTGGCTAGCCCAACGCGCCGTGTTAGCATGTTAGCCTTTCTAAGCTGCACGCTGTTGGCTAGCCCAACGCGCCGTGTTAGCCTTTCTAATCTGCACGCTGTTGGCTAGCCCAATGCGCCGTGTTACCATGTTAGCCTTTCTAAGCTGCACGCTGTTGGCTAGCCCAACGCGCCGTGTTAGCATGTTAGCCTTTCTAAGCTGCACGCTGTTGGCTAGCCCAACGCGCCGTGTTAGCATGTTAGCCTTTCTAAGCTGCACGCTGTTGGCTAGCCCAACGCGCCGTGTTAGTTGTCAGTGAGCGACTGTAGAACACGGGAGAGCGGGCATGTGCTTTGGTGTCTATGATAGTCTGTTAATTTAGAGTTCAGAATGGTAGATGTATTATTTGTGTTAGCTAATCAAAATGGCTCCCAAAACCAGAAGGATTCCAGGCAACATGTGCAGATTCCCACCAGCCTTTAACGGTCCTAATGTAACACTTCCTGTGCTTGGGGGGGGCTTTATTGGTGCTCCATGCCAAACGACTGCCCCCCAGCCCCAGCTGTCTGTGGGCATTGACCTGGGTGAAAAACGATAGCAGCAAGACCACCAAAGCTGTATTGATTGTTACCCCCCCCCCACGCCCTCCCACCAGTTCCGGTCCCTGTCCACTTCAGCCAGCAGCTCCTGTTTTTTGCCCTTCTGGGTCCTTCCAGGCCAGAGGCTGGCAGGGAGGCCCTGGCCGTCACCATTTCCGCCTACTGACACGTGCCGGTAAGTTCTGAGCATGAAAGATAAGTTGGTGGTCAAACCTGGAGCGGGGAATTCCGGTTTCGGGCTGCATGTTGGACCTTGACACTGTTATTCTAAGGCCTGACAGTCAGCTCCAGTCACAGTTCAATGCTGTTTTCCTTTCTTCTTTGAGGAAACGTTGATAAGGGTGGCTTCACAGCTCTTCCTGCTTTCGCACATCAGCCACAGAACGCACCAGAAACATTTACTAATCCAGTGCTCGTTTACACGCAGATTCCTCCACAGAGTCTTCTCACGACGCCCCCTACAGCATCCCCAAACACTCCTCAGCAGCTGGGGACCCTGGGCCGCCACCAGACTCCCATACGGACCCCCCCGTTCCCCAAACGCAATGCCTCTGTATTCTGTGAGGAGACTGGCCCGTCTTTCAAGGTCATAACTCGCCCTATTAAAAAGGAACCAAAGAGGAATCTCAGCCCAGAAAACCTCCAAGTAGGGCAGGTCCATTAAAAGCACAGAAGGCCCCATGTCTGTGAAAAAAGCCCCTTTTACCCCACGGCTGTGTCTTTCCGGGCACTATGGTGTGATAGGTAAGGACACAGACTCTGAGCTGCTACAGGCAGCAGGTTTAAGTTATGTGACTTATTATGGGATGTAATGCTTGTCATGATATGGATCGTCCTGCAAAGCGAGACATTTTTGCATGAAAATATTGCCTCCTATGTTATGCTGCCAGTGAAAAATTAAATTAAATTAAATCTGCGCTGCGCAGCAGTGCAGAAGAGCGTGCAAATCTGGCAGCCCAACCCTTCTAGGGGCCCAAAGCAACATCTGATTAGCCTAGTTGTCATTTGTTACCTTTCCTACCATTCTGACGGGCGAGGGGGGGGGGGGGGGCGCTTAGTTTGCTTGTGCTGGTGCAGGTATTTATCAGAGGCTGTCCTGACGGTGGCAGGTCGCTGTCTCTCAAGGTCGCCTCTGCCAGTGGCACGGACCTCTGCGGTGCCAGTGACGCCCTCCACAGTGCCAGTGGCACGGACCTCTGCAGTGCCAGTGACGCCCTCCGCGGTGCCAGTGACGCCCTCCGCGGTGCCAGTGACGCCCTCCGCGGTGCCAGTGACGCCCTCCGCGGTGCCAGTGGCACGGACCTCCGCGGTGCCAGTGACGCCCTCCGCGGTGCCAGTGGCACGGACCTCCGCGGTGCCAGTGACGCCCTCCGCGGTGCCAGTGGCACGGACCTCCGCGGTGCCAGTGACGCCCTCCGCGGTGCCAGTGACGCCCTCCGCGGTGCCAGTGGCACGGATCTCCGCGGTGCCAGTGGCACGGATCTCTGCGGTGCCAGTCCACCACGCCACAGGGTCTCCTCTCAGGCCTCACTTATGCTGAGCCAACACATTTCCCAGAGACACTAAGTGACACACACACACACACACACAGTGAGGCGGGCAACTGACAGCCCTCAGGACACATTGTTCATGCATAAATAACAACAAGGCACCTCCTGGGACTCGACCCAGTAATTCTCAGGAAACAGGTCTGTTTTGAATGTGATCACTGGCCACAAAGTCACCACACCAGGCAGCAGGGGACCCCGAAGTGCCCCGGAAACAACAAACCCGTCCATGTGTATGATTACTAAGGTTCTTGAGATATGGGGTGACACCATTACATCCCATAAAAAGTCATATAATTCACACTGCACTTAACTTTAGCCTTGGCTTCAAATGCCTGGTGGGGATGGATCACTGTACACTTGGGTGTGGTAATGAATCTGATTTAATCCAGTTTTCAGTTTTGTTTGGACTGTAAACAGGGAACGTTGCTTTGTATAAATAAGTCAGGTAAGCAAAAAAAAAAGTTAAAAACACATCAATGCTCAAAGTTAATATGGAAATAAGTAGCTGTCAGGATAACAGCAGATGCGAGACAGAGGGACTAAGTCGTGTGATGAGGGCGGCCATTTTATTTGTCTTTTCACTGCAGGATGCTTTCAGCTCAGACCTCTGTGGTGAGAAAAAATCTCTGATCTAATAGTCCCCTGGGAAGAGGAGTGGGTCACGTTTGGCCTTGAACCCGGTGGCCGGCCGTGCATGTGGGAGCGCTGAGAGTTTTGGGGGATTGACATCCTGAGTCATGCATTGACAGGCACTACCACAAACACACACACTGAGAGCCAAACACCCAGCACTCAGTCAAGGGCTTCCTGTCAAAGTAAACTTCATTTTGATCATCAATATTTCATATTAGCAAACAGAAACACATGAACCCACCCCC
Source organism: Paramormyrops kingsleyae (assembly GCF_048594095.1). Lineage (NCBI taxonomy): Eukaryota > Metazoa > Chordata > Actinopteri > Osteoglossiformes > Mormyridae > Paramormyrops > Paramormyrops kingsleyae. The sequence goes on from NC_132816.1 coordinate 21,128,063, forward strand.
AATGGAAACTCCATCTGAAACTAATAGATCTTATCACGTGGACTCAGATAGCTAGGCCTATGTTTTGGACAGCTGTGCAAGTCAGAATATTATAGGCTACTAGCAGATTGCTTAGTTTGTATTAGAAAGAATATAGTGCCTGTCTTGTCGACTATTTTCAACTACAGAAATTATTTAAATAAACAGTAAGCGGTGTAATTTCCAGTTACTGGGATTTTTTAATACCTACATGGCATTTTACGTTGGAAACGAAAGGTTAACGAGGCGTTCACTGTTTCAGATGGGACAGCAGCCACAGGAGCCGGTTTCGGAGTCCTGGAGAGGATGGACGTGAGCTCCGATGTCTGCTCTCCGGGGGGCAGAAGACCGCCCCGGCGGCACTTAATCACAGGCGTTAACACACCCGCGGAAACGCCGAATTGAAAATAATAATTATGCTGGAGGGGGGAAAACAGTTAATCTATCTACGCTTACAAAATATATTGTAGGATATTACGCTCATTAAACTTTCCGAAGCGTGAACTTCCTTACCTACAGCATGTCCTTAAAAGGTAACCTTGCGTAATGATCGTTGTAATATAAAAACGTTTATATATTTATTTAGAGACAGCATACGTGCTGATTTGGGTTTTGGCGATAAAATGTGACTTCGATTACCATTCGCCGTGTTTACACTTTACCTTTGTAAATTCGAATAGAATTCAGATTCAATGGCCTGTTTGTCAAACCTATTGGGTGTGACAACATGAAAGCGGTCTTATAATGAATATCTCCAAACAAATGTCCTGGTATAAGACAGACCAGGCCTGCCATCAATGGTCTGCGACAAAGGGGCGCACACTGAGTTAATGGGGGCGCTGCTTCTGTAATAAAATGGAAATGCACCAAATTGGCGCATCGGAAACTGTACCTCCACATGCTCTTGTTTTAGACGAAAAATAAACAGCAATCTTGTCTAGGATGTACGGCAGCCTCATAGCCTTCCCTGTTCTGCTGGGCATAGGGTACCGGGCCGGCGCAACCCTGACCAGGAATAGCGGTAAACTTAACGCTTACTATCTAAGTTTTATTTATTGATATTAAATTATCGGTTGGCATGTCGCCTAGACTAATTTTCACAAGGAGTGGTAACTGTCGGGTTGTTTTGGTTTGTTTTCCTAGCTGAAAGGGGTTATAGTTGTGGCGGTTATTGAGTTTAAATATCTGACATTCTCCACTGTTTGCCATCCGTAAACGGTAAACCAGGAAAAGCAAGTCGAGTTAGTGGCTGGCATGTCAGCCGAAAAGTGCATCATCAATCAGTCAGACTGAAGTCGGTTCACTTCTGTTGAATTTAGATGCGAAATAGATAGTTTACTGTACAACGCGATAGGGGATTGGTGTCGTTTACGTAAACCAAAGATATTTTACAAATGTCGAATATTCAAAAAGTGCAACCGATATTATTTTCGACAATTAGATCAAGTGCAAGTTTAGAAACTTCGGCAAACTGCATTCCTTCGAGGCCTTATTTCTCAATACTTGTGTATTCGCCGATATAGCAAATTCACTACATTGATTATAACTAGTCGTACGTCGGAATACCCTACGCTGGCACCCCATCCCGTTTGCCTCGCTATTTGCACCAAACGGCACCGCGACTTCGCAGACCTATTCATTCCTGCCACTGAAAGTGCTGGTAAGTTACAAAAAACATACGAATCTGTAAATACAGAATGCATGTTTAGCTGCGTTGTAGTAAACGCGATAATAATTAATTTAGTGAAGAATGCATCCGTTAAAAATTTTGTTCCAACAGCCAGAGGAGGGATTATCTGTAAAACATCTGGACACAAATGATGTGGTTCTGCCTGTTTAATCGGTTTTAAAAGTAAATTATGTTCACGTGCCGCCAAACAGCCTTTGGCACAAACCGAGGGACCGAGGCGCACAGACCGACTCGGGACATGTACGCACCTGGTTTATTATTATTAGTATTATCAATAATAATAATAGGCATAATAATAAACTTAGTCAGCCGTAAATGCGGCACAGTGACGGGACAACACAAAACATCTTACAGCAAATTGCAGAGTGTGATTATCTTAATGGCGTCCTAATGACTAATGAAAGGCTTGGTCATCCGGCACTTTTGGGGGCTATATATAGGGGCTGTATGTGCTGTGCGTTAAGGTAATTAAAGTGCTCAGACTGCAGGAAGGGGGCTGCTTCTGACCGGGGACAGGCACGTCGGGTGCCTGCCTTCCCATCGAACCGCTTGTCTTTATGGTGAAGTTGATTCTTTGGTATAAAAAACAAAAATCAACTACCTAACCGAAATGTTCCTGCGAATCAGTCGGTAATTACATAAGATGTTTGTATTTGGGGAAATTAATCGGCCCATCCCAAGGAGACTTTCTGGTTTATCTTAATTAAAATGAATATGAAGTGCCAGGACTCGTTCGTCACTCGGGTTTTTGTGTATTCTTTGCTACTTTCTTCAGGTAGATCGACCCATCGCCACAGTAAGGTGAACTAGATTGAATTCCGTTGATGGACGCAAATCATCAGTTTATGGACGATCGCCGCTGTTTTTTTCCGCATTTACGCCAGTCGACCGGATTCGGAATAGAAGCGCATCGGCCTTCCGGAACCCCCCTGCGGCAGCCCCGGTGCTCGTCCTGTCACTGAGGCTCAGAGGTTTAGTCCGGAGAAGGAGGACCGGATCTCCGAGCAGACAGGCTGGGGGCTGGGGCCAAACACGGCGAGGAGGCGAGGCTGCTTACAGCGGCCAGCTCCGACGGGGAAGTACCACAGTGCGGAGCTGTGAGCGCCGATCACCGCCGCTAGTCCGCACAGTCTCAGCCGCGGCGGGGACTCGCTGACGATCCGAGCGGTCCGGACTCCAGCAGCAACTTTCCACGGCATCGGCCTCCGCTTTCAATACAGTAACTTTATATGCGAACGGCGTCGGTTTTGGAAACTATCTGGTCCCGGATCTGTTTGGCGCAGAACAGTTTGTATGGTAAGTTTTTTGTACTCTTGGACCGAGCATTTGCCGGTTTATAGGTTGGCCAGGTCGACATAACGCAGTACCAATACTCATTAGTTGTTCCTGCATATATTTTTTTTACGTGGAATTGTAGTGATAACTCGCTGGACTATTTGTTTTTTCAAATAGTGGCATATTGAACTAAGTGATATAAGTTGATCATTTGTCAGGTGATCTCTGTCGCTTTAATACAACCAAGCTGAAGATGTCATACCATGCATATGTAAGAAGCTGTAGCACATTTTAATTATGTTTAATATCTCCAGTAACAAGACATGCTTTTACTTGTAAAGGGCATCGCGCTTACACGGAGCACCGTTTCCCCTGAATAATTTCTTCCCTCGCCTATTGGATCGAAAGGCGTTTAAAATGAGGTGACAGCTCCGTTTGCTGCGCAAGAAAAGTTTGACAAAGTAGGAAAAAAGTAAAACGAGGCACTGCGGTAGGATGGAGCGTGAAGGAGGTCCCGAGGGGCCGAGTCCCTCAAGTTTGGCTTCTTGTCCGATGCCCCTACTTAACCCCCACCCCAGCGTAATTTTGCTTTCAGAGCCGCAGGGAGTAAATGCTTTGCTTATGAGTGAAAAACCGCATCATGTCAGTTTATGAGCCTGGCTGCGTAGGGTGGGGGCTGTGATCTCTTTGCGGGCGCTTGTGTGAATGGCCCGCTGTGTAAGCCGGGTCGGCGCCCATGTGCATGACTTTCTGTTTGACCACCGTCGAAAAACCTGCTTCGGCGCAAAAATCTATGTCCTCCGACCCCCTCAGCGGTGTCTGGGAATGCGTTTCCTCCCGGGGCAGCTGGGGGGCGTTTCTTCTTCACCCCCAGCAAATGGAGGGGCAAACCGCAGGAGGTCTGGGAATCACTGCTGGAACACTGGCTCACATCCCGAGATGACACTTGATATTGTGAACAAACATTTCTATGAGCAGTTTGAGTCTTGGTGCTGTCCCCAGTCGTCTGAAAGGTTAGACCCCCAGATGCCAAATTGTAATACCGCTGGTTTTAGTCCCAGGAGGGACAAGCTGTTTGTGCCCTTGACCAAGGTTAACCTGAACGGCCTCAGTAGATATATTCAGTGGTGTGTGTGTGTGCGATTTGCTGTTTTCTTTAAATCGACTATTATCCTCAACGTGAAATGCAAGGTGGAGGTGAACAGTGTGGTTGTTAACTTCCATTGTAATCGAGTGACTGTTGACAGGCTTTTAGCACCGGCAGGTAATTAGCTCCTGTAATTGGATGGGGGGGGTTCCCCTGCCTGTTTGCCATGGCCTGAGTGGGCTGTTGTGTGTGTGTGTGTGTGTGTGGGGGGGGGGGGGGAGCAGTGCAGATATTAGCCTCTTGTAATAACATGACGCAAAGGGCATATGTGAAGTTCATAAAAAGCCCCTCCCCCCCAAAACAAAGAGTTCCACGCCGTTCCCAGGGCTGGCGGGGGGGGGGATGGGGGCGTCCAGTGGATGGCCCCCGAAGGTGTGTCATTGTCATCATCCAGGCACGAGTCGGGGGGAGGGGGGGGGGGGGGGGTGAGGCATCCAGCCTGGTTCTGCTTTGCCTTGGGAGACACTAGTGTTGCTGCCCCATGTTTTTGCCTTCGAAGGGGGCATTTCATACAAAGCTGCCTTGTGCTGCAATGGAGCGACGAGAACAACATATTTCCCGTGCTCCCCGACCCCCACGCTTGGGTGCTCACGCACTTGCCCCCCCCCCCCGTAATGCCTTGGTTGCTGCCGACCCAGTTGTTTTGGTACATCCTGCTCTCCACTGATGGACACTGTGGGCCCTCCTCACACCGGGCTGCCTGACCTGGGAAAAGCCTTTCCAGGTCAGGCCACTGCCTGCGAGAAAATACAGCGTGTGTCTGTGTGTGTGTGTGTCTGTGTGTGTATATGTGTGTGTGTGTGTCTGTGTGTCTGTGTGTGTGTGTGTGTGTGTGTATATGTGTGTGTGTGTGTCTGTGTGTGTGTGTCTGTGTGTATATGTGTGTGTGTGTGTCTGTGTGTCCGTGTCTGTGTGTATATGTGTGTGTGCGTGTCTGTGTGTGCGTGTCTGTGTGTATATGTGTGTGTGTGTGTCTGTGTGTCCGTGTCTGTGTGTATATGTGTGTGTGTGTGTCTGTGTGTGTGCGTGTCTGTGTGTGCGTGTCTGTGTGTGTGTGTGTCTGTGTGTGTGTGTGTGTGTCTGTGTGTATATGTGTGTGTGCGTGTCTGTGTCTGTGTGTGTCTGTGTGTGTGTGTCTGTGTCTGTGTGTCTGTGTCTGTGTGTCTGTGTGTGTGTGTGTCTGTGTGTGTGTGTCTGTGTCTGTGTGTGTGTGTGTCTGTGTGTGTCTGTGTGTGTGTGTCTGTGTGTAGGATCGTATGTATCCAATGCCCCCACAATGTGGTAAAAACTTTTACTCTTTAGTTTGTATGGACATTTTTAAGTCCCCAAAATATAAACATCAGTTATATAACAATCTGTGACTGCAGTAAAAAACTATAATAGCCAGAAGTCCTGTATTTAGTTTGGTTTCTTTTGGTTAAGGTGAGAGCTGAGTAGGGTTAAGATTGGCATAGTCAGGATTAGGATTATGCCCAAAGAAAATAATCTAAGAAGATAATAAAGAATACCTAATCTTTGTTGTGTGCCATACAAGTGCTACCACCTGAACATGCAGTTCCTGGTCACGGGGGGGGGGGGGGGGGGGGGCTTTTCTCCATAGTTCGTCTGCACAGACTCTCTGTCTTTTGCACAGATCTGGCACACTTGACCCCCACGTCTGTCTCAGGCGTGTGCCTCTCGCATCGCTTTCCACAGAAGCTTCCTGTCTTTCCACATAACTGTGCATGTGTTTTTTTCTGCGCCAATCTGCACAGGATCGCCCGCTGTCGCGTCTGCAGGGCTGTGCCGCTAATTATCCGTGTGTGGTTGTCCTCCTTGGGGACCCCGCTCCCCTTAGCCCCCACCCCCGGCGCGTGTCCATGCTTCCTGGGGTAAGTAAACCTTGCGTGCCCTCCTTTCCGGCCCCCATGAGCGGCAGGGTGTGGGGCACTCTGTAATGTCTCCCTGGAGTGGCCTGCCTGGGGCTGCAGTGTCAGCGGCGCCACCTGGAGGCAGGGTGTATGACGCTGCGCTGAGGAGGTCTTTTTTTAACCCCGCCCCGGCCTGTCACCGTGTGAGTCCCCAACCTCCCCCCAAGGTGAATAAGAAGCGGGTTCCGCCTTTCTGATGCATCCAGAGGAGTACGCATCACACAAGTCCATAACATTCCCCAGGCCAATCCACGGTTCACAAGACGGAACGGCGTAGTGCACGTTTGTTGTGTTTGTTGTCAGTGGCGGTTCTGCGTGGCGGCTGGGTCGCACGGTTCTGCGTGGCGGCTGGGTCGCACGGTTCTGCGTGGGGGCTGGGTCGCGCGGTTCTGCGCGGGGGCCGGGTCGCACGGTTCTGCGTGGTGGCTGGGTCGCGCGGTTCTGCGTGCCTCATGGCTACACCCTCGGACCTCACCATGTTTCAGGAGGGCGTCCTCTGCATGCCGGTTCTCTTTGGTTTTTGAGAGGAGCCCCCCCAGTGATGGGGGCCAGTGATGGTCAAACCGCTGTGCTCCATCTGAGATCTGAAAGGGGCCTTTTAGACACCATTAATGCCACGTGGGGGCTGGGGGGTGTGTGGGGGCGTTTGCCCGTCCCCATCCCCAAAATAAAAACTACGCAGGGCTGCTGTCTTGTCCTAAGATCCTGCCCCCCCCCACCCCGGCTTCAGTCCCGACAGTTTGACAGGAAAGTTTCAAAAAGGTAAATGCCAGGCTAGCAGAGAGTACAGATGGGGGGGTGCACTTTGGTCCCACATGGGACTGTTTTCCACCGCACTCCCCCGAGGAAGAGAACAAGCAAGGTTGCTGGAGCCGCAGTGCCGCCCCTCCCCCACCCCACCCCCGCAGATCTGCTCTGCTCTTTAAACCAGCCAACACTGTCCCAATTCAGGTATACTCCACAGGATGGACAACATCGCCATGGCGATAACAGCCTCCTTGGTCCAACTCCCCTCCCCGGCGTCGAGCTGTGTCCGTCACTTGTCAACCCCCCCCCCTCCATGTTACTTTACTGACGAATGTCACACACACGCCTTTGAGCTTTAAACCAAACACATAATTTATTTAAGCTTGTACTTTTCTGCCCGAGTCTGAAGAATTGAAGGTATAGACCGGCTGATCCACCACCAGAGGGCGCCCCTCGCCTCTGCCTCTTTGCCCGCTGTTGGCAGCCATTGTCCCCAGTCATGTGGTTAGCAGGCAGACAGAGCGTTACTGAGGTTACCTCCTCCTGGCACATGGATATTCATCTGAGATCCCCTGCAATGCAGGGCCTCGAACTGCCAACACAGCCGGCGTGTCGTGGGTTCTTAGGGCGCTGACCCATCACTGTGACCTCCAGGGCAGACACAGGACGGGCAACTCTGAACCAGACTTGTGACCTTCCTTGTTTTATCAGATAATTAAGGTGTTGCCGATTGATCGCCACCCAGTGTTGTCTTTGTGGCATAACTGCTTTACAGAATAGCCCTGTTCATGCCCACTCAATTTACCGTGGCGTAGTGGTTCTAATTCAGTTCCTTAGCCATAGCGCCACCATCTGTCTGCATGCGGGATTGTCCATTCGTGTGCCACATGGCACATTTGTCTGTTTACTGAAGTGGCTGGTGGGGCGGCAGCCGGAGGAGCGACTACACCGTGTGAGAGCCTGAATGCAAACAAGCGAAAATAAACGCTAAGCAGGGTGTCACACGGAGGCGGTGGCCATCTTGATGGCAGTAATTAGTGGCTGCGTGAGTTCTGTGGTTTCAGAAGGTCCAGAAGCTCATCTGTACCCTTGCAGCCAGAGGTAGAGCCTGAAAATTGCCCCCCCCCCTTCCAGTTCACTGATGTCACTGGGCTGGGAGGCGGGAGCCTGGCGTTGTCATTTTTGGCTTTGTTCTGCCTCGTGAGCTCGCAGCTTTTTTTAACACTGTCTCCGGCGTCTTGTCACATCCTCCACCCTCCCAGGCGGCACACCCACCCCCCCTGGCATTGTGCACAAAGCAGCAGCAGCAGAGTCAGCAACCCACGTGCTCCCGGCATGCCGGGCAGCTCCAGAAATTGATCGTGAAGTAGAGTTGCTCCAGTTGTAATTGACGTTGTCCTGCGAGCGCAATAAGATGATCTTGGTGCTGTTTGTAAATGGGCTAAGCTTTCAGCTGTCGGGCGTCTTACGTGGGGATTGGCTGTGAGGGAATGGGAACATGGGTAGTGCCACTTGACCTCTGACCTCTGAACTTATGGTGACATATGGTGGTACCAGAGATGGGGGTACAGACTGAGGGGCTCTATGCTGTTTGTGACGTGTGTGTGTGTGTGTGCCACACGTCTTAGCCTGCTTTGGGAATCTGAACAAATGGCCCAGTGGGGGAGGAGGGCACCCAACCGATCTGGAGCCTTGGGAGTTCCAGGGAATTCTCTGTTATCCAGAAGGTAAGCACATGCTTAGGGACAGAAAGGTAGTGAGTGATTAAAATGTTCAGCGTGAGCTTTATGAGGATCAGGGATCTGAGTTTGGGAGATAAAGGCTGAGCCTTGGTCAGTTATTAAGCTAAAGGTTCCTTGACAGCCTCACGCTACACGTCCACTCAGCCTGAGCATGGTGACAAGGGCGTGTTCACTACCCACCTCATCTCGACCTGGTAAGCTATGGAGAAGCCGGAGTCAAAGGACCCACCCCCAGACGCCCCCCTACTCCCTGACATGTGGGCTTTGACCCACAAACCAGAGCTACCTTGCTGAACTGACTGTTGAAGTTGGACCCACCCCAGAGAAAACTTTTGGTTGGCCGTGTTACATTGTTCACCCAATGGGGATCCAGTGCTTGCACCGTGATCTGTGTTTCCCAACCAAACATGTTCCCTGAGTTTGGCTCTCAGACAAACTGATGCTTTCTTCTCCACGAGGCTCTTCAGGCGGGCGGCTGCTGCTTGGCGCGTGTCTCCCCACGTTCCTGAGACACGGCGGTCCCTGCCAGATGGGAGTGGGAGGCAGCCTCTCTCCCACACTACTGCTCTCTTTCACTGATCACTGTTTGTGGCCTAATTGTGTGCAGATGTTCCTGCTATCCCCGGCGCCGTGTCAGAATTATGCCCCCCCCCTCCCCCATGGGAGTGTGATTACCTCACGCCAAAGCCCAGACTGTAACCCCTGACCCCTTCAGCCTGTTGGTCTAGTGGCCCCTAGAGCAGATGACACATCATGGAATGCTGTGGATGTCGCCATATCTATGGGTGTGCGGCCCGGGTGCTGCAGTCTATTTGCGCTTTTCCACTCGCATACAGGAATCGAGCCCCACTGAAGAGACATTAGTTAACACCGTGCATTTTGATCAGTCAGGTTGGTGACACAACCAGCTCGGTATGGTTACAGCTTTGGTCCTGCTAGAAGCTGGGCCATGTCAGCGCAGATACGGTTCGCGTGCTTCACAGGGCGAAACTGTCTCTTTGTGGTTTGGCTTGGGATTGCTTGGTTCTTAGTGGTAGTGGAAAAGCGCCATATGATTGGCTGTGGGATTAGGGTCACCAGCACATTAAGGCAGGGCAACGGTAAGCCCCCAGCACCTGGGAAGATAGGGATAGGGGCTCTGAGGGAGGGGTGTGTGTGTCTGAGTGTGCATGCGTGTATTGCACCAGCAGGGGCTGCTGTAATCGAATATGCAGAGCTGAAATGGTACTTTTTGTCTGATCAGCAGAAGAAAGCTGAAATCACTGGCGGACAGGAACAGTAGTGCAGCACCCTGATTAAGTACACTGGATTCACTGCAGTCAGTGACCAGCCCTCTGATTAAGTACACTTTAATCACTGCAGACTGTGACCAGCATTCTGATTAAGTTTACTGCATTAACTGCAGTCAATTGCCAGCACATTGGGTAAGTATATGGCATTCACTGTAGCCAGTGAACAGCACACTGGGAAAGTATACTGCATTCACTGCAATCAGTGAACTGTACACTAGGCAAGTATACTGTATTCACTGCAGACAGTGAACTACACAGTGGATAAGTACACTGCATTCAGTGCAGGTAGAACAGCATGGTGCTTGTATTCAGGGGTTCACAGTCAGCAGTAAATCTCCGCATTTGCAGTCGGTGGTGTCATGTTTCTCCGCACCCTGCATACCCGTCTACCAACACAGAGCCTATATTCTGCAGATAACCCCACTTTAATATCTCTGCCGACCGCAGCAGGGCAGCCTGGAGACACCCCCTCGCCCCCCTGCTTATTCCCTGCCCTGAGGCGGAGGGATTAGCCCTGGTTATGCAACCTGCACACCTGCCCCCTCCACACGCACAGACACATGCCCTCAGCGATTATGACTTTGCTGAGCGATCTGTTCACCTGTCCTGTGTGTGTCGTTATTTACTGAGTTGGGAGGCCACCTGCTTTCTGTGCAGGTTAAAGGGACAGAGTGAGAGAGTGGGGGGGGGGGAGACTCTGAAAGCAGGGATGAGATATTTATAGAGATATTTATACTGTGAGGCTGAATAAGCAGGTCTGGCCACATCACGGTCTCTCCTGCACACACAGAGACCGACCCTCATTGGACACACTCCAGTTTCTGTCTTCTGAGTCATGCACAGTTGGGGAGGGGATACTTACTGAAGCCTAGGAGAGGGTCTGCCCTGCTTAGCAGCTGTCCTATGTGGACTAGTGCACCACAGTGACAGTGAGAACATCCCGGATGCTGCATCCATTCAGTGTTACCAGAAGGTGGCTTATATGAGGCCTCCTGTCACTTGAAAGTTCTCAGAGCAGGGCCCCTCGCAAACTCCCTCCCAGAGCCTAGGTACCCCCGGCAGTTGGGACCCATCTGCACAGGTCTATGAAGCAGTTTGCAGTATTAAATTGCGTGAGCTGTAAGGACCCTCTGAGCTCTCCCTGGGCCAGGGGGCTGAGGCAGCCCCCCGCTGCGTCCTCTGTGGGCTCCGGCCACCCTCTGCCCTCACCTCCCCGCTAGCCCAGCCAGATGATACTTCCAAAGCAGCACAGTCAGTGCTTCTAGTTTCTGAAGCAACAGTCAGGTCTATTGACAGTCACAGAACACTGGTGGGTGGGGGGTTGCCTTTGGCCTAATTTGGCATGCACCTATTGACTCATGAGGAAGTTCCATTCCCTGAAACGGGCCGTCCAGGTCTGGTGAGGTCACTCTGGCTGCCTGGTGACGCCTCCTTCCTGTCACATGACTCGTGGGGTCAGTCCTATTGGCCAGTGTGATCCAGAGTTGTGTCAGAGTGACATATTTAGCAGCAGCATGGGGCTGAGGGATTTGGGGTGGACATGTGGACTCTCGTGAAACGTTGCTGATGTCCCCTTCTGTGGAGGTGCCCCGCTGTGTCCGTGAACGTTCTGTAAACACCAGAGCCTGACTGAAATTAACATTAACATGAAATCCATGCAGATTTCAAGTACCTAAAACTTCCAATAACCGAAAATATTTTTATCCGGTCAATTAAATAGACCCCTATAGATTAAGATAAGCAGTTCTGGTTTTACCTTTCATCTCGGTTTAGGAAATGTTGAGGGTTTGTACGATAAGGCAGATGTGGGTTTCTCTTTGTTGTTTTGACGAAATCCTGGTCGTCCTTAATCTCTGTAAATGCAGGTTGAGGCAGTAAGGATCTTCGCATTATGTAACTGCACACATGTGCAGTCAGGGCTCAGGACTAAAGCCTGACGCACTAATAACTGCAGGCTGACGGACGATGTACCGGAGCCAGCGACTCCTCTCACTTTCCCCCATGAGAACCGGCCCGTTGTCAGTGGCCCCCCAGCCACCTGCCGCACCCCCACCACTGGCCGGATGCAGCACGGTCACGCTAGCGGTCCGTTTATCTCCGCCTGGCTTTGCGGCTTCGACAACTGCGGACGTGCCGGCCACTTTATTCGCTAAGCGGACATTTTTACCCATAAGTCACTTTGCAGGCCCTCTGCCTTAATCCCTCTCGGTTTGGTATTTACACCTTTGTGGCTCCAGCGCAGTAGCCGTCCAGTTCCATCCAAACCCCCTGGACCGGCGGACGTGTGGGTTCTGAGGCGGAGCACCGCCCTGCAGTGGGCCTCCCATCCACACTGGGAGCTCACACAGGGCTACATTTATAGCTCCACGGTCCCTGGATCAGCACTGTCTGGTAACCACCTAGATTCTGGGTCCTACAGTGGCTCTTTCTGCTTTGTCTCAGCTGGCCGGGCCGTCGGCAGCCGGGGATTGATCCGCTGGCTGACCGCGTCAGGCCCACATTAGCCCTCCCAGCGATTGCCCGGTCTGCTGACGCACATCACTGTCAGTGGACTGACATGGGTCCAAATCTGGACCCGGCGATGGGTCCAAAACGTGCCGCGCGGCTGCTGTGTGCCTGCACTGCGTCCGAAAACTGTCCATGTAGAAAAGACCGGAACATTTAACAAGAGAGTGTGTGATCCAAAGTTACCAAGAAGCCCCCAGCAATAGAAACGTTCCTTCAGGGACTCAGAAAAACGAGGACTTTCATTTCAGGATGCGGTGATTTAACACTCCAGCTGGCCGGCTGTGCAGAATGTTCCGGATGAGCTTATGTCAGCCCGTTACACAAAATCTGTATTACAGGCTAAAAACTACATTGTTATTGCTAGTGTATTTTTTATGGAATTCTGAGTTTACTTCACTTTTAAAATCCTGGATTAGATACTAGTTTAGTGCAGCAAAGTGGTTCAATGATAGCAAAACCAGGTATATTTCTGTTATAGTGAAGATTTTCAAAAAACAAATAGGGAATGAAGAACACAGCTGATGAGTATGCTGGGTCTCTGGTGGTTCTTTACGCTGGCTCTGTATGGTGGTTCTTTACGCTGGCTCTCTCTGGTGGTTCTTTATCCTGGCTCTGTATGGTGATTCTTTACGCTGGCTCTGTATGGTGGTTCTTTATGATGGTTCTGCATGGTGGTACTTTACGCTGGCTCTGTATGGCGGTTCTTTATGATGGTTCTGTATGGTGGTACTTTATGCTGGCTCTGTATGGCGGTTCTTTATGATGGTTCTGTATGGTGGTTCTTTATGCTGGCTCTGTATGGTGGTTCTTTATGCTGGCTCTGTATGGGGGTTCTTTATGCAGGCTCTGCATGATGGTTCTTTATGCTGGTTCTGTATGGTGGTTTTTTACGCTGGCTCTCTATGGTGGTTCTTTATCCTGGCTCTGTATGGCGGTTCTTTATGATGGTTCTGTATGGTGGTACTTTATGCTGGCTCTGTATGGCGGTTCTTTATGATGGTTCTGTATAGTGGTTCTTTATGCTGGCTCTCTATGGTGGTTCTTTATGATGGTTCTGTATGGTGGTACTTTATGCTGGCTCTGTATGGTGGTTCTTTATGCAGGCTCTGTATGGTGGTTCTTTATGATGGTTCTGAATGGTCATACTTTATGCTGGCTCTATATGGTGGTTCTTTATGCTGGCTCTATATGGTGGTTCTTTATGCTGGCTCTATATGGTGGTTCTTTATGCAGGCTCTGCATGATGGTTCTTTATGCTGGTTCTGTATGGTGGTACTTTATACTGACTCTATAGGCTGGTTCTTTATGCTGGCACTTTATGTAGATTCCTAATGATGGTTCTTCAGGAGCAGGGCATTTTGGTTTTGTTCCATTGTGGTATCTGTGAACAGTCCTGTTCTTACACAGATACACACACTCACACACCTTGTCACACCCTGGCTAGGAGCTGCTCACTGTCTTTACTTTTCATACACATTCCTATCGCAGCCTGTCACATTGTACAGACTGAGTCAAAGACACAGAGTACAAATGCATACTTGTAATTGTCAAACATGCAGTAATGCTCTCACACACACCCTCAGAGACTCAGTCAGCAGACAGAGGGCGGAAAGAGAAGCATTTGATGACACACAGGGTGATGGGACAGTTCATGGCCTGGAGCTGCTGTTGGTGAATCTCAGTGCCCGCAATGCCTGCCCTCTAGTGTGCATTGAGGGAAACTGCAGACTCAGCAGTCACTTCGGATTTTTGCAGGTAGGGCTGGTTGAAAAATTACGTCATTTACAAGATGTTTGTGCCACAGATACGTAGCATAATGTGAGCTTTCCTCAGGTTCCACAGTATCTTTCTACAGATGTCCTGTGTTCTAGGTAGATCAGTGGTAATCTAAACTCAGTGTCCACCCAACCTTATACCCAAGCACCATAGTTTTTAAGCACCATCGTGTCCAGCCTCAGATTCCTGCTGCTGTTAAGGGTCGGGTCATGCAGCGAGACCCTGCCAACCCCCCCCCCCGCCCATTTTATCTGCAGCTCTAAAGTTCTTTTACTGCAAGCACAAAAAAAATCCTCTTTGCATGAAAGTCAGAAACTGAAGGAGCAGATCATGTTTTATTCATGTTTACTTGTACAACAAAAGCTCGGAGGGGGGGGGGGTGGGGGTGGAGAGGGGGTGAAACTGGGACAAACATCCCAAGCATCGGAATTCTGAAAATAAAGCCGTCTGTAATCTTGAGGACGAAGAGGGAGGGTGAATTCTGCCTGAGGGTGCCTGCTGTCTGTGTGCCCGGGTCTACCCCGAGGTGGGGTGCCCGTTCTGCCTGCTGTCTGTGTGCCCAGGCCTACCCCGAGGTGGGGTGCCCGTTCTGCCCGTCATCCGTGTGCCCAGGTCTACCCCGAGGTGGGGTGCCCGTTCTGCCCGTCATCCGTGTGCCCAGGTCTACCCCGAGGTGGGGTGCCCGTTCTGCCTGCTGTCTGTGTGCTCAGACCTGTCATAATGTCTTTCTGATTTCAGCACGGTGTGCAGACCTTCCCACTGGCCAGAATTTCACCCCAAGCAGACTAGGCTTGGGACGGGGGCTCCAATAATTCAGAATGTTAAATTCCAAGAACAGGACCTTCTGTTGTACCTTCTAAGCAGAGGATAATTGCCTTAGTGAATGTCCAGGAAAACACTATAAATGGCTGCCCGTATTAATCACCATGGTGATGCGTATCTTATAGGTTAAATTAACAGACCACGAGGAGTGATTATCCAGCCACCACCTGTGGCTGTTGGAGCTGACCGCCAGTAATCGGGCTTTAAACATAATGCTAATTCTCCACCATCAGGGTGTCTTTTGGGGGTGTGATAGGGACACATTGACCGCAGGGGAGAATAGGCACAGGAGAGAGGAGAGACCTCCTATTTCCTGTGCCAGGTCAGCCCCAGGTCAGCCCCGAGCCTCAGGGGTCGGCAAAGACCGCAGTGTAATGAGCGCCGCTCTGGTGGCCAGCTTCAGCTGCCCAGCAGCGGCAAGTCTGACTGATCAGTGCTATTGTTCTCATTTTTGTTAATTAGGTGGGAAACTCGGGGGGTGGGAAAAGTGCAGAGCCATGTGGCCCCCCGGCCCAGCTGCCATGGTCATGCGAGCCTGTGGATCCTCACCAAGTTCTGATCTGGGCTCTGGTTTCAGCTCCGGGGGGGTGGGGGCGGGGTGTGATGCCCTTGAAGTGCTTTGCTCTCCCAGAGAGTGCTGGGCCTCTTGGGCCCACAAGCCTCATGCGTAAGAGATGGCCAGTCCATGCCAGCTGGAGACTAGATGTGTCCCCCCCGTCATCCCTCCCCATGATGTACACACAGGGACCCCCTTCAAACTCCTCTCCACACCAACATAACCTTTTTTTCTGCTGTAGTTTCAGCTGCCCCGTGTGTAATGCTCCCTCTATCCACCAGGGGGCAAAGCGTGCCACTCTGTCTATAACAACATTCCTCTGACTGGAATATTCCGCCACAATTAAGAATGCCTGATTCAATGGAAACCACGGCAACCACGTACATGAGCGCTGCTCTTCGTAAATCTCTATTCCATTTCATGTGAATTAAGGATCTCTGAGGCAGAATGGCCCCCCTAGGAGTGATTAGGTAGAGGGACAGAGGCTGAGACAGGTCAGCTGTGCATGGCTCTGTCCAGTGAGGGACCGCCATTTGGTTATAGCGCCCCCTGTGCATGGCTCTGTCCATTGAGGGACGGCCATTTGGTTATAGCGCCCCCTGTGCATGGTATTTGATATAGAGCCCTTTTGTGTGCCGTCCATACGGGAGATGGGACTGCTGCTCTAGGACCTCGGGGCTGACTCTCGGCTCACTTCTTTTCCAGAGGCAGGAGGCGGGCCCTGTGACCCCCACGGACCAATCGCCTCCAGAGCCAGGCCAGGAGGAGCGTGAGTCCCGCCCACCCGCCCACGGTGAGCCATCCCTGGCATGAGAGGCCAGCCCACCTCCCCTGCATCCCCGGGGCCCCCAGCAGGTGAACACAGGGTGCCAGAGAGAGGTGAGCCGGACACACACACACACACACACACATATAAACATGCATGCTTCCATACACACAAACACACAAGCACATTTGTATTCATATCTTTGTGGGGACTCACCATTCATTTCTATGGAAAAACCTTATTCCCATCAATGACGACCTTAACCCCTACCCAGCCCTTAACTTAACCATAAGTAACCAAACTAAATATGAGACTTTCGGCATTTTTAGTTTTTTTGATTACAGTCACACATTTTTATAAAATTCAGTTTTTATGAAACAATTGGTCCCCACGTCAAAGTAGCATTTTCTCCCCACAATATAATATATATATATCGCACACACAGAGACACAGACACACACACATCTCGGGGGCTGAATTATTAAATATGAATGATAGTTATTAAACTGGGACCTGAAAGGAAGGACTTTGGTGGAAGAAACACTTACAATATGGTCTTTTCTCCAAAGTGCATTTTTAATGGCTTAGTTTAGATTTTCATTATTTTTTAAAATGATAAAGTTTATTCGGAGGGTGCCACTGTGTGCTTTCTCTGTGTGCCACCCTTGTGGTTCTGGTGCCATGAACAGTCCTGCTAATTTACCACTAAGTGGAGCAGAGGAGTTGGGCAGCAAGTCATTCAGAGAGACCAGAGTCTGACGCCTTAACATGAAGGGTATCACAATGGTGCTTCAGTGAATGGCCACCAGGGGGTGCTGCAGACCTTTCTACAAATATAAAATAGCACATGCCTAATGAAGACCTTGATGGCGCTACACCTTTACCCATGATTCACTGCTGCACAGGAAGCTTCTTCAGTCACTCCACTTATCTCTCTGCTGCCCTGGCTGCATCAATTTCCTGTGATTGTGGTCACATGACATTCTGCTTGTGGTCGACCCAGCTGTGCCAGTAATTGGGGCTTTGCCTGTGTGGCGGTTCCCTCTGGGCAATGTTTGTGCGTTTGGGCGTATCAGTGACTCGTGCTGGTTCTGTGCCATAAACCTGTACCGTTAATTTAGGCGCTGGGGGTACAGGGTGATTTGTGGCCACTTTTATTTGACTGCGGTGTCTGTGGGGGGTGTTTGTGTCTGCAAGAGAGGCTAATTTCACACTCTGGGGCCTCCTGGGCTGTGTGGAGGAAGCCTCCCTGTGGGCCGCAGGAGGTCAAAGGTCACGCTGGACAGCTGACCCTGCAGGAGGCCTACAGTTTGGATACTCTGATCCCGGCTCTTCTTTCCCTGTTCCCATCAAATTGGGAGCACTGGGGTATTCGCGTGGGCCGTGACCCCGGACTGGTAAGTCAGTCCGCAGGCACTAGGCCCCCCCTGTCACCCTGAAACGGAGCTTAAAAGAGCGGCACATGGCTGTTTTCAGGCCGGCTGGACACCGCTGACATCTGATCAGCATGCCAGAAATCTGTAAATATCAGCACCTTAAAAAGACAGCGAGATGATACATGTAGCGGGGAGTGAAGATGATGTCGCAGCGATGGCAGCTGTGATAATCCAAAGTTAATGACTGTGCCCCCTCCAGCGAGGATGACGCCTCCGTTGGGGCCCGTCTGTCCTGGGGGAGACAGGCAGGGCTGCTTGGGCCTCACGTGTAGGCGGCCGTGAGGCCGAGCCATCATTGTGACATCACTTCCTCATGCGCGGCTGCATCGTGCCCAGGGACCCGGGAGATTCCAGAACCTTCACTGCCCACACGTGCGCGCACACACACACATACACACACACACATTTTTTATTCATATCCTTGTGGGGACCGTGCATTCAATTCTATGGGAAAAACCTTAATCCCACGTGTGGACGAGGCCGGCTTGGCCACAGCACCGAAGGAACATCAGGAGCCCGAGGTTTGCTGGGCAGAAGCTGGGGCCAGATAATCAAATTACTCTATTCCGGTGGATTAGAGAGAGCTGCCCCCCCCCCCCCACGCCCCATGCGGGGAGGTTATTATTTTTCTGCTCTGAAAAGGAAAGGCCCTTTCAGTGAGGCTCTGCCCCCACCCCGCGTTGATTGTGGAGAGCGTAGGGGGTGGCTCGCTGGGTGGGTGTTTGGCCGCTGGAGAAGCCAGCAACTTCGTTAGAAAAGCTGAAAAACAAGTGAGGGAAGCTAATTTCTTGGCCATGGTGGACACTGCCATCACGGGGCAAGTGACACTGTGGTTATCTATGAAAATGTACCAGGGATAAAGGTGCTGTTTTTACAGGGAAAGCCCTCTGCAAAGGGGTGCTCAGCTCGTCACATTTACACGCCGTACAAAAGGCTTCCTGTCAGTCTTCATCTCACCCCCTCTGTAAAATAAAACATAACGTCATGCCCTCAATCTCGGGCGATGGGGAGGG
The DNA here is from genome assembly GCF_048594095.1 of Paramormyrops kingsleyae. NCBI lineage: Eukaryota > Metazoa > Chordata > Actinopteri > Osteoglossiformes > Mormyridae > Paramormyrops > Paramormyrops kingsleyae. The sequence continues at coordinate 21,146,761 of NC_132816.1, forward strand.
CAGAGGGTCCCGATCCAAAGGCAGATAGGAAAAGTTATAGGGCGACAAGTCAGCTTCATCTTACGATGGCAACATGACCCCTCAACAGATTGGCGGCAGGTTTTCGGACTGCAGAGTTTGAGCACGCGTGTGCGTGCACTCAGCCTGCCGGACCTAGTGACTCGAACCGGATCAGCAGCTGGAAAGACTTTCCCTGATGAAGGGAGAGTATGAAGAGGGGGGAAAAAACAAGAGAAAGAGAAACATACCAAAAACAGGAGAGAGAGAGGCACAGGGAAAAAGATAGAGAGACTGAGAAAGAAGGGAAGAGAGAGGGAGGAACAGAAAGAGGAGGAGAGTGATAGAGAGTAAAGAAGAAAGGAGGAGAAGGAGGAACAGAAAGAGGTGGAAAGTGACAGATAGAGAGTAAGGAAGACGGGAAGAGAGGGAGGAACAGAAAGGGGCAGATCACTGAATCACGAGGAGGGATTGCGAAAAGGTGGGGGGGTGAATGTGAGAGAGAGAAGGGGGCGGAGGGGAGGAGGGGCCAGGCTGGAGCAGACAGTGTGGGGGGGTGTTCTCATTCAAACTGTCAGCCTGCAGCTCTGGAGGTGCCTGCTGAGACTTACAGACAAAGAGGAGAGAGAGGGAGGTACACACTCGGAGTGGAGAGGGAGGTACACACTCGGAGCAGAGAGGGAGGCGCACACTCGGAGTGGGCAGCCGGACCGAGAGGCAGCGATGCAGGCGACGGGCTCGGGTAGGTGAGCTCCGGGAAGGCACAGGAAGCTGGTGTGCGAGTGCGGGTCTGCGTATGCGGGTCTGCGTATGCGGGTCTGCGTGTATGGGTCTGCGTATGCGGGTCTCCGTCTGTGTGTGCAGGTCTGCGTGCGTGGGGGCAATGGAGAGCGGCTGGCTCACATGAACGGGAAGAGATCCGGTTTCGACTCGTACTGTGAACAGAAAAGTGAAAAAAGACCCCCAGGCCAGCAGGCAGGCGGGCTGGGGGGGGGGGTACGGGGGAGGGGGTGCATTCTCAGCTCTTTTTTAAAGTGCAGCTCTTGTTGACGTTCCTCATTTCCCCCTGAAAACTTTGAAAGCTTAACTCTGAAGTTGTGGAATGCCACGGAGTTGGGGGGGGGGGGGGGGGGGGTAGGAGGGGGATGGGGGCACAGCTGTGGGCCTGGGGGCGACGCGCGAGTGAGGCTGTCGTCCGGCAGAGGAAACCAAAACACACAGACCAGCTATGGCTATGGGGGGGGGGGGCAGGAAAGGGTCCTGGAATGCAAGTTGGGCGACAGCACCCACTCTGCCCCAAACGCTGGGGGGGTGAAGGGGGGGTGACTGTGTGGCCAGATGAAAGTAGCGACGTCCACTGCCGGGTTTTTAGGCAGGGAGGAGGGTCCTGAAGAGGCACGTGAGGGGACCTTCCTCTACTCAGAGAGGACGAGCAGCGTCCCCGCGGGGGACAAAGAGCCTCAGCGGTGCAGTGTCCCCAGCAGCCAGACAGCGGCGCCATTGTGCCCGCCGGCTGCCTGGCCGCAGGGTTCCCTCGTCAGCTCCCTGCTCTTCATATTTTCCACTCGGTTTTTCTGGGAGACCTGGACATCACTGGGCTCACAGCTGCTCTGCAAATAATGGTCTATGAGCACGTCTGTGAGCACATCTGTGTTGTTTCCCTTAGTTCGTGACTTGTGTGTATCCTGGGCTTCACTGTATCAGTCACTGTATCGGTTTCTGTGTCAGTCGCTGCGTGTCAGTCGCTGCGTGTCAGTCGCTTTGTGGTGATTACTGTGCCAGTTCTTGTGTGTCAGTCATCGTATGTTGGATGCTGTGTCAGTTGCGTATGTCAGTTTCCTGGTGTCAGTCACTGTGCGTCGGTTAGGTGCCAGTGACTATCAGTCGTGTTGATTTTCTGTGTCATTCGCTGTGCATCATTGGTTTTCCTGACAGGATTTAAGGGCTTTTAGCAGTCAGCCTGGATTGTAGGGGTCACCCAGTGTCTGTCGATTTAACACCCGTCCACCCTGCTGTCTGTGGTTACTGTGACTCTGTTGATGCTGGTGACTCACGTAATGGCAGAAAGCTCACGACGGGGCCCCCCGTGACCATAGAGTCACATCCACCTTCTCAGGACATCAGAGTTGGGACGGGAGGGGCTCTGGCATGAGGGGACAGGGCCATGGGGCCTGACCACAGCATTAACCCCCCCACCATGGCTACCCTGCTTTGTCACGACGATGCTAGAGAACCGATCAGAGATGGAGTGAAAGGGTAAAACTAAATCGACCAATTCAAGTAGACCCCAGACCCATCCCAGTGTGGGGGGCGTTTTACAAATGTGCTCACAGCTGGCACCCACCCTGCTGTGTGGCACTGGGCTGTGGCCCTAAGCCATGCCGACTGCCCCCCTCCCCAGTTTTTATAGCTCAGGGCCGGGCACCGCGTGGCCAGCCTGTTTACGAGATGGTTCAGGTGTTACGGTGTCTGTGGCCGAGGCCGCCCTCCATCCGTCTGCGTGTGGGTGTATGTGTTTGTGAGTGTGATCCCAGGCCCCCGTCGCCTCACTGCCCCGCGTGACTCTGGTCTGTCCATGAGCCACATTCTCCACAGTTTTCATGAGGAAATCACCCGCCACTTGTTTGGAGTGCTTCCCCTGCTGTCAGCGGTTTCTATGACACCCCACCCACCCTGATAGTCTTCCTGTGTCCTGTATCTGTAAACCATCTTGGACGGTCACAACGCTTCCCTTTGACCTTAGCTTCCTGTTCCTGCTACCTGATTCTCATCCCATCAGGAAGCTACCCTGTGGCCTAGCGTCAGCTGAAGCCTGGGACTGTTAGTAACTTAGAACCTAAGCCAGTAAACCCTGCCCTGAGCCTAGCTCAGTCCACCAACTCCCAGTGTCTTGCTTCTCACTTTCTTATTGCTACCAAAGATAGATATCACAAATTCAACAGGATCACACACACACTCTCTATTCATTTCTATGGGGAAAACACTAATCCCAACATGACAACCTTAACCATAAGTAACCAAACAAAATACGAGTTTAGTTTTTTGATTGCATTCACAGATCTTTGTGGGGACCTGAAAAATGCTCCCCACAACGTTAAAATTACCGGTTTTTATTACATTGTGGGGGATATTTGGTCCCCACAATGTAATATAAACATAATGCACACACACATCCCAATTCTGGATGCTGATTTAAATGTTTATGTGTGTTTATGTTTAATTTATGAAGATTCAGTGCTGAATGTGAGGTTGTTATGAAGGTCACAGATTAATTTTCGCCATCGTCACCCTGTTAGCATGACTGCTTATTTTAACATGTTAGAAAGGGGGCCTTTCCGCATGTTTGTTTGTTTTTCACGCATGCCATGTGAAAGCCTCTTTCTCAGGACTGGGCAGGTTCTGGAAAAAGCTTGATGTATCACCGGGTGCTCCCTGAGTCACTGGCATTTTTCTGTTTGCGTTGCGTAAACGACCAGTAAAGGTTTACATTTGCGCAGATTTCTTTCAAGGGAGAACAAAAATAACTCAAAGAGTGAAAGGTCCTTTACACTTTCCCTGATGTGCTGCTGTCCATCAAAAAGTTCTGTTTGTGTAAAGTGTGTGCATATAAATCACTGTACCGCAGACAGTATGTTGATGAGTGGTTCTGCCTTCCAACAGAATTGTCGATTGCTGCTGTTCCTGACGATTCAATCTCTGGTTCCTGAAATTTGCGTTAAACAGAGACCGTTGAGTGTGTTTGTGTTGCTTTTAAACATAGTAATAAAGTAACTGGAGGTGCATATGAATGCTTGGGTTTCTGGCTTTTAAGAAACCAGCATCAGTGTTTATGCCTGTGATGCAGACTGATCCCTTCTCTACCCCTGATCCCTCCCGTACACTTGTGTGCGGTTCTGTACCTTTGATGCTGATCCCTCCCATATCCCTGTGTGTGGTTCTGTACCTTTGATGCTGATCCCTCCCGTACACCTGTGTGTGGTTGTGTACCTTTGATGCTGATCCCTCCCGTACACCTGTGTGTGTTTGTGTACCTTTGATGCTGATCCCTCCTGTACCTCTGTGTGTGGTTGCGTACCTTTGATGCTGATCCCTCCCGTATCCCTGTGCGTGTTTGCGTACCTTTGATGCTGATCCCTCCCATACACCTGTGTGTGGTTAAATACTATTGACACTGCTGTACTTTTCAACCTTATCAGGAACTTCTCCAGGCAATGTGGTCATTTGGTGAACTACCTACTCTTATAATCCACAGTGAGGGAATGTTTAGCTTCACGTTTCATGCCTTAATGGTTTCTCATCGCGTTGTGGTGTGAGAAAGCTATTGGACTGATGTTCTGCAACTATCCAATCGGTATCCACCTACAATCTCCACTAATTAACTGTCTATTAGCTACCAGAACACTGATGTTTCCAGTCCAGGAACTCCCCGTAGGTACTTTCTTTGTCCAATGGCCAATGAGAATCCAGTAGATGCTATAGCAGGCACTGCGAGAGGCACTTATTCTGATATCAGCTGGGAGTAATACCCCCCCCCCCCCACACACACACACATATCCACCACATCTAAGGGGTGTCCCAGATATGGAGGGATAGAGGCCGCTAGCCCCCCTCCCTCACGTCTCGTCCAGAGTGCACTTATCTGTGCGTGATCCCGTCCAGTGGCCTCGACTCCAGCTCCGCTCTGGGATTAATGGAGACCAGATGCTTTGAGATGCTAAGGAGTCGCCCCCCCCCCACCTTCCCCCAACTCAGCCAGCCTGGAACTTTCTCCCACACAAAGGCTTCCCTCCTACCAGTGAGGTGTAGGCCTCAGATGCCATGGCAACGGCCCAAACATGGGCCGACAGCAAAGTGCAGTGAGTGGCTCGTAAAGCACGCCGGCCAGGCATCGTCATGGCGGCATCCTGCTTTGTTTTCCGCCTGCTTCTCATTTAGACCCTCTTTCCGCCATGGTCCTTTCTGCCATTCTTCTGCCTCTCCCTTTTCTTTAAAATGGGCTGTTTGGCGAGGGTGCTGGGAATGGGGGTGGGCCGGGGGTTTTGGAGCACCAGGAACAGCACGGCTGAAATGGCCAGAGCCAACCAGGCACCACGCTGTGGTCACTTTGTACAGGAACATCTCTACAAGGGCATCGCGGTGGCAGCTGGCTGAGGTCGTCTACCTCCCACTTAGCGAGTCTGGGGGAGTTACACTGCCACCCAGTCACGTGATATCAATCACACACACACACACTTAGACACACACAGACACACACACACACATAGACACACACAGACACACACACACATAGACACACACACATTTGTATACTTCCAGACACCTTCTGGACATGGGAAGATGCAAGCGTGACGGGCTGCCCCCCCCCCCCTCCCCATCTACCCTCCAACTCTCTCACACTGTCTCTCTCTGTCTCTCACAGTCAAACATAGGAAATTAAAAGTGCGTGAGATGATAAGTGGAGCCTTACCCAGAGGAACCATTAGGGGGCCTGAAGTCACCTTTTATTCAGACACGCATATAAACATACAGGCACACACAAACACACACATATAAACATACAGGCACACGCAAACACACACGCATATAAACATACAGACACAAGCAAACACACACATATAAACATACAGGCACACGCAAACACACACGCATATAAACATACAGGCACACGCAAACACACACATATAAACATACAGGCACACGCAAACACACACATATAAACATACAGGCACATGTAAACACACACATATAAACATACAGGCACATGCAAACACACACACATATAAACATACAGGCACACGCAAACACACACATATAAACATACAGGCACATGCAAACAGACACACATATAAACATACAGGCACACGCAAACACACACATATAAACATACAGGCACACGCAAACACACACACATATAAACATACAGGCACACGCAAACACACACATATAAACATACAGGCACACGCAAACACACACGCATATAAACATACAGGCACACGCAAACACACACATATAAACATACAGGCACACACAAACACACACATATAAACATACAGGCACACGCAAACACACACATATAAACATACAGGCACATGTAAACACACACACATATAAACATACAGGCACACGCAAACACACACATATAAACATACAGGCACACGCAAACACACACACACATAAACATACAGGCACATGTAAACACACACATATAAACATACAGGCACATGCAAACACACACACATATAAACATACAGGCACACGCAAACACACACATATAAACATACAGGCACACGCAAACACACACGCACATAAACATACAGACACGTGCAAACACACACACACACATCCAGACTTAGAAACACACACACACATACACACTCTTTCTGCCACACATACTTCTTTGTAGAAGGGCCTTGATCAGCTGAAATTGGGGATTATCTGAGTGCCGTTGCCCAGCATCTTGGCGGCTTGCCCCCCCCCCCCCCCCCCACTTCTGTAACTTGCACTGCCTCTGTCGGGCTCTGCTGCTGGTAATACTCATGCCGTGAAGCATGGATGCTGTCTGAGCTGATGCGCCCGTCGCCAATCAGTCTGAGCCAGGGTGGGGGACTCAAATGAATTTATAACATCCACGGCACACGCTGTGTGTGAGGAAAACTGCCACTGAGACACAGTGCTATGGCTGATCTGGGCGGCGGCGCCCAGCTGGCCTGAGGTGCGGGAATCACCAATGTGGTTTGGAAGGAATGAAAAAGAAAAAAGTAGAAAGGAATGTGCTACACAGGCTGGGATCGGCCAGCAGCCCCCCCAGGAGCTGGGGTTGGCTGGGGGTGCATCACAGACAGCAGGGGATGTGTGCTTTAAACATCCGCTATACCCAAACTCCACTCATTAACCTCTTTGCTAATCCCCTCGTTAATCCCCTCATTAACCCCCCGTTAATTGCCAGATTTCAGGAAGTGATGCCGTCCTCTTGGTCACCGAGCCCATTGGCACTTGCATCATCACCCTGCTCCGGTGCTCGCATCATCACCCTGCTCCGGTGCTCGCATCATCACCCTCCTCCGGTGCTCGCATCATCACTCTGCTCCAGAGCTCTCTGTCCCCTGCTTCCCAGCCTCCCGTGTGTGAATGGGTGATGTCACGGTCCCTAAAGCCCACCTCCCCCATCGGGGCTTACCCCCAAGCAAAGGTTAATTAGCGAGCCAAGAGATAATTAAGCGTTAAGCTGCAGGCCTCTTGCCGATATGCATCTATAATAGAACTCTGTGGGTAACCTGAGCCGCGGGTGTAGCCAAGTCACACAGACCCACACACGCACCCACACACGCACCCACACACCCACACACGTACACACACACACCCACATGCACCCACACACGTACCCACACACGCACCCACACACGTACCCACACGCACCCACACACGTACCCACACACGCACCCACACACGTACCCACACACGCACCCACACACGCACCCACACACGTACCCACACGTACCCACACACGCACCCACACACGCACCCACACACGCACCCACACACGCACCCACACACGTACCCACACACGCACCCACACACGCACCCACACACATACACATTCTGACTGGTGAATTTTGGGGTTTTGGAGATAAAAAGGTATTGATGTCTGGAGTCCTGCCCTGCTGCTGTCAGCAGAGTGTGTGTGTGTGTGTGTGTGTGTGTGTGTTAGGTGCTGCACACTGCTGTATCAGTTGGTGGCCTGGCCTGCCCCTGACTTTCTTGCTCACATTCCTGAGGATCACTGATGCAGTGTAGCAGTGATTTCATCAGTAACCCCTTTAAAGCCCAGATCAAGCCCAGTGCAGCACAGCCTATTACAGCACAGCCAGCACAACCTAGTACAGCACAGCCAGCACAGGACAGAGAGCCTAGTACTGCACAGCCTAAGCACCACAGAGCCCCTCTGTCTCCATGTCCCTTTAATGCATCACAGATAAGTAACAGCTGGCCCTCAGGCTGCTGTGAATTAGCAGCGTCGGCTGTAATGAATCAGTGTCCTTCTGTCCCTCCGCCTCACAGCAGGCGAAACCAGGCATGAGCTGCCCCACCATTCTGCCCAGCTGTCCCTGCTTAAGGCTGCTGGGGCCCAGTTAGTCCAGTTCCAAAGTGGGACAGCAGGCCACCCCAGGCACCCCAAGAGTCAGGAAGGTGATGTCTTCATGGTGCCCAGGGGGGGCGCCGGCGAGGTGAGGCGGTTCCCTCTGCAAAGGCCTGACTCACCATCCGCAGTATGAATCGTCATCATGCCCCCCCCCAGCTGCAGCTGCATTTCCACCTCCCCTAGGACTCTGTCCTGATTCAGAAGTGTTGTCGTGGCACCTGTTGTCATGGTAGCATCGGTTACCCCCTCGCGGCCAGGAGAGCCCCATTGCAGGAGCTTGGTGGGATGGTCGGCTCTTCGGCCCGCTGTGACTAGTGCCGGCTCTCCAAAGGTGAGAGAACCGTATGGTGTGTCTTGCGTTTCCTAAAGCTCAGACTTTCCCCCGTGCGCAACTCATGAGTGCCTTGGCACACCTGCAATGCCGTCCGAGGTCTCAGCTCAACCCTGGATCTGCTGGAGGCTGGCAGGCCGATATGGGACAGCTGGGAGGCATTGCCGTGGTGATGGAATGCCCCTGTGAGCATCCTGGGGACTCCTGTGGAGACCCCCTCCCCAAGAAGTTTGGCAGCTGACCCCTTATTTGTATCGCAATTTAGGCACTGCATCCCCAGCACCTGCAGTGCTCTCCGTTCACTCGGCCCACGGATCAAATCCGGCTCCGATCGGCAACAAAAGGAACGGCTGGCGCTGTAATTCGTCTTAAGTCCTGCGTCCGGGGTGGGGGAGGGGCGGGTGCCGAAGGGGGCTGCCTGGTGTAAAGAGCAGCAGGACGAGGTGGGCGAGGGGCTCCTTCTCAAGGCTGGAGGAGAGTCAAAGGATTTGGAGGTCTGGAAAGGCGGGGGGGGGGGGAGGGGGGTGTCGGCACCACAAAAGCTCACCAGTCGAGTTTTGGTTGGGTCACAAGGTCACGCTGGGAAGGACCGGGGCTGGGAGGGCCGAGTTTGTCTTCTAAAGCTGGCATATGGCTTTGTGCCGCACTTTGGGAAGGTGGCGTGGAGGGATGGGGGTGTGACCAGGGTTGGGGGGGCTAATCCGTTATGTCGGGGGCCCACGCAGAGGCACGGCCGGGTGTCAGGGAGCTTGTTAATAACCCAGCCGCCCCCGACCGCGGTTCCCAGGAGCCTCCCGCCTCAGCAGGTTTGCCGGATGACTGACGGCAGAGAATAAGCGAAGGTTTCCTAAGAATGATGCTGTCTAGGTGCTTTCAAAGCTCCTCATTGGAGTTCCCGTCGTGATGGAGCAGGAGGCTACAGACCTTAATGTCGTCCCGGGAGATCTAGAGCGATGGTGTGAAACGCTCCATGTTTAAGTAACTAATATCTGCAGTGTGGTGATGATGATGATGATGATGGAGATGATGATGGAGATGTTGGTACAGTGATCCCGATGATGATCGCAAAGATGGTCACGCGCAGTGATGATGACAGTGAAGGTGCAGTGAATAAGAAACTGCAGGTTGTCCCTCAGACCCACTGTGCACATCTGCTAATTTACGCCAGATGTTGTGGTGGCTTAGAGCTAGACCAGCAAACCGCCCCCTTACTTCCAACTGGGGCAGTCATTTAAGACTCAACGACTAACTCTGAAAGTGACTCTGTCTCCCCCATTGAGTCAGAGTCACCAGCACACTGACAGACCTGACTCAGGCTGAGAATGACACAGTGTATCCCACTGTGACTCTGACAGAGTCTCTGACCCTGCCTCTCTCCCCACAGAGCGTGTGGACTCCTCACACGGCCACCATGGCTCTTGTCCAGGCCCTGCCTGTCCCCAGTGACCCCTGCAGCTCCGCCATCAGCGCCCAGTGCCCCCCGTCCCCACCCGCACCGTCGCCCCCTGCTGGTGCCATGGGCTCTGTCAGCAGCCTCATCGCGGGGCGTTCATACCAGGAGCGCCACTCCCGGCCCGGCGACCTTGGGGCTCGGGTTCGCAAGCCCACGCCTGGCACCGGCTGCTTCCGCGGGGGCAGCTCAACAGAGCACCTGGTGGGCCACGAGCCGCCCCCCCCCGGCAGGAGGCAGCCCCCCCCCGCCACCAGTGACGTGTCCAGCTACGCCTACCTGAACGAGGACTTTGTCGGTGACTGGAACGACAACCTTGTGTCGACGGGTGGCCCCGCCAGTGATGCTGAGGATGCAGGAGACATGCGGGTCCTCAACGGGAACATCGGGGGGCCCCCTCCCAAGCTTGTCCCCGTTTCGGGGAAGCTAGAGAAGGTAAGACACCCTCACCCAGTCCAGACTTCTCTGCCCCCCCGCGTGTCAGTGGAATGTCTAAGAATCATATGAGTATCTGTGGTTCCTCTTCCAGAACATGGAGAAGACGGTGATCCGGCCCACAGCCTTCAAGCCTGTGCTGCCCAAGAACCGGAACTCAGTGCAGTACCTTTCCCCTCGGCCAGGGGGCACCCTTTCAGAGAGCCAGGGCAGCCTTAACCTTCTCCTGCCAGTGTCCGGTGGCTCGCCAGGCTGTGGCGAGAAGCGCGGCTCCTACAGCGGGGGGCGCGGTGGTGGAGGCGGGGGGGGCAGCCAATCCTGCGCCACGTCCGACTCGGGCCGTAACTCCCTGTCCAGTCTGCCCACGTACAGTAGCACGGGCTACGGGCTGGGGGTGGGGGAGCCCTCTGTGGGCCCCCCGGAGCCAGTCCGGGCTGCTCCCGGCCACTCCACCTCAGACAGTGGGCGTTCCTCGTCCAGCAAGAGCACGGGTTCTATGGGAGGGCGGTGCCGGCCGCTCTCCGATGGCAGCTCCAGTGGGGTGCGCTCGCCAGTGCCCGCCGAAGGCTACGAGGGTGTGGTCCGCGACCTGGAGGACAAGCTGCGCGAGAGGGAGCTGGAGCTGCAGCAGCTGCGGGAGAACCTGGACGAGAACGAGGCAGCCATCTGCCAGGTGCAGGCGCCCTAACGCCAATGCGGACGGCGAGGGAGCGTGTCTCCACCCGCAGCGTGCTGACCCCTGAACTCCTGACCCCCGCAGGTGTATGAGGAGAAGCAGAAGCGCTGCGAGCAGGAGCTGGAGGAGCTGCGGCAGAGCTGTGCCAGCCGGATGCGCCAGGCGTCGCAACGCGCCCAGCGTGCCCAGCAGGTGCTGCAGCTGCAGGTCTACCAGCTGCAGCAGGAGAAGAAAAAGCTGCAGGAGGATTTCGGGCAGCTGCTGCAGGAGCACGAACTGCTGGAGAGCCGCTGCGCCTCCATCCAGCGGCAGCAGACGCAGCTGGGCCCCCGGCTGGAGGAGACCAAGTGGGAGGTGAGCGGGGGGGGGAATTGGATGGCTCAAAGACTGTTTTTGAGGGGAAGAGCAAACACTACAGTATGGTTAGAAATTTGGGTGACTTTGGCTACTTGCTACAGTGACTTATAGTATTAAGCAGCATGGGGCATGAGGCCTGTACACACACTGCTGCCATCTTCCCAAAAACAGGCTGGATTTTCCTGTACATTTTTGTTGATCTGGATATTATTGGGGCGGCAGGTTTTAGTGGGTGTGGCTTCAGCTTCTCTAATGGTGATGCTCCGCCCCTCTCTCCATATCGCCCCGGACAGGTGTGTCAGAAGACGGGCGAGATCTCCCTCCTGAAGCAGCAGCTGAAGGACCTGCAGGCAGACCTGGCGCAGCGCACTGGCGAGATCGTCACACTGAAGGCGCAGCTGCGCGAGGCGCGGGCGGAGCTGCAGGCGGGCGAGGCCCGCGCCCAGGAGGCCCGCGCCGCTGCCCGCGCTCGCACTCTCGAGCTGGAGGTGTGCGAGAACGAGCTGCAGCGGCGCAAGAGTGAGGCGGAGCTCCTGCGTGAGAAAGCCAGCCGCTTGGAGGAGGAGACAGTACGCCTCCGTGAGGCCCTCGGCCAATGCAGTGCCGCCAGCCCACCTCCTGGGCGGGCCCCAGTGCTTAGCCCCACCCACCGTGAGGCAGATGAGCGGCTGCTGGCCTGCGAGAGCGATGAGGTGAAGGCGCAGCGGCAGGGCTGCGGGCCGGGCGGTGGCACGCAGGTGCTGCGGCAGCAGGTGGAGCGGCTGAGGGCGGAGCTCATGCTGGAGCGGCGGCGTGGCGAGGAGCAGCTGAGCACCTTCGAGGGCGAACGGCGCGTGTGGCAGGAGGAGAAGGAGAAGGTGATCCGCTACCAGGAGCAGCTGCAGCAGAACTACGTGCAGATGTACCGGCGCAACCGTGAGCTGGAGCGCGTCATGCGGGAGCTCAGCCTGGCACTGGAGAGCCGGCAGCTGGAACATGCAGCCGTCAGCAAGATCCACTTTGAGGAGATCGCCGCCACTGAGATCTAGGCCTGGCCCTCCAGAACTCTCCTGACGGCTTCATCCAGAGGCGCCCCAGAGCTCCTGCACCAAAAGATCCTTCTATTGTTTCACGTCAACGACATGTATTAAAGCACACTGCACACACTGCACACACTGCACACACAGCAATAAAGCAGTCAGGCAGTATCCAGGGACGCCTCTTACAGGCAGGGGACTATTTATTTAATTACTGCAGCTCGTCAGGGCAATTATCACTTGCTCCTGACACCTGACATGGCATAAAGTGGCACCAGAGCAAAGATGAGAACTGGGCTCGGTTAAAAATTCATGCGAGTGCCACTGAGCCGGGTGCGAGGGCCTCACTAGGCAGGTCAGGGCCAGGGCTGAGGGTCAGCTGACACCCCGCAGGGTATGCCTCACTGAGGGTCAGCTGACACCCCGCAGGGTATGCCTCACTGAGGGTCAGCTGACACCCCGCAGGGTATGCCTCACTGAGGGTCAGCTGACACCCCACAGGGTATGCCTCACTGAGGGTCAGCTGACACCCCGCAGGGTATGCCTCACTGAGGGTCAGCTGACACCCCGCAGGGTTTGCCTCACTGAGGTCAGCTGACACCCCACAGGGTATGCCTCACTGAGGGTCAGCTGACACCCCGCAGGGTATGCCTCACTGAGGTCAGCTGACACCCCGCAGGGTATGCCTCACTGAGGGTCAGCTGACACCCCGCAGGGTATGCCTCACTGAGGTCAGCTTCACTGAGGTGTCCCCCTTGGGGCTGACTGGCCTTTCGTGTCGTCAGGATGTCAGACGGCTCAGGAATGCACCGAGCACATAGGCAATGCCGCTTGCACAAGTAGATTTCTGGTTAGTGACGCGGTTACATACGAAAATGCACTAATCCATGAAGTTGCTGTTCGGCCAAAGTGGGGACTCGTCCTCCGGTAGGACACAGACGCAGACCTTTCAGAGGGAAGTGGTGCTCGGTAACCATGCTCAGGGTATGTGGGGGAACCAGAACAGCGAGTGGGTGGGCTATGCGGGTCACGCCGGGGACGCCCCACCCAGCCCGCTGGCCCATGCTGGGCGCGGCCCGGTGTCATGGCCGCTTTCATCTCACTTCTGTCAGACTCGCTTTGCACGTGGCGCGTTGCAGAGGCTACATGTTACTCGCGGCTAAAAATGGGACACGGGACACGCCCCACCCCATCCCAGACATCCCTAGGGGGGCAGGCGTCTATCGGCGCGGGTGAGGCGTTCTATGGGAACGATCCCCCCCCCAAACCACATCATCATAAAAGCCTCGCTTTATGGACCCCCATCGATTTTCCTTGCTTTTAGCGGGACGGTGTCCGATAACGTTCCTGGTGAGGCAGGGTTTTTCTTCCGTCAGGCGAAGGCATTAGCACGCGCCTGGGGATGGGACACCCAAGCCAGACGCGGAAACGATACATAATTACAAAGATTATTCAGATCATAAACAGCTATCACGCGAGCTCCGCGCCTGGCTTCGTGTTACACCAGTACACCCAACTAACTGGCTAGTTTAGCAGTAGCATAGCAACGGCTGTTCAGGGGCAGAGCGCAGGTGCAGGATGGCGGGATGGCGAGGACACCGGTCCGAACCCGTTTGCCAAATCCCAGCTTTCCCATCACTGGCTCCATCCGACCTTGTGGCTCTGGAGGAAGTGGCCGTCTTAACACACAAAGTAGTTTGAATTTCAGCTCATTAAGTGCAAACCGATGAACTTTCTTCAGTGGAAACATATATTATCCTTTTATATAATGCTGTATATTTTTTGGAAGATAAATGCCAGCAGAAGAGTATTTTTGGAAACGTAAAAAAAAAATAATAAAGTCTGAGTTAGCAGTCGCACAATTGAGTCCCTCCAGGAAAAGTTTCACTCCGTGAGAAAGGGTTAGAGCTTAAGCGGAAATAGAATCCCCGGCTGCTGTAATGAGAGTGCAGGGAGTGATTCCCTCACCGACGCGAAACCTGACCCATTCCTCCACAAAGGCGGCGGAGGATGAAGGGTGAACACTTAACTCGAAACACCTGTGGGGGCTGTCTCCACGTCGGCGCTGTTTACTCGCCACTCGACCCCCCCGGGAGGGCAGGAAGACTGACAATAGTAGGAAGAGCTGACAGCTGGAGGGAGCGGATGGGGGAGGGTGTGGATGCGCCGGTCGCTGTCCAGATTTGGACGGCATTTACCCGGGGTTCAGCTGTTGTCCTCCAGCTGGGACGTCTCAGGATGTGAGGACAGTGGGGTGGGGGCGACCTCGGGGTCAGCATCCCTGCCCTCCTTGTACAGTGACTCGTGCATGGTGACATAGTATAGAGCTCTATGCAGGCACACTATACCTGTTCCAGGAGACTAGGCACTCTGATTAGACCAAAGCACCACCACACCTTCGCTGCTCCATTCTCGTTTTTTTTTTTTGTTTGTTTTTTGCGTGTCTCTTCCCTTCCCGTGTGCTACTCCGTGTGCTGTTTTATTCACTTTTTAATCCCAACATTTATGTACGCTAGTCATCCTATGTATATTTTTCATGCTGTAAATATCTTGTAAAAACTGTTTTTAATAATAAAAAAAACCTAAGGAAAATGAATATTTCTGATGATTCCTGCGGTTATTTTTACAGTCTAGATTAGTGGGTGACAGGTTTTTTGTAATCAGCTATGTGTGGGTGTTTTGGACATGCATGTAGGACAAATTCCCTGTCCATGTCAGTCTCTGCTTGACTATCTGCAGTCATCTTTATGATTATTAGATTTCATTGATCCCCGAGGGGAAATTCTCATTTCGCCTACACCATCTTGCTCTCTGTAGGTGAGTACATGCAGCCATCTTTATTGAGTATAGAGCCATCATTACTGTGTCTGTAGAGCCATCTTTACTGTGTCTGTAGAGCCATCTTTACTGTGTCTGTAGAGCCATCTTTACTGTGAGTGCAGAGCCATCATTACTGTGTCTGTAGAGCCATCTTTACTGTGTGTATATAAAGCCATCTTTACTGTGTTAGGTACCATCTTTAGTGTATACGTACGGATGTCTGTGGAGCCATCTTTACTGTGTATATACAGCCATTTTTACTGTGTTTGTAGGGCCATCTTTAGTGTATCTATTGAGCTATTTTTGGTGTGTCTGTTGAGCCATTTTTGGTGTGTCTGTTGAGCCATTTTTGGTGTGTCTGTAGGGCATCTAAAGTCCCCAATAACTGGGCTGGGAAACACTGTCCTAGTGGCCTGTGTTCATCCACATACTAAGTACATCAGGTCTCAGAACAGAACCATGCTGACCTGAAAGTCATCTCTGAAGATCCTTCATCTGTCATTTTCATCTGCTGCCTGCATCTAGACTTCTGCTTTATCGGGATTCAGACAAGCATCAGTACAGGCAATGTGATTAAAGGAACAAATGTCTTCTGTCATGGCAAATCTTACAAAGAAACAGGAAATACACCATGGTCTACAGTGGTACTGCTGTCTTATGAACTTGTCATGGAATATTCCAGATTTCAGCCTACAAGCCGTTAGTCATCCCCATTGTTGCCCAAAGCAGACAATTCCACTATACTGGACTGGGTCTATGCCTGTTCTAAAATGAAGGTCCCAGAGGTCGCAGAGTTTGATGAGCCCCATGGCAAATGTGGGGAAGGGTCCTGGCTCTTCTTGGGTCTGTGCACTGGGCAGCTCCTCGGGTAGTGGGGTCCGTTCTGCAGCAACTTGTAAGTTCTGCTTTGAAGAGGATCAGTGAATCTGCTCCCCACGTGGTTTCTGGGTGAGCTCTTCAGAAGGTCGCTGGGTCTGCTCCCCATTTTGTTTCCAGGTGTACTCCTCAGAAGGTTGTTGGGTATAATGCCAGCTGGTGTCTGGGGGGGGGTCTCCTCAGAGGCTATGGGATCTGCTCTCCAGCTAATCAGCTTCTTCAGTGTGGAGGCGAGTGTGGGGTCTTGGGCACCTTCACTGTGAACACCATGGGCTCCCGGGTCTTGTTGCCAAAGGCCTGGCGGATGACGTCCACAGCCTGCTGGTGGGTCAGCCCCTCCAGGAGCTTGCCGTCCACTGACACTAACTCGAACCCGGCCTGGGAGCAGCCAGTGGGACAGGTAAGAGCTGACACAGATATACACACAGCAACCCAGCATAAACCAGAGCCGGAGCATAGGCTGCCTTAATAAACAGGCCATTGTTCCGTTTGATGGCATCTGCTAAACAGATATATGTGCTTAGATAGCGGGCATCATTTTACAGTGCTGTTTTCCAGCTATTTTGGGCCTGCTGTTCATTACCACTCATTATATATTCTGACTGCTATTTTCTGATTCGACAATGGGGTTACACTAGTGGGGGGCCACACAAATAACAGCACAGGATCCCAGGCACAGGGCCCTTTGCCACTCTGTCCCAGTTGTCAGGATGCACCTGCCTCAGGCCCTTTCAATGCCCCGTCCTTAACAGGAACCCCCCCACCCCCCAATCTCTGTTCATGACCTCATCGCCTCCGTCCTGTGACTCTGTCATCATGATCAGGGCCATGCTTGTGTGACTCACGTGTGTCACATGACACGCCGTGCTGCAAGCTCCACCTACCGCCCGCCACAGTGACTGTGGGGCAAGCAGGATGTCCCACAAATAGACCGCAGGGGCAGGTGGCGCTACACAGGTCCACACACTGCAACATACATGCAGATGCATGTACACATACACATATGTACATACACACACACCAGCATGTCTGACTGATTTCAAAGCGAGAGCCTGTCTAAGGAGTGCACAGTGGGGACAACGATGATGTCACCCGACGCTGCGATAAACACCCTGCCGTAGAGCGCTGCGCTTTGTGTGCCCGTGTGTGTGTGTGCGTGTGTGTGTGCGCACATCTTGCTTTAAAAACAGCACACACACACACACGAATGACCTCACAATGCCGGCACAGCACATATTTATGAAACCAAAGTATTTGGTTTAGAATCCAATATGTTTGGCCAGACGTCCTGTGCCTGATAATTACTGCACTGTCCAGTGGAACAGCAGGAACGGCGATTAGAGGAAATAACTGCTTAGGCAGATAAAGCCGTGGACTGCGAGCCCCCTCTGCCGCCCTGCCCCCCCCCCCCAAATGCTGCGAGGACTCCATTATCTATGCTCTGATACTGTCCAGCCGACACACCCCACACCTCCACCCAGGAGCTCTCCAACGCTTCATGCCCCCCCCCCCCAACTCACAGCTGCCGCATAATAAAACTCTTCTACACACATCTGACACCCCTGCTGATCATTCTCTACTGCTGAGAGCGGGGAGGCTGCAGCTCCTTCCACAAGCCGCTGGGTTTACGGGGGCTGGGTGTGGACACGGGCGTGGGGGGTTCGCATTTCAGCGCCGCTCATTATGGTGTGATATTCCAGGACGGTGCTCCAGGGTGGGGCGGGGGGGTGGTTTGCTGAGCTGAAATTTCTGAAGCATTACATGAGGCACACAGGGGGAGTGTGATTTTGGGGGGGGGGGCTGTTACCTTAAGAACATCGCTGGCGGCAGCTGCGCCCCCGGGAAAGATTTTCTCGATTTTCACGAACGGCTGCACCCTGGACTCAATTCCTCCAGAAATGCTAATACCTGCAGGGACAAAAGGTAATGATGACGGTCACCAGCCTGGCCACGGGTTCAAATCCCCGTCATCGGGATCGTCTCATGACATGAACCGGTAGAAAAACTGCGACAGTAAACGGCGCATGTTACGCCGCATTAATCGTAAGGCCCTTTTGCAGCTCCGAAAGCAGCTGTTAATCGGTAAAGCAGGAGTTCACTGTACGTCATCTGAGAAAGATGAACATTTTGGACACATGCTTGTGGTCTGCCTTCGGCGACGGGCAGAATCGCGGCTTCACCGCATTCAGGCCCTGAGAGCCGGGTAATAGCTTAGCGCTGCTGTCAGCTACAGTCTCTGGACATGTGATCTGTGAATGAGTAGTGAGTACAAATAAGTACTAACTGAGTATGAGTAGTATGAATGAATACGGAATCAGTGTGAGTAGTGTGAATGAGTATGAGTACTGTAAGCATGTCTGGAGTGACAGAGGGACACGTCCATCACTCAAACCTCATTTAGGCATCCAGAGAGTCAGCCTCAGTGTCAGCTTCAGCAATTCACTTCCTGCTTCATCTGATTGTTGTTCCCCTGGCTGTGAAATCGAACTGAGGGCATCCAGCGGAGCAGAGGGTGGGGGCATGGACTGTGAGCTGTGCCCGGCGCGGATGCACTTACTCCAAAATCCCCTGAACGGACAGAAGTCCAAGGAGGTCCGTACAGCAACGGTAAACTATGAAAGTCGGGATTTAATGTTGCTCTGTATGGGCTAACTTCTCAGCTGGGCGTTCTGTCTCATGACGTCCGCCTCTCACTGTACCACTATATCTCAAACTCCCATAAGCCCTTGCATCAGTGTGCTGGGCTATCGCATGCAGCCAGTTTGATATGGGCCTGCTGTGTTGCTATAAAAACACAGGTTTAGATGTAGCTGCCCCCGCACAAGCCTCTTATCCTCTCTGTGTAATTCAGATTGCTCTGTCGCCATCTACTGCTCGGATGTAGTAATGCACTAAGCAACACAAAAGTCCCATTTATAAAAACAATCCTTTATTCGCACATTGGAATTCTTCTCTTCGCCTACCCCACCATGCTCTTCAAGGTCGGAGAGCCGGGTCAGCCAATGTGGCCCTTGGAACTGGGGCTTAAGGGCCCTGCTCAGGGCCCCATGGACATGTGGCTGTTGTTGACGAGGTTGGGTTTCTCAAACCGGTGATCTTTCAATCACAGGCACAGAGACTTAGCCCAGAGAACCACTCACTGGCCAATTCAAGGCTGGATGAATCACTTGAGGCTGTATCTCCTTATTCAGTCTTGACCAATATTACCTTCATGCTGGCGTTCCTGCTTGTTCGATTATCAGGAATTGTGACCTGGGCTGTTTCTCCAAGGAATTATTTGTGGGAATTATGAGCTAAACCCTGAGGAAAGAGACAAACTGAGGTTCTCGTGTTTTCCAAGGATAGCTAGCAGTCCCGCGATCACCTAACCTGCTAGCATCCCGCATCGGGCTGCGTCTGGCCTGTCCTACCCAAACCGCTGTACTCACCCAGCGACTGTCTGGTCTTGGAGATGCTGACAGGAGTGAGCTCAAACTCCTGGATTCGGCTGTTGTGGGTTTTGCCCTGCTCCTTGTTCACACCGTCTGCAGGGGGCACTGTGGAGCTCACATCCACCTGAGAGCCGAACACCTGGGAGAGCGGGGGCCGCCCGCGCCGGGGGGCACTCACCACGCTGTACATGGTGTTGCTGGTACCATTGCCATGGCCTCTGTCCCACTTCACTTTCGAGTGTCCGTTCCGGAGTGGTGACCTCCCCCTTTCACGGAGGGTGCCCCCGCTGAGGGGTCCCGACCAGGAGGATTCCACATCCCCACGTGCAGATAGGGAGGTGCCGCTCTCTCGGCTCGGTAGCTCCACCCCCTGTAAGCGATGGGGGCGTGGCTGGGGTGAGCTGGCCTCGTGGCCGTCCAATGGCACGTCAAGCAGCGGGACGAGGGCACCCGACAGCCGCAGCGTCTCCATCTCCGCTGCCAGCCGCCGGTCCTTCTCCAGATCCTCCTCCAGTTTGAGCCGGAACCCACCCCGGTGGTCTGGGAGGGACGGGGGACAGGAAGCTGTCACTTACTTGGAGAGGCCATGACAAAGGGCTAGGTCACTATGATGTGGCGGCTCCGTGTTCACCGAGAGCATCCAAAGTTTCTCCCTCATTACAAGATATTAAAATATCCAGGAGGAGGAAGCCAGGTGGGGGGATGGGGGGGCTGTGATGTGCAGGGATGTTTAATTTCCTCCTCGTTTCAGAGGGAGACCTCAGGGCGACAGCATCAGGTGGCCGCCACACATGGAGAGATAGCAGATCAGCAGCAAGTGAGGATGCCCGCAATGTCACAGGAGCATTATATGATGTCACAGGAGCATTATATGATGTCAAATGAGCATTATATGATGTCACAGGAGCATTATATGATGTCAAATTAGCATTATATGATGTCACAGGAGCATTATATGATGTCACAGGAGCATTATATGATGTCAAATGAGCATTATATGATGTCACAGGAGCATTATATGATGTCAAATGAGCATTATATGATGTCACAGGAGCATTATATGATGTCACAGGAGCATTATATGATGTCAAATGAGCATTATATGATGTCACAGGAGCATTATATGATGTCAAATGAGCATTATATGATGTCACAGGAGCATTATATGATGTCACAGGAGCATTATATGATGTCACATGAGCATTATATGATGTCACAGGAGCATTATATGATGTCAAATGAGCATTATATGATGTCACAGGAGCATTATATGATGTCACAGGAGCATTATATGATGTCACATGAGCATTATATGATGTCACAAAGGAGCAGCTGATCACAGGACAAATTTCATGCAAAATTCCACACGACAACTGCAGTGCTGTGTTCACACAGGTCTCCTGTGCCGCCCTCAGGTAGTCAAATCCCTGATTCACATGTCAACCCCCTGACCTGGGATAGGGGTGATGAGCTGCTTTCTCGGAGCTGGTCCCGTCCTTGGAGATCGAAGGGCGGGGGACCTAGCTGTGAGACAGAAGCGGTGGATCAAGGAATGAATTCCACTAACTCCCCCCTCCCCCCACCAAAACCCCCAACACGCACACTGGAAATGGGACAAGCTTGTACCTGCTACCTCAAATCTAACCTTAGAACCCAAATATAACCAAGAAGGCTTGGCAAACTTCCTGTGCTGCCTGGGGGGGGCTCCATGATTAATCGGCTAATATCGCATGCAGCGCTCAGGCAGAGGCCGCGTGCCGCCCCCCCCCCCCCAGCATCGCTGCTCACCCGCGCGGCTCCTCAGCAGCCCGTAGGCCTCCTCCTCGACCGGCCCCACTGCACTGTCGAAGCGTTCCAGGTCGGTGGGGGGGATGAGCATTCTGGAAGCGTGGGGGTGTGAGAGCAGAGGGCCAGACCACGCTGTCAGTCACTAAAAGTTAACGGGTCACCTTCTTATCGCTACCAGTCCCAAGGCATGCTAGCTTAGCTTAGCCCACCGCAGCCACCATTATCGGAGTCGCGAGGGGCCGACAAATGGCCGCGGGTGTGAAGCGGAAACATTCGTCTATTCTCAGAAGATGGAGGGTCAGATAAGAAGGTAGAAAGGAAAACTGAGGAAGAGGAGGGAGTGAAGAAGTATGGGGAAAAAATCCTACCAGCATTATGTTAATTACGTAGTCATGTCAATAAAGTTATGTGCATTTGAATTTGATTATGAAAAAATCCAATGTAGGTAAAGGGAGCCTGTCACCGGAAACTCGATTTCACTGTGTGATGTTTGCCTCAAATTTACCCCACTTCCACGGTCCACCCCCACCTGATCTCCCGCAGCAAGAGGACCTTCTCTGGCCGGTCCAGCAGCACCAGCAGGGGGCGTACAAGGTCCTCCAGCACACGCTCTGCTGCAAACTGTGGAGCCACCAGGAGCGAAGAAGAAGAAGAAGAAAAGAAAAATAATATAAAGGAAAGCAGTCAAAACACAAAGCAGAGGCAAAGAGAGCAACATCTTTAGCATCTAATGTTTCTCCATCTTTGTTGTCCATTTCTTGCATGGTCTCTCCCGACTGATGGTATGTCGTATGTAATTTAATCACACATTGTTCTACCCACACAGCTTCCTGGCACAGAATCGCAGGGTCCCTCAGGGTCACTGCACGGCAAACCCGCCCGAGGTGTCAGGTTAAGGTTAACAACGCCGCGGATCCCCCACCAAATCAGCTGGAACGTCCCCTCACCAGGGCTAATCTCCTGTTATCCATGCTGAACTGGCATGCTGCAGCGTAAACATGCTGACAAACACACACACTGCACATGCCCGTCTCGCATTATCCGGCTGACAGGCTTACACACTCATCAGGGCCCTAATCCCTGGACACCGCTTGTCACCTAAGTATGTGACAGCAAGGCCACTGGGCTATATCACCAGACCAGCATGGACACACTGTCAAGTATTTCAGCGAATTGGTTCGTTTAAGCATAACTACTTTTAAATGATTCCTCACCCGCCTGCAGTGCCTCATGACTGCAGCCACCTCGTCCTCTCCCAGAAGCCTCTGGGCCATGGTCTGCACCATCTGCAGGACGTCTGCACTGGGCAGCGGGCTGCGTCTGTGCTGCTTATCTAGGGAGTCACGATGCAGCGGTCGGCGTTGGGAAGGCAGTGATATATGACACTATACTGGGAATGTGACTGTGTAGTACTGACTGTGAGACTGAGGGGTCACACTCGCACAGCAACACACAGCAGTACACACACACACACATACACACACACGCACAGCAACACACAGCAGTACACACACACACACACACACACACACACGCAGGAACCTGCAGAAGCAAATACAAGTGTAGGAACATGCAGAAACACACACACACAGAAACACTCAGACACTTATTCACCATTCTTCAGCCATCTGTGTCTGGACGTCTTATCTGGTTGACAGCCAAAGAACCATAATTACACGCCTGAAATGGTTGGATTGTCCTGCGCTGACTCGGCGCATTGTCCTGCGCTGACTCGGCGCTCACGCCCTCTCCGGGAGGTGCAAACCTGCACCTAGCCGTCACCCCGCACTTAAACAGCCCTCGCTGAGCACTCACACATCTGGCCCTGACCCCCCTCTTACCCCGCTCCACCTCTGAGCTGGACGGAGAGCTGGAGCGCCCCCTGGTGGCCTCCCTCTTGCGCACGCCCTTTGAGAGGAGACCCATAAAGGTCTTGGAGCGTCGCAGCCCCTCTCCGTCCCCCTGGAGCCGCCCGCTCGGCCGCTGCTCCTGCTTCCTCTTGTGCCTGTCCTCTGTGGACGAGGATAGAGGGGGTCCTCAGCATGGGATGGAACATTCCGGTACCTCCATGCCCCCTGCCGCCACACTCCTCACCTGCTTCAGTGACGTGGCTCTGGGAGCGACGCAGGGGTTTGCTGGGCCGACTGAGGGCCACGAGCATGTTGGTTTTCGGGGAGCTGGCTGCCCCACCTGCCGAGGGCCCCACAGAGGAGGTCCGGCAGCGGCACAGAGCCGCACTCAGGCCCCCAGGGCCCCCGGCCCGGATGGCGGTGTCCCCCAGCAGTACTGTGGCCCCCAGGCGCCTGCTGGTCTCGCCAGGGAGGGGGACGCCCAGCCTTGGTGACACGTGGAGCTCAGCGGGGTCAGTCTGTACCGAGGCCTCAGTTTTCTCAGGGGGGGCACTCCATAGAGTGGGGGTGGGAGAGGGTGACCGGGCTTGGGGGGGGTCACCGAGGGAACTGAAGGGGGTCATGGAGGACAACGATGACACCGAGGAACTGGAGTCGGAACCGCGGTAGGAAGGAGACCCCCCTGAGGGAGGGAATACACACACACACGCAGACACACACGCAGACACACATGCAGACACACACACACACGCATGAATCACCATCCCATTTATCAAACAGTTTAGGTTCAAGGACGTTGAACAAAAGCAAAACAAAGAGGAGATGGTGTAAAGTCTCAGAGGCATGTGAGGTGAGAGAGAGAGAGAGACAGACAGTGAGGAAGAGAGCCAGAGAGAGAGGAAGAGACAGTGAGACAGTGAGAGAGAAAGAGACAGAGTGAGAGAGAAAAAGACAGAAGGGAGAGAGAGAGACAGAGAGAGAGGGAGGAGGAGGGAGAGACAGGGAGAGAGAGCCAGGGAGAGAGAGAGACAGGGAGAGAGAGAGACAGGGAGAGAGGGAGGAGGAGGGAGAGCCAGGGAGAGAGAGAGCCAGGGAGAAAGAGAGACAGGGAGAGAGACAGGGAGAGAGAGAGAGACAGGGAGAGAGAGAGACAGGGAGAGAGAGAGCCAGGGAGAAAGAGAGACAGGGAGAGAGAGAGCCAGGGAGAGAGAGAGCCAGGGAGAGAGAGAGACAGGGAGAGAGAGAGACAGGGAGAGAGCACTCTGACACATACGGTTATCAAGCCAGCTGTACTCGGCCAGGACCTCCTTATAAGCAGGGTATCTGCCGGCCTCCTGGCATGAGGAGACAGAGACACGGAGAGCATTTTAGGCATGAGCTGGACATGTTCCTCAACAGAGCGTCGGTGAAAATGCAGGGACTCTAGCTTCACACCCCCTTGTGGAATTGGAGTGCTGACGCTCATGGACCCCCCATGCCTGTGTTCCCACCTGCCTCTCCCTCATACTTACACTGCCATAGCCTTACATACTGCACTCACCTAACTGTTTGCACTGCCTCTAGTCTCCCCTACTTTGGCCAATTGCACATTTTTCCCCCTACCCCTCCTGGGCTGTGCTGCCTGGAGACCCCAACATATTAAGACATCCTGCCTACCCTTCTGCTTGTGGTGTCTGCCTGCCATCACCTGCCTGTCCCCCACATTGAAAATCTTCAAATCTGGATAATGTGAATTGAGACTTTTCCCATCCTGCTCATTTGACTTTGGCTTCCTTTGCTGCCCCCTGGAGGATGGACTTTGACCCTTTGAGTCTGGTTCCTCCCAAGTATTATTCCTTCTAGGGAGGTTTTCCTTGCCACTGTCGCCTCTGGCTTGCTCACTGGAGGCTCTGGGTGGCAATTCTGTAAAGCACTTTGAGACGATGTAATATTGTGAAAATGAGCAATACAAAATAACCTGAATAGAAGTGAATCGAAAAAGAACAACAGAAAGAAAACAGAACATGGAGACCTGCGATGCCAACGGGGTACCGGAGGTGTTGTTTTTCTTAGGATCGAGATGACGCTCTTAAAAACAGGGCCGTCTTATCAGAACCCAATCCCCGGGGCCTGGTGAATTATGCACACGATCCCGCTGCCTTTTTTCCCAGGCGAAACCCAAGCTTTGGTCTGTAAGGCGAGCGACGGAGCATGCTGGGAACTGGGGAACTCACAGTCGCCCCGGACTGCACAAGGTCGCCCCGGACTGCACAAGGTCTTCCCGGACTGCACAAGGTCGCCCCGGACTGCACAAGGTCGTCCCGGACTGCACAAGGTCGCCCCAGACTGCACAAGGTCGCCCCGACATCCCGCCGCCAATCAGCTGTTACCATGAAGCCTCCTGCTTCTTTTGCTGTTTTTGCCAGAACTACAAAGCAGGTTTATCTCTTTATTTCTCCGCCCCCCCCCCCCCACTGCAGCTCCAGACCCCCCACCTTGATGGTCAGCATAACGTGGGCATTGCTCCGCAGGGTGTCCACGGCGTCGGCGTGGCTGATGTCCTCGAAGTTCACCCCGTTGGCCACGAGAATCTGGTCTCCCATCTTGATGCCGCTCTGCTCCGCCAGCCCCCCCGGGTCCAGACTGGGGACACATGCGGCCAAAAGTTCAACCAGCACCTGATTCACACCTTAAACATTGGGGAATTTTCCTCATATAATCACTTCAATTAAACAGTTATAGTGTGAGCGCAGTGAGGCCGCAGTGAGGCCGCAGTGAGGCCGCAGTGAGGCCGCAGTGAGGCCGGGGACTGGGAACAGCCCGCTCTCCATTTCCAGCAGAACCCCACGGCACCACTAAGCATTAACATTTAAGGTACCAGTCAAATGTCTCAACCTGCTCAAGATCATTTGTTTTCAACCAGATAAAGACCTTAAGCACTTGAGGTTATGCATGCACTGTATTATCTTGTGAACAAAGGAAGAGATGGAGTGCTGTGACAGAGACCCGGCCCCCACAATCCCCCCCCAACGTGAACCCTATTGAGCTGCTTTGGGATGGTTTGGATCCAAGAGTAAGAGCAAGAGAACCAACTGTTGCCCAGAACTTGTGGAAACTCTTTCAGGACTGTTAGAGAAGTATTGCTGGCTAGAAGAATGCCAAGAGTCTGCAACGCTGTCATAGAATCTAAAGGCGGCTTTTTCGGAGAGGGTAAAATTTGAGGAAATTTTCAGACGTGAAACACGTCTCTTAGTCATTGCAATATTTGATAAGTAAAACTTCATTGCCTTTAGATAAGTAAAACTTTGAGACCTTTCATTATAAGGTGAACATCAGAGCAAAAAATATATTAGCAGCAGGTGTGTCCAGACTTTAGACTGGTACTGTATTTAGAGGACACTCTTATCCAAAGTGAGAAAGCAGAGTGACACAGTCTGTGAAGGGTCCTGCTCAGGGCTCTAACAGTGACATCACTCTGTGACAGTGACATCACTCTGTGACAGTGACATCACTCTGCCAGCAGCAGGGTCTGACCTCCCAGCTACAGGCACAGCGTCAGAGACGCCCGTCAGCCGAAAGGCAGCATCACGCGCTGAGCCCGGGCCGTGGGGGTCACAGCTTTCCTTCCGATTATGGACGTTAACTTAAGATGGCGGCCCGCACTTGGAGATGTAGATGCCCAGGCCGAACTCGCGCCCCCCCCGGATGTTGAAGCCCAGGCAGTGGTTCCTGGGGGAGGTGTAAAGGTGCACGACCCTCCTCAGCGCCCCGTCCGGCCCACTCAGGGAGGGCGTCCGGCCACTCTCCTCCACCAGCATGCGCCGGTGCGTGAGGTCCACCCTGCCGGGGGGGGGGGGGGGGGGGGGGTTGGGGTGGGGACAGATGGCAGAGTGTTTAAGTCAGCACAAAACCCAGGACTTAACGGGTCAGGGAGCCGTTTAGAAAAGTCCCCCATGAATGCAAAGAAAAAAAAAACCCAGAACAGGTCTTCTCTTAACAGGACTGCACAGACCATTGGTAAAGGCCCCTGCACTCTGTTAAAATGACATACGTCTGACAGCTATATGGAGATGACATTGATACAGTTCTCTGGGGGATGGCTGCATTGGACGGGGCTGTTAATCCCTCATTAGGACACTGCAAGGAGATGCTGGGTCCACATTAAGGAGATGGGCTTGAGGAGTTATTGTGAACATCATTGCCAACAGGGCGCGCTATACCTACCAGGTGGTCTTCTCCTGAGTGTAGCGGAGCCCGGGGAGCTTGCCCACGCGGCGCACAGTCATACGCAGTCGGCTGTTGCCCGTCAGGACCTTGACAGCACTGCTCATGGTGACGCCCTCCAGACCGACGGCGTTCACCTCCACCAGCTGGTCACCCACACAGAGCCCCGCCCTGGCTGCAGACACACGGGAGACAGGATGGAGACACATAGAGACACAGTGGGACATGGAGAAGGTCGTATGGAGACACAGTAAGACACAGAGAAAGACACACAGAGAGACACGCTGGGACACAGAGAAAGTCACACAGAGAGACACGCTGGGACACAGAGAAAGTCACACAGAGAGACACGCTGGGACACAGAGAAAATCACACAGAGAGACACGCTGGGACACAGAGAAAGTCACACAGAGAGACACGCTGGGACACAGAGAAAATCACACAGAGAGACACGCTGGGACACAGAGAAAGTCACACAGAGAGACACGCTGGGACACAGAGAAAGTCACACAGAGAGACACGCTGGGACACAGAGAAAATCACACAGAGAGACACGCTGGGACACAGAGAAAGTCACACAGAGAGACACGCTGGGACACAGAGAAAATCACACAGAGAGACACGCTGGGACACAGAGAAAGTCACACAGAGAGACACGCTGGGACACAGAGAAAGTCACACAGAGAGACACGCTGGGACACAGAGAAAGTCACACACTCAGACCACATGGCTGTACAAATAAGGTCAGACCAGGCTATAATGAAGATACTAAAAAATAAAGAGCAACAAGGCTACAATTAAAGGGGAGTGTCAGGGAATGTTGGCCATGTGGCTGTATAAATAGTGTCAGACCAGGCTTTAATAAAAACTATAAAAAATAACGACCACTATGGTTACTACTAAAGGGGAGTGTCAGGGAGTGTTGGCCATGTGGCCAAATAAATAAGGTCAGTCCAGTATTCAATGAAGATAATAAAACATAAGGAGCATCAAGGCTACTGTTAAAGGGGAGTGTCAGGGAGTGATTGTTAAATACACAACATTGTCAGAGTTGTTAATAGGCCGAACATGCTAATATTCTGATATGGCTAATGTCTTTTGGTGGAAAAGCGCCTAGGCTTGTTCTGCCCCTCCCTGCGACACTGAAAAGGGCAGAGTATCTACAGCTCGGACCAGATGGGGTCCAGATGCTGGCACTGCGCACATTCAGATGAGGTCCCAGGGGACTGACCCGCAGAGCTGCCACCCTCCACCTTACTGACGAAGACGCCCAGGCCGTGCTCAGCCCCCCCACGGACGCTGAAGCCCAGCTTGCCCACGGCGCTCCTCTCCACCGTAATCGTGCGGGTGACCTCAGCACTGTCGCCCCCTGTTGACCGATGGAGAGACACATGGTCTTCGTTTTCCCACAGTGCATTTTTAAATAGCATTTAAAGATAGGAAATGACACAGCATGCAGCAAAATCATAAGGTAGTAAATAATAAAATGAGAAAACCAGCGCGAGGGTGAAGGTTCAAACTCTGTCTAACTCGGTGGTGCTAATTTAACCCTGAGAGTGTTAAAGTCTGTAGGATTCATTTTCATCACTGTCAGTGTAAAATTCACACACCCAGCTCAGCCTGTCGCAGGACACTGTGTTCTGACGTGCTTTCTTACGGCTGTTTATATAATGGGTCCCTCTCCAGTAATAATAATAAAGCTATAGCTTGTCTAGCACCAATGGCAGCCCAGTACACTGCAGGTGACTTACTGGGCCATGTGAAGATCCAGGGACTTACCCTCCACAGGGGCGCGGATGAGCGTGGTCCGGCCCACGGGGGAGGGCGACCGGTCTGCGACCCCCCTGCGCCAGTCATCATCCTGCTCATGGCAGAAGGTGATCCGCGACCCGCCGATCTGCCAGACGGGCCGGGGGCTTGGGCTCGGCTCGTGGCCTCTCATCCCGATGGACCGGGGGGCGGACAGGCACGCCAGGGGGTGCAGAGGTAGGCGTTAGAAGCGGCAGCGGGGGTGGGGGGGGGGGTGGGGGTGGTCAGCGGCATGCGACACAGCAGGAGGTTGCCCCCAGCCCACAGTCAGAAGCACAGAGAACGTACCATGTGGAGCTCGAGGCTGTTTCACCTCCCTTATTTATCCATCAGAAATGCAGAAACAGGGTTCGCACCCTCCGTGATTGGATGCCAAACGGGAATCCAGGAATGGGGGGATGGTACCAGGAAATCTTTTTTTTTTTAAACCAGGCATCCAAATCCGCAGGTATCCCGTAATTCCGGCCTGAAGACGCCCAGTAGCTCCGAGGGCGCTCTGAGGTCCAGCTTCCAGCTGCTCCTTCTGTCAGCTCGCAATAACGCCCGGTTTCATTGTGAAGAACGTCACCACGAACCTGCACCCAGGACTGAAAGGCATCGTCAGGTGAGAAAATGAGACGTTTTCAGTCCGCAGCTAAAATTCAGCACTTTCAGTGTTTATTTGAGACCGGCTGGACATCTACGGACTGTTAGCATTAAATTTGGATTCTGTAGGTTATAAATGCACTAAATGTCTCTTTACAAAACCTTTCATTCTGCTTTGCCTGTGCTTACCCTTGCTAGGGCAGCACCGCGGACAGCGCAAGCAGGAGTGGCAGGTTAATCTTCAAAAATAAAACAGTATAATAACAACCTAATTAAAATATTAATCTGCAACTCGTGAACTAGTGAAACGGTTGCACTTGGCTAACTAGTAAAACCCTCAAAACGGGTTTATAAAGCTACAAACACATCACATATTTTACGTCAGCAGCAACTATTTTTTAAGTTAGAATTGGACCCCAATACCTCGGAGTTTCGGTATAAGTTTTTAAGTATAAACATTGTCATGGAGTACTAAGGCAAATTTGCAATGCAATGCTAATCTAAGGTAAGTACCCTGCCTTACGACCATTAAATAGTAAAATAAGTAGCCTATTAGTAAGTAAATAAGAAAATAGTTTTTGTATTGTACGGAGTCCAAAGATGTCGCGCTGCCTGCTGAAAACTTTACCTGATCTCCATGTTACGCTCCGTTACCTCCTGCGATACTGAAGCGCTCCTTTGCTTCCGAAACGTCCGCCTCCTCCGGCCAACTGATTGGCTGATTAAAAAACCACCGATAGGGGGCAACAGCGCGTGGGGGGACTGCCAGGTACAATTTCCAGAATCAAAGGATGTTTATAGGGATTATTTTTTACGCTTCCCGAAGGTTGCAATTTTAATGGTCAATGATGTATTGTTTTGTTGGTGATATGGTGATATGTCAATCTAAGCAGTGCAACATATTAAGTGATGTGAGCTGGAGCCCCACAGGGGCACGTACACCCCGGCAGAGTTAAGGGGCCCAGTTTAACACTAAATACGTAAAATTCTATGTAAAATTGGGCGGGCAGGAGTTCAAGCTGCCATCTGTCATGGGCCCAACATTTCTAGCTACCCTGGGTGTAAGTGCATAGGTTCTAAATCAACATTTTCTCAATGTTTCCATCTGGTCTTGTGCAGTTCGGTATTTATCCACTTGGAGATCGTGTCCTTTCTTCGTGTTCAGCAGACGGGAGCCCATGACTCATTTTGACCGCTCGCTCTGCCAAAAGGGGGAGCGCACATAAGCGTTTAAAGGCACAGCGTGCCGATATATATTAAAAACTTTTTACTGGCATATTCTATCGCACTTAACTGGAGAAATTAGCTAAATACCGGGCAGGCGGGGGCAGCGGCGCTTGCCGTGCCTGCGGTCGGTGTGTCGCCGCGGGCGGCGCCGCCTTCCCCCCGGGCGCTATCAGGTGACAGCCCGCCTGCCCCGGTTGTCATCCGTCGTTGTCTTTGCTGGGCATTCGGCGGCTTTCAAGCACCGCGGAGGCACACGGACCCGCTTAGGGATTCGGAGCCTTTGACACCGTCCACCCTCATAAGCAAAGGTAGGTCCTCTGCTTGGCCATTTATGTTACTGACCGCTCCTGCTAGTTTAACCCAGCCTGACTAACCCCCATGGGTCAGACAAAACGGCTCGGGCGCCTTTTTCTTCTGCTAATACAAAGTTTCTTAGGTTACTACTTTCTAAAACGACGAGACAGCAGTTTGTTCTGTCCAAAAGAGCTATTTAAAAGCGACCTTCCTGTATGTATTATTTTTACTGTTAGCCATCTTAACTTATGTGTAAAAGCTTAAAATATTTTCTTCCCCATTTTCACCGGAAAAGTTGGCTACTACACGTTAAAATTCCACTTTTCTGGCGTTTTATGTGATAAAACGTCATTGATCGACTGGGTTCCGAACATTCCCTACATTTAACTCTTCATTTTTATAACATTAGTTTCCTATAAGTAGCGCCCAATTACCGACTTTACTGTGGTATATTAATGTCACTTCGCTAGTTAATTTATTACTAGCCAATTCAATGTTTTTACACGTCCAGGCAGCAGATAACGAGTAGTTTCACTTTCTGTTACTTCAGAAAAAAACAATGTTCTGGCAAACATAGAAGCCTACTGTGCGAAAAATGTTTAATGATGGCTGCGCAAATATTTTAATAAAAAATCTAAATAATTGTTATTGACCTCATAACATTATTGTTATTATTGTGAAAACATCGGACACTTTGTAACTTGCTTGCTCCGCTTTAGTAGCCGCTGCACTAGGCCTGTACTTCTTAATAGACAGAATTCACCTTAGTAGCCTGTATTTTACACATCGACTAAAATAATGATAATGCTTAAATTTACTAGGGAACTTTATAGTAGATTTTCTTGATCAGGGTTTATTATCACCGAATGCCAGATTGCGCTGCTTCTGCATGGCGTTTAAGATAATTCGTCGTTTATTATTATTATTATTATTATTATTATTAACACCCACTGGCTATCGCTCAAAAAAGGACGTTAAACTATTTTGCTCGCGCGCGCGCGCACACGCACGCATGCACATACCGCGCGCGCCGCATTGTGCAGTTGCATTTTTTCGGTCGATGCCCGTGCCGTCTCGAGCCAGCGCTGGATATTTTGATCCGGTTTCAGGGTGATCTGACTGGTTCTGAGTCTCCGTCCCTTCCTTTTGTGAAAGTAATTTGCATATGGCACAAATCATGTAGGGCAGTTATGAAATGATTTTTAAATCCAGGATATTAAACTGTCCTGACTAAGAGCTTTATCTTTTTCCTACATTTAAATTTCTCTGATCCTCCAAGCATCCTGCATTTCAGCTGATAAACACAAAATTGATCCCACAGCGCACGCTGATTCACACTTAGCGATTTAAAATGCAGCGACTTCAATAACAAAAAAAGCTGTCATTGTGGCGTGGTGGATAGAGGGCCCCACGAAGACAGGGCCCCTGACAGCCTAGGGTCTGCCCCCTTCCGGCCGGCCCTCCCTGGGTAACTCTATGGGCTCCTGCGTAAAGCATCCTCAGTGAAACACCCAGGTGTGGCTCTGCAGAGCGTGAACGCTTTGTACGCTTTGATATTCTGCCAACCCTGAACTGCTCCTGCTTATCTCTAGTGGAAGAGAACATGAAATGCCGACAGCTGACGTTACTATGCTAAGTATTTAATGGATCCAAGGAATTCAATTTTTTCTCGTTTTGTACTGGCTGACCGATTGTTTCATGTCATGCCTATGAAGATAAATGACTTGCATCATCGCAAAAGCACTCAGGTGCCTGGGGTCGCCTTCCCCTGACACGGCTCTTGCCGGGAGGTGAATCATGTGACTGGAGCCAGGCAGGCACTGAGAGATTGTGCACTTAGATGCCCGTCTAATGTTACACTCACTAAGCAGGTCACTCAGGGGATAACCAGGGAGCAGGATTGTTGCTGGGACTGCACTCACAAAAGAGTGCCCTCTCAATTAAATAAAGAGACACAGAGCACCATTCCGCATCCCCATCGCGGTTTGTGCAAAAGATATTAAATGGGGATGTTTTTGGGAGTCTGGGAGTTATGCGAAAGCCGCAAACCACACGTGAAGGCCAGCAGACGAGAAACAGAAAGTTTAGTAACATATAAATGCAAGAAATATACGTACAATGCTGGTTTGGAGCATGTCACACGTACGTACGGCAGCCTTTCATCTGATATCTCGCGGTGATCTTTCTATCTCAGGTTTCTTGTATCTTTTTGCTTTGCTTGCCAAGGGGACCAAAAATTTTTATGCTGCTTTTTCCAGATCGAGAGGGCTTGCGTCCCTAACCCCCACGATGTGTGCAAATGCGCGATTTGCGTGGTGATAAATGCCACCACTGTCAAAAATAGCCTGAACCGTAGCAATGTCTGTCACATTGGAGAGAGGATTTTTCAAAGGGTCACCAATGCCTGGTGTCCCCAGCAGGGGGAGCTCAGCTGCAAGGATGTCAGGAGGGCTATCACCCAGCATCAATATCGCCGAGCCGCGATGGGACCAGGGCACCTTCGCGGGCCGTGCCAAGCACTTCTTCATGGTCACCGACCCCAGGAACGTCCTTCTGTCGAACCGGACCCTGGAGGACGCACGTGTCATTGTGGAGGACTACAGGTGAGTTTAGGGTCAGACAATGAGTTGTCATTTGGACATCAGCAGACCTCCAGGAGTACAGAAGTGCTGAGGTTTGGTTAGAAAAGCGGGCATGTTCTGCATTGTGTGGCTTTTCCCCTTGGAAAGTTTCTTCGGTGACTTTCAGGGCATTTTTGCAAGCTTAGTCACCTTCCTGTTTTTTTCAGCCATTTTAATCCAGTGCAAGGGTGGGCAATCTTATCCACAAAGGGCCAGTGTGTATGCAGGTTTTAGGGGTAATCCTTAGGTCAGCTGTTCAAACCCAGGTGTGAGGACTCTTCAGCTAATCAGTCCTCTAATTAGTAATCTAATTAGGGAGTTGCAGCGAAGACCCGTCTACACAGTGACTTTTTCTGGATAATATCGCCCACCCCTGATCAAGCGCCTTCATCAGCCGTAAGTCGCATGCGTGTGTGAGCGACCTGTTAGTCAGCCTGTTTGAACGTAACAGCAGCTCCCTAAGCAGTGAGCCCTCTGCTGTTTGCGTGGCACCAGAAAGGGGATCGTAAAGCCGGGGCTGTCGGAGGACGAGCTCTGGAGGGCCAAGTACATCTACGACTCCGCCTTCCACCCGGACACGGGCGAGAAGATGGTGCTGATCGGCCGCATGTCGGCACAGGTGCCTATGAACATGATCATCACCGGCAGCATGCTAACCTTCTACAGGTAAGGGCTTGAGATTTTCAGCATTGTCACGGGCGCGTGTCATTGGCCAGAGCCTTGTGTGTCTCCTAGTGTAAATCTCCTCCCCTCCATCCTGCAGGACCACCCCAGCTGTGATTTTCTGGCAGTGGGTCAACCAGTCCTTCAATGCCGTGGTGAACTACACCAACCGCAGTGGGGATGCACCCATCACTGTGAAGTAGGTGGCAGCTCCGTGTGCTGAGAGTTTGGCCTTATCTTAGCCAGTGCTGTCGGCTTGTGAGTAATTGTGGATGTTCCTTCGCAGGATGTGGCCATTAACTTACTACACTGACAGGCTTTCAATCTCTTTCTACATTGTCTGTAATTAAAATGCCGCTCTCTAGCTCCCTCAATAACTCGAGTCTCACATCTCCAGTGTCACTGGTCTTAACCCAGCCCCGTATCTCTGCAGAGCTTTCATGGTCTTCTAAAAGGCTTCCTGGGTATTCAGGTGGTCAGTCTCTTGTGGAAACTGCAGCATGTGTCCTGGACCAGACTCTACATCTGGCTGATATCCTCCTGAGACCCAAGGAAAAAAGTGTCCTTCAATTTTAGGTTATTTGTCTTTGGAGGAAATAAGACATCTTACAATTTAGATTTTTTCAAATTTATTTTAATTTTTAATTTCACAGCATGTCCTCTTTAGTGTAATAAATACGTTTCCTTACATCAGTGAAAAGATAGATGCAAAAACAAAATGTCCACTACAATGGACATAAATGAATGTTGGTTAAGGCGTATTTAAACTGGGCTGATGGGTCCAGGACAGTTTTGGTGCGTTTACCCCTTATAGGTGAAACTCTGACACCACATTTCACGTGGTGTTCCATATGGTGCAGAATGTTGTCATGGAAACTGGTGCTGGATGCCGCTTGTATATGCTGTGATATTGCCCATCTCTCCAGCTCTCTGGTTGCTTTGAAGTTGAACAGGAAAGATGGTGGATAATTCTGACGTGTCCTTGGCTTGTGATGGAGGCCGATGTGATCAGCAGACAGAGAATGATTGTGTGTGTGTGTGTGTGTCTGTGTGTGTCTGTGTGTGTGTGTGTGTGTGTGTGTGTGTGTGTCTGTGTGTGTGGGTTATGTAAAACCTATTATTTTCCCCACAAGGTGAAACTCTTTGAAAGTCAATCAAAAAACTAAAAATTCCAAAAGTCTTGTATTTTCTTTGGTTACTTATGATAAAGGTTAGGGCTGGGTAGGGGTTCAGGTTGTTGTTATTGGGATTAGGGTAGTGGCCATAGAAATGAATGGAGAGTCCCCACAAAGATACAGCTGTCTAATCTGTGTGTGTATCTGTGTGTGTGCGTTGCAGCCAGCTGGGTGCTGCCTACGTCTGTGCCACCTCTGGTGCCGTGGTCACTGCCCTGAGCCTCAAGTCCCTCGCCAAGGTAACGGCACGGGTCTCCTGAAGCCCCACATCACAGACGACCCAGATGGCATTATGGGTCAGTGGCTGAGGTTAAACCCTTGGGACAGTAATCCTGCTTACAAGCCATGTTAGCTGTTAAAGTCCCAGGAGGGGCTCTGTTCCCCAGGCAAGACATTTAACTTAAATTACTCAGATAAAATATCCAGCTGGATGAACAGGCCACATCGATTCATTTAGATGAAACCAGCGGGCTAATTAAATAAGTGCTCAGATAGATGATAACGCAGGGAAATGGACGAGGCGTGTGATCTGTGAATTCTCCTTCAGTGACGTTTTCTTTCTGTGACTTATTCTGTCCACCGTTGTGACGTAATGAATGAATGAATGAGACTTGTGTGTGTTTTCCTTCCCAGCACCTCCCACCCATAGCGGCCCGTTTCATTCCCTTCGCTGCGGTGGCCGCTGCCAACTGCATCAACATCCCGTTCATGAGGCAGAGGTGAGGAACGTTGGGGGCGGCAGCTGGCTGAGACTGGAATGTCATCGAGCGTATCAGTCTATGACAGATGGATGCCCTCTGCTGGACTGGCTGAAAGAGGAAGGGCAGGGAGGGGCGCAGGGTAGGGCATTTGAAGCGTTGATAGAAGGTCGCCCTCTGCTGGACTGGAGGTCATTGCACAGATATGTTACTTCAGTCTGGATTAAAGATGTTTTCCAGAACCCTTTTACAACAATTGTGTATGTCCCCCCCTCCCACCCCCACAGGGAACTAAAATATGGGATCCCTGTGATGGATGAGGATGGCCACCGACTGGGACAGTCCACCCAGGCCGCCAGACAGGCCATTGTCCAGGTTGTGGTGTCCCGGATTGGCATGGCCATGCCGGCCATGGGTAAGACATGGGTCCC
The DNA here is from genome assembly GCF_048594095.1 of Paramormyrops kingsleyae. Taxonomy (NCBI): domain Eukaryota; kingdom Metazoa; phylum Chordata; class Actinopteri; order Osteoglossiformes; family Mormyridae; genus Paramormyrops; species Paramormyrops kingsleyae. The sequence goes on from NC_132816.1 coordinate 21,183,634, forward strand.
TACATGATGTGCTGACATTTAGCTTCACTGTCAACCTGAAATGCAATACAACTGCCTCTAGGTCCACAGTAACACAGGTCTGAATACAGAGTTGGATAATTCAGGTCCGGAGAGTAAAATTCCAGACGGGGATTTTGTTTCAACCAACCAGTTGAGTACTCTGTGACTGTGACTCTTTATGTTCACCTGGTTGGTTGAAACACAATCTTGGTCTGGACTTTTACTCTCTGGGTCTGAATTACCCAACTCTGTCTAAAATTCACTGGGAGGACAGGAATGATTGACGATCAGCAACTAAAAGACACTGTATATATTCTAGCAGATAAGATGCTATGAATTACCTTCTTTGGTTTGTATAATTTAACAAACAGACAGAAACGTTAATCTTTGAATGTGTTGTGGGTACTCTTGTTATGGCTAGTAACAGTGGGGGCTGTTTGACGGACAGTAGCGTCAGCCAGTGAGAGTCATCGGTTGTCCCACTAACCGCTGTCCCTTTATCCCATTTAAGCAATCCCTCCAATCATCATGAACGTGCTGGAAAGGAAGGCCTTCATGAAGGTACGCCCGGTTCCGTCGCCAGTGTTCTGGAACAACCAAGAACCCTATCGCCCCCTTCCTTAGCAGCATACTGGTGAAAGACTGTCTGCCAGTGAGCCAGTGTCACTGCATTGGTAGAGTACAGCTTTTTCAGCAGCGCTCTCCTTGTTTGTTGCTTGCAGCGATACCCCGTGCTCAACGCACCCGTTCAGGTTGGGCTGGTCGGTCTCTGGTAAGTAAACGCCACAGTGTATCTGAGCTGAGATGCAGGTCAGCGTCTGTAGTAGTAAACATGTCTGGCTGAGGCTCTGTGCTGCTTGTGTGGCACCTCCTTCTTCTCTAAGAGCTTTATGTCTCTCAGCTGGTCCTGTGTCACCTGTAGCCTTCCTCTCCTCCTCTGACTTTCTCTCTGACTCCCCTGTAGTGACTGATTGTAGCCAGCAGGGGGCCCCCAAACCTCACGGGCCCCAGGTAAACATGTGATTTCATTGGTATTAAACACGACCGCTGCTAACCCATTTTTATCCTCACTCTTTCCCTGTCTCTGCGACACGTTTCTCTCTCCCTGATTCTCCCCGTCTTTCGTGTCTTCCTCGGTCGGTGTTTCTCTCTCCCCGATTCTCCCCGTCTCTCGTGTCTTCCTCGGTCGGTGTTTCTCTCTCCCCGAATCTCCCCGTCTCTCGTGTCTTCCTCGGTCGGTGTTTCTCTCTCCCCGAATCTCTCCGTCTCTCGTCTCTTCCTCGGTCGGTGTTTCTCTCTCCCCGATTCTCCCCGTCTCTCGTGTCTTCCTCGGTCGGTGTTTCTCTCTCCCCGATTCTCCCCGTCTCTCGTGTCTTCCTCGGTCGGTGTTTCTCTCTCCCCGATTCTCCCCGTCTCTCGTGTCTTCCTCGGTCGGTGTTTCTCTCTCCCCGATTCTCCGCGTCTCTCGTGTCTTCCTCGGTCGGTGTTTCTCTCTCCCCGATTCTCCCCGTCTCTTGTGTCTTCCTCGGTCGGTGTTTCTCTCTCCCCGATTCTCCCCGTCTCTCGTGTCTTCCTCGGTCGGTGAACACTAAGCACTGTTTTTCTCCTCCAGCCTGGTGTTTGCCACCCCTCTGTGCTGCGCCCTGTTCCCACAGAAAAGGTAAGTCTCTACTGGCTATAATCACTATATTCTATTGCAGACTATGTGTAGGTCACTGCACAGACGTCCTGCCCTGTCTCAAGGCCAGTTATTACTTCACGCGAAAGTGGGAGCCCCACAGTGCTGGACCGTCCTCATTCCTGAAACTAATTTTAAAAATCTAGTTAATACTAACATGACACAAAAACATACACAGGTATACGGCGTTACAGTACAAACATATTTTATTTTAGCTTGTAGCCGTCTGGGAGTCTTTACAATCCTGTAAATGTTGGTATTTATGGACTTTCTCAGTCATCCATTCTTTAGATCCACTTGTATTTGTTATCATTCTGAAAAGTTGTGCACGTACGATCTTTGGTCCGATTACTTTCTGACCTCCTGCTACTTTTCACCTGGCCAATGAATGATCGAGGTTTGCTTGCATCACTGAACAGAGCCTCAGTGGAACCTCTGCACTGAAATATTTTCAAGTGTTGCACAGCACTGCTACTGAAGTAAAGTCCAGCCTTCAGGCAGTTGGGGGGGGGGTGTTGGGGGTGGGGTGGTGCATGTCCCATTGACCCGCCTGTCCTACCTGTCCTCCACACCTACAGCTCTATGAAAGTGAGCAGCCTGGAGCCGGACCTGCAGGAGAGCATTCGGAACAGCAGCCCCCACACCCTTACGGTTTATTTCAACAAGGGCCTGTAGGGGGCGCTGCTCCTACAGCGCAGGACCTGAGGGAGGGTTAGTAAGAAGGGTGCAGGGGATCTCTGTGGGAAAGGTGGGGTTGGATTGGAGTGTGTGTCCTGCCACTGAGTGGAGCAGAGCTGCAGTGGAAAATGCAGGAGAGATAAGAGAGAGAAGCTGCATTCCTCTGCTTGTGTGGCCCCTTTGCTGTAAGCTCCAGTGTTGCTTTGAAGCTTAAAGCCATCCTTTGTTGTTTGGACTGATGTCATCTAGGGGTGAAAAGGAGCAGAACGTTTAATTCAAAGCCATAGACCGCATGAGGTCATCCCGGATTGGTGTATTCCCTGCTGAGCACTTAGATGCACCAGCACTTATGCATCAGGTGGCCAGAGTCTCGATGGAGACTCAGCTGTGGAGACAGTGCTGCTTATGGACTATGCTGTATGACATGTCAGACAGGGAGAACGAGGGATTTTATCCGTTAATGCTAATTCTTATGATGCTAATGCGAATTCTTATGATGCTAATTCTTACGATGCTAATGCTAAATTCTTATGACATTAATGCTAATTCTTATGATGCCAATGCTAATTCTTATGACATTAATGCTAATTCTTATGATGCTAATGCTAAATTCTTATGACATTAATGCTAAATTCTTATGACATTAATGCTAAATCTTATGATGCTAATGCTAATTATTACAACACTAATGCTAATTCTCACGATTGTTAATGCTAATTCTTGCTTTCTAGCTGTTTTCTGCCTTACGCTTCTGAGACATGGAGTCACAGTCAAAACCCATCTAATCCTCAGACACTGCTGATGTTTTCAGTAAATGCACCTCCCAGGAAAACTGACCTACGGTATAAACCTTTCCTTCAGTTGGGACTCCCTAGCCCTTAGCATTTCCTCCACAACCCCCTCGTCCCGCCCCTCCCCTTCCAGGCCTCGTGTCCCCTTGTCAGTCTCAAGGTAAAAGTTAAATATATCAAACATGCAGACCAGCTATGAACGGTCTGTATTTATGTAGCTCCACAAATACCACACACGGTGCACACAGACCTCTGTGCACTAACAGATCAGCCAGGTCGTTTAAACAATGTTACACATGCTCACTTGTTTTAACATGGTTTGGTTGTTCTTTCAGAAGGTTTTATGTCATTTTCAAGATGAAGTAAATTAGAACAAATGTGCTGTCTGATGGGAGTCCTTTCAGCGTCGGTGCTCTGACTCGGTGGAAAGACTCAAGTCAGGTTTAAAACCTGCAGCCCTCACTTGATAAGCTGGTCCATCAATTGCTATGTGCTACAAGAAAAGCAAGGAACTGAGTTCATCGATGAGATTATTGTTGGCCATACTTATTACCATGATGGATGTGTTCAGATTAGTGTATATCATTGTGTCTGTTTACAAAAAAACAACTTTTAAGTAAAACATAGCAAACAGCAGATTTGTTTTTATATCACATATACCTTCTATAAAGTGTTCTACAGTATTGTGCAATAGTTGGCAAACAAAGTGATGTATTAAAGCTGTTTACTGGGGAGTGAGTGCATGTTTTCTCAAGAAAAAATATAATTGAACATTAGAATGTAAATGAACAGCAACACAATAAAAAATGACAAGAATTTCTTCCACTCTCCAAACAATTATTGATATTTTGGATGAGTATACAGTAGCATTTTTATACTGCATGTCCATACTAGCGATGTTCGACTGATAGTCGGGTTCGGTGCTCTGTTTCATCATTGGTGTGATGACAGACTTCAAGTTTTCCCATTCCACTACCGATAGACCACCCGCATCTGGTGAGTTTATCGGGGGTCTGCGCTGTCTCCAGTGACCTGGAAGATGTGCAGTTCCTCCTCATCAAAGTCAAAGAGTAAGATCACTTTATCCCCTTTGGGCATCTCCCAGGTAGCCCTCAGGTCTTCTGACGGTGCCATCATAGGTACCTGTCTACGTGTTGTACAAACACCATCCTCCTCCTGAATCTTAGGCCATGAGGCTGAATCTTTCCTTTCGGTCGTGCCAGACATGTCTGTATTTATAATCTCTGTATTACCTCTTACTGTTAGGCCTACTACTTTTAGACCATGCATGAAGCTTGCTATATTCTCCACGGCCTGCTGGGGGCGTGGCACTCCAAACATGTACAGTGGTACCTCAGTTCTCAAACTCATTAGAACTCGAATTTCTTAAAAGTCGAACAAACCAGTTCGAAAAAGAAATTAGCTAGAACTCGATCTGAATCCCAGAAGTCAAACCGTGAATGCCGACCTAGAATAAATTGTATGCGCGGGGAAATGAGTCATGCGGCAGCAGAAACAAAGGGCAACGCTTCAGTCTGTCTGGCATTGGCTGTGATAGCATCGTGCATGTTCACACTAGCTGAATACATATATTTAGACAGTAAAAATACATTTAGACAATGATAGACAGTAACAGTATTATTATATAATAAAATACATTTAAAAATAAAGATTTCTTATTAATTAATGTAATATTAATAATAAACCATTAATACATTTAATTATAATAATATTATCCTGCCAAGCGGGGACTGAACGGAGACAAAGGCGCAGATCTCAGGGTATCGGGGAATACGGGGTTTAATTACTGGTAAGGCAGGCAAAACGCATGCAGACGGACAATACAATGACCGGACTGGGGAAACAAACTGAAACGCGGGCTAAATACAGAGGACTAATGACAACAACCACAAACAGCTGATCACACGGGGATTCAACATGGGGTTAACGAGGGGGCGTGGCACATGGAAGGAGCGGACCGTCGGGGCAGGACACATTGTTTTTTTTAACTTTACACATTGTTTGGATAAATTTATTTTCTTACTTTACAAATTACTGTTTTGATAAATGTGCTTAGATGTGTTTAGTACAGCATATGCTCTTGTTTTAACAAGTTCATTTTGTGTTTAAATGCTAAAAAAAAAAAACATATTTAGGTGTAACATTTTGGGGGCAGGGAACCAATTAATTGGTTTTCCATTATTTCTTATGGGGAAAATTCGATCACAACTCGAACTTTTTAGGATTCGATCCGGAGTTCTGAACGGATTAAATTCGAGTTCTGAGGTATATACCACTGTATAACTAGTAAGGGGCAATTCTTCACTAATGAGACTAGTGAGAGTTACACTAGTAAGAGCCAAATTGTCCACTAGTAAGAGCCAAATTATCCACTAGTTCCACTATAGTCACACTAGTGAGGTCAAAACACCGTCACTAGTGCAATTAGTGGACATTTTGACCTTTACTAGTGTCACTAGTGGAGATTTTGGCCTTTACTAGTGCTACTAGTAAGCGTTTTAAGCCTTACTAGTTAACTAGTGCAGCAAATTTCAGGCAGACACATTAACAAGTTGCTTAACAAACGCTTGACTAGTAAGCATTTTTGCAGTACTAGTACGACCTAGTCGCGTACTATTGCGCCAGGATATCTTACCAGTACGGCCAAAGTCCAAACAAGTAGAGCAGAGCGGGCTTGATATCACGGATATCAGAATAAATGCTCAAACGGCTTTCCATACGAACTAGTAGAGCAGAGCGGGCTTGATAACACGGATATCAGAATAAATGCTCAAACGGCTTTCCATACGAACTAGTAGAGCAGAGCGGGCTTGATAACACGGATATCAGAATAAATGCTCAAACGCCTTTCCATACGAACTACTGTAGTAGAGCAGAGCGGGCTTGATATCACGGATATCAACAACAAACAAACAAATTTATTTTTGTATAGCGCATTATCACAACATTATATCGTCTCAAAGCGCTTTACAGCATCCCCACCCAAAGCCCCCAGTGAGTAAGCCATAGGCGACAGTGGCAAGGAAAAACTCCCTAGAAGGAAGAAACCTTGGGAGTGACCAGACTCAAAAGGGGGACCCATCCTCCAGGAACAGGTGTTGGGAGAGTCAAATACAGTAAATTTTGAGACACAAACGGGGAGCAGGGGGGAGATGGCAAGCCGGTGCCAACGCTCCCTCCAATCGCCAGGCAACCAGAAGGCAGGGAGCGGGTCATACAAGGAAGACGACACAGGCAGAACGGCGAGCTGGATGCACGGACGTCATTGGTAGTGGCGACGTCACATGTAGCAGGGTGTGCTGGACATCTTGATAGATTGAGGGCTCCAGGCAGCACCCTCCAGGAGAAGTATAAAATATGCAATTAGTCAAAGTAGGGGAGACTATAGGCAGTGCTAAAAGTTAGATGAGTGCAATATGAAGTGCAATGCTCCGGCAGATATGGCTATATGGCAGCATAAGTAGGAGGGAGAGGCAGGTGGGAATGCAGGCATGGGGAGTCCCTGAAATGACAGCACTCCAATCCCAAAAGGGATTGTGAAGCTAGAGTGACAGCAGAATAAATGCTCAAACGGCTTTCCATACGGGCATTATTTTCAGGTAGATTCGAGCACGCTTCTCGTACAAACTCTACTCTAGACTACAGGTAAGTAGCACTTTTACGAGAAATTCGAAAGGTTCGATATCACTTCACTGAAAACGTTTGTAACATAAAGGGGTGGAGCAAGAAACAGAAACTATACGAACGAATGTTAAGATTAGACTGAAGTTTTCTGTGTCATTTTAATGTCTACTCCAATCTAGCCCGAAGGATATTTGAACTTGCCTTTGGTAAGTAAAGAAAGAAAAACAAATTCACACTAAGCCTAACTGTATGTTAGTGTTTTCGAGTTGTGATTGTTTATTTATGGTCATATTACGATGTACGTTCTGTAAAAACGTCTTGTATCCATAGTCCTGTGTTTATGCGAAAGTTTTCGTCGTAAGACACCTCTTTTCCCCCAAGTTAAAATATATTTTATGTATGGTTTCAGACCAGGCTCCAGCTCTCCGTAATAGGGTGGGCCAGAAAGATTTTCTTTTTTTTTCGGGTGGGGGCAGTTATATAAGTGAAATACATTCAGAAGCAACAGGACGTCTAACCCTTTATGTCCTTCAGCTACACAGTTCTTCTGCGGCTATATGACGTCTTCGTTACCTTTGCTCTGCTTAAATTTATCCTTCATATGTGTGTGTGTGTGTGTTTGTGTGTGTGTGTGTGTGTTTGTGTGTGTGTGTGTGTGTGAGCGGGTATACCTTACTTTATGGGGACACAATGTACCCACAACGTGATGAATACCCGTTTGTTTTTTTTTGCCTTCCCTTGTGTTTTTCTCCTTCCCGGGAAAAAACGGATATTCATCACGTTGTGGGGACATTGTGTCCCCATAAAGTAAGGTATACCCACTCACACACACACATAAGGGAAAACTCAATTTAATAGAAATCTGTGACTGAAATGAAAAAACTAAAAATGCAAAAACTCTTGTATTTTGCTTGGTTACTTATGGTTATGGTTAGGGCTGGGTGGGGGTTAAGGTTGTCATAGTTAGCATTTTTACAATAGAAATGAATGAGTGGTCCCCATAAAGATATTTGTACCCAACGTGTGTGTGTGTGTGTGTGTGTGTGTGCGCAGTATAGCTTAGTATAGTTACTTATGTAGAGTGAACTTTCCACACAGTGTCTATATAGTGAAGCTTCTTTGATGTAAACATTGCTGCAGTTCATGTACGTTTATCCCCCACTTGAGGTTGAATCCAGTCTTTTCATCCACCCTTTCTCACACTTTTTGTTGTATTTTTCTTGTATTTTTCCCACATAGTTATTGGCATTGTTAGCGAACTAGCTAAAGAAACTCCATTTTGATTTTGATTTGCTTTCATTTGTATGGGGAAGGAGAGGGGTGGAGGGAACAGGATAGTGAAACAGGACAAACTCAGCTGTTTTGCTTTATTAGCCAGGTATGGTGGAGAGAGACAGGAGATGGGGAGCAAGCCCAAGGAAGCAACTACATTAAACAACAAAGTCCTGGAATATTTTTGTCAGTCAGCACCTGTCTTGTCCCAGTCTTGTGTCTTCTCCCTGTTTGGCCAGCAGGTGTCACTGGCCATCCTGTCCTCTCTGTTGTCAGTCTGTAGTGTTTCCCCAGCTCCCTGTCGGCCGCATGACTCAACGAGCTGAATTTGCAGCTACCTGTTAACCTCTCTGTTGTGTGTTTGAATCCTGTATCAGTTTTTCTAGTTCCTGTGATTTTGTGGTTTATTTTCTGTTTTGGTTTCTTGCTTTGTGCCTTTGTTGTGTTTTACTTGTCTGTCTTATTTCCCCAGTGTTATTCTGTTTTTCTTGTTTCTTTGTCAGTTCATAGTTTCCCTGTTTAGTTTCTGAGTAATTATTAGTTTCACTTGTTGCCTGTTCTTGTGCCTGTCCTTGTGTGTTTGCCAGATTGCTCGTTGCCTTGCGCCCTCCCGGATTGGTTAATTGTCTATGTCTCACTCCTGCTTGTTGTTACCCGGTTCAGTTTTTGTATTTAAGTTCCCGCCTGAGTTCAGTTCCCTAGTGGGTCATTGTATGTGATGGATGTTGATTGTTGTGTGATCTGCCCGCCCCCTTTCACTTTTGACCCCTCGTGGTCCATTTTGTTATTGTAGTGTTCCTAGTGTTTTCTGTTAATAAACCACGTTCGTCCTGTGGGTCGTCCACATTCTGTGCCCGCCTGCATGATGCCTCACCCTCGCTCCAGAACTGCCCAAGTTCATGACAATTTTATTTTAATATAAGCTTATGCAAACAAGAAAGAAACATTTTCAGAAAGCAAATAGATAAATAAGAAATATACAAATAAAAAATATATGTCCTTGTGTTAATAACACACATTTTCTTTACGTCTCCCTCTTGTGTGGGTGGTACAATCCAAATTTACTAGCCTGTCAGGCAATATGATCATGTTATGTAATGAGGAATTCACTTCTCTGACGCAGAACCCTTAATAAGATCAAGGACATTCCACACTACACTGAGCAGATATATTTCAATAATGCATAATATTTACATCATGGTCTGATGATCTCATTGTTGTATGGTAGTTTTGGGATTGCTGGAATTCTTTCCTGAATTTTTACTATTTGTGCTGAAATTTGTTGTAAGTTAGTTTAACTGTTGAGTATAACAAAGACATTGTGTTTAAAACACTCTACACTATACTATATGTGAAAGACATTAGATAATCCTTGCATATGCAGGCTAAGATATATAGAAAAAAGTACTCGATTATGCACATCTATCCGGAACGTCTGCCACCCCGCGCATGTATTCACAAAACATACATTCATTAATTATATGAATCACAGAACTGGAAGAGATGCATTATACAGAAGAACATGGAAATGTGTGCTATATGACACTGTATTGTTTTTGTTAAAATTAGCTATGTCACATCCCATGTGCAGACGCGGCTTAATCAGTTGCCCCAAAATGACAACACCTGAACTCTTAGCTAGAAAAGCTCACTCAACCTTGCATTCAATGTGAGGTATTATTAATCTAATGTCACTTACTGAGCGCTTCTCTCGTCTCCTTTGTCTTGCTTTGACCTGTCCTTCCTTCTGAGCCTCAGTCCTACCATGTCCCCATCTCTTCAGACCTCCCCAGTGTGGTAACCTTCTGTCCTTCATATTCCTTTAGGACTGACTTTCCCGGCTTACGACTTCTTCAGCTCCATTACCCCGACCAAGAAACAAGATCCATTTCAGTTTGCCTGTCTCCTTAATAAACGCTCCTTGTACCGCATTTGGGTCCCTGAATATCTGTCATAACACTATGGATGAAAAATATGACATAATTACTGATGAGGAAGGGAAAGATATCAGAGAGGCACTGGAGAACAGCACCTTGGCTACAGCAGCTGAAAAGATTCAAGAATATTTTAACCAACTAGATCACACTACTCTGAACATTGCTATCACTGGAGAGTCCGGTTCTGGGAAGTCCACCTTTGTTAATGCTTTCCGAGGGATTGGGGATGATGATGGAATCAACTCAGCCCCCACTGGTGTAGTGGAGACTACCATGGATGCTAAATGTTACCCCCACCCAAAGTATCCCAGTGTCCGGCTGTGGAATCTACCTGGAATCGGAACCCCCAACTTCAAGGCAGACACTTACCTTCAGGATGTGAAATTTGAACGCTATGATTTCTTCATCATCATTGCATCAGAGCGTTTCAGGTCCAGCAATGTACAGCTGGCCTTGGAGATCCAGAAAATGAAGAAGAGTTTCTATTTTGTACGCTCCAAGATTGATAATGACATTAGTGCAGAGAAAAAAAAGAAAACCTTTGACCATGATAAGACATTAAAAACAATCCGAGATGACTGTATTAAAGGTAAGGTCTATGAAAATCCTTACAGAAAAGTAGGAGAGGATAGGATGAATAATTCATGGCAAAACATGGTAAGAGTGATTACAGAGGTTAGGTGTAAAACATATTTCCGTTATTTTTTATTAGAGCTCTAAAGAAATTTGAAGCAGCTTGACATGTTTTCCCTCTGTCTTTCAGGTCTTCAGAAACAGGGCTTAACTTCTCCCACAGTCTTCCTGATTTCCAGCTTTGAACTGGGAAGCTATGACTTCCCTTTACTTGAAGAGACCATGGAGAAGGAGCTTCCCATGCACAAGAGGCATGTCTTCCTGTTGTCCCTGCCCAGTATGAGCCAAAAAATCATTGAGAAAAAGAAGGCAGCCTTGCAGGCAGACATCTGGAAGATGGCCGTACTATCAGGCACAATAGCTGCCATACCCATCCCAGGCCTATCAGTTGCTGTTGATGTGACTATTTTGGTCAAAGAGATCTCCAGATATTATAAGGCATTTGGTCTAGATGAGGATTCTTTGAGAAATCTTTCTGGCAGAACAGGGGTACCTTTTGAAGACCTGAAATCGGATCTCAAATCTCCCCTTAATAAGGAGATAACAGCTGATGTGGTCATTAAGCTGCTGACCAAGGCAGCTGGAGGTGGGTTAATGCTTCTTGAGTACCTGGTGAGCAACATTCCTGTTTTTGGATCCTTGGCAGCTGGTGGGATTTCCTTTGGGACCACCCGCTACATGTTAAAGACCTGCCTGAATGAACTGGCTGAGGATTCACACAGTGTGCTGATGAAGGCTTTACAGACTCCAGTCTAACCCAATATACTTACCATCTATACATTCTTTACCTGCATCAACTAAATCTATCACATACACACGTTCATGTGGGTCCATTATGTATATAACACTGTTATCGGTAAGGTAGTATATTTATGTTTTTATATATAATAATTCAGTATATGGTAGAATTATTTACAAAATAATCACATAACCTCTTAATATGCTAATTCATAATCAATATAAGTATCATGTTAAGAAACAAGGAAAATCATACTGCTTATCTCTGTATGATTTCTGTCTAGTTGCTATTCTCTTGTCATTTACTTAACACTTAACTCTGTAATATGTTACAATTTGTTAAACATCTGCAGTTTGAAAAATGACCAACTTCAAATGGTTCACATTTTATTATATAAAAAATTATTGTGCCAAGGCTAATAAAAAGACAAAAATCTTTTACCAAGATGCCTATTTCTACAATATTGTGCAAGTTAACAACACATGTTATGATTATCTAAAAGAATATCTGACCAAACTAACATGAGTGATAACTGTGATCCTGGATGCTTGTTTAACAAAGTTCAGTCAAGTTCTTCTACACCAAACTCCCCCACCTATGTTTTTATGGACTTTGCTGCGTGAGTCTTCCCCAAACTGCTCCCACAAAATTGGAAGCACAGAATTGTCCAAAATGTCTTGGTATGTTGAAGTATTAAAATTTCACTTCACGGGAACTAAGAGTTCTAGGCCAACTCCTGGAAAACAACCCCATACCATTATCCCTCTTCCACCAAAATTTACAGTTTGCACAATGTGGTCAGGCAGGTAATGTTCTGGCCTCCACCAAAACCAGACTCATCCATCAAAGTGCCAGACAGAGATTTGTGATTTGTCACTTTACAGAACACATTTCTACTGCTCCAGAGTCCAGTAAGTGTGTGCTTTACACCACTCCATCTGATGCTTGGCGTTGTGCTTGGTGATCTGAGGCTTGCATGCAGCTGCTTGACCATGGACGCCCATTCCACGAAGCTCCTGGCACACAACTGTCTGCCAATTCATTGTGCCATGTACATTGTGTTAATGTAATTCTGCCATGTACATTGTGTTAATGACAATAAAACTGAATTGAATTCTTGTTATTGTGCCTATATGAAATGTTACTGACAGTATTAAGTGCATGCAGTAGTAATAGTAGAATGTTTTTTGCCTTGTTTTCAATTCTCCAAGGTAGTTTGTTTAATAATTACTGATTCTGATTGGCTAGAGGTTTCACAACTGGCTCAAGGTTAAAGGAAGAATGGAAAATCAGCAGGACTTGGCCCTTGAGGACCGTGATTAAAATAGACCTGTCTTGGCGCAACATCTGACATGTAATCTAGGTCTAGGTATGGTTTATCTTATCTTGTAATACAGTCAGAATTAGTTTGGATTTTATTAGTCCAAATTGCAGAGATGCGTGTCATTACCAGTGACAAACTAGACCTGGGAAAATATTGATATTTTAAGTTCAGGTGGCAGACACGTGGGTGGTGTTCTGGGTAGTCAGGCAGGCAGTTTGTTTGCCATGTTCTTTGGTTCCATTTCATCCATTTAGCATGAAGACCAATACTCTTATACAAACTAGGCCTCTCCCAAAAATCATTCATTGTTAATAAAGGTGCTTTGTGACACAGTGGTTCCTAGCCTATAGCCTACAATAGAGAATTAGAAAGGGACCAGTGAGTTTTGACATTTTCTTTGAACAGTGTTACAAATTGACATACATTCAATTACTTCCCAAGAAGGAGATACTTTGTGTTTGAAACTGCTGCTACTCTGGATGAAATGGCCCACCTTGTAAATATTAATTAGAAAATTAGATTAATTAGTTAGATTTTGAATCTTGTTATTTGTGTCTGTTTGTTGATAAATCTTACTGGCTTTAGACAGCTAGAAGCCAATTGCATGGCTGCAAATGTTGGGAAAGTGTGAAGGAAATGGTGTAATGTGGTGAGTGATGTGGGAGAGAGGTGCAGAACAAGCCAGCAGATATGAGTGCTAGCTGAGTGTAATTCTCGAGTTGGCTGTGAACAATTATACTATTAAGACTATTTTTGGGAGTTTGCTGATAGATTACAGCAACTCACAAATGACATGTAAGCCAAAGTCATTGATTCAAATCACATAAAATCATATAATACATATTAGTGACACTTAGTATTCATTAGTATAAATACATACCATGTTTTTATTATTAAGTCTTGGCTTGGGTATGGCCAGTGTTACCAGCTACTTTCAATGGAAAGTAGGTAAAGCCTTCCGGCAAAGTCACTAAATGTCACTAGATGATGCCATGTGTTAATGAGCATATTGGTAATGCCATCTTCATTCTGCCATCTTCATTCCGCCTAGTGTCTGGTGGCATCAGACCTATATGTCTGTTTGCTTCTATTCTATTTTCTGTTTTCACATGCACTGTATTTTAATACAGCTGAATTCCCAATAAAGCTGTTCTGATTTACATTTGTTGTTTCTGTTGTCAGACAACATAACATGTATGATATTGTGACTGAAATGCAGCCCATTTAGACTACATGTTGACCAGCAGTCACTTACAAGCTGCTGCTCTGTACTGCTAAATTCAGGTTATACAACTGCTACAATATTTTGTGGTGCAGCCTCTTTTTACCAATATAACAGTCTTCTCCCGTAATGTTTGATAAGTCTGGTGAGCACATGGCAATGAGAGATAGAGAGAGAGAGAGAGCGAGTGAGAGAAGGATAAAAATAAACTAAATATGAAAGATAGAAGTGGGGGGTGGTTGTAGCCCCCCCAATAATAATTTTTCTCCCGTAATGGATGGAGACCTCAACCCCCTCAATGTTCCAGCCAAAGTTACTCCCTTCCATGGGATCACGTCATGAGGTGACCAAAGCCGTACAAAACTGAAAGTTCCGACTGTAGCGATTTGACAGTACATTGCAGCTTATAGACATGTGCGCTGTATTTATGTTCAAAATAAGTATTTTTTTTTTAATTCAGTGGGTGCAGCTTATATTTAGGTGGGCTTAATAGCCCGGAAATTATGGTAATTTGATTATTTATTGTATTTGTTATCGTATTTTCTTTTCGATTGCTTTTTATTTACTGGCTGTTGCAACAAGTAAATTAACGCAGTTTGGGACCAATAAAGTCTTTATCTAAATGAAACGTTATTTCCGCTCTTCCCAAACTGGAAGAGAGCAGCTACTACGGTGACACTGCACACAATAAGTGAGGCAGAGATCCAGGACATCAGCAGTAGCATCACATCACGGGTGGTGACAGAGGTGGTGGCACAGCTTCAGGACAGATTGGAGAGCTAAAGTCCACCACACTTGATATTGCGGTGACAGGAGAGTCTGGTTGACTCATCCTTCATTGATGGCTTCCGTGGTGTGGGTGATGAAGATCCAGCAGCAGCGAAGACGGGTGTCACAGAGGCGACCAGGGGGACCATCCCCTACGTGAACCCCGATATGCCCACAGTGCGTCTGTGGGACCTGCCTGGCACCGGGACACCAGATTTTCAGCCTAAGACCTACCTAGAAGCTAAAGGTCTGTATCAATTTGACTTTTTCATCATTATAGCTTCTGAGCGATTTCGGGAATCTCATGTCACACTGGCTCAGTGTATAGGGCAAGCAGGGAAAAAGTTTGACTTTGTATGCAGCAAAGTGAACAACAACCTGGAGGCCACAGTCCTGCAAAGAGGTGGAGAACCATCTGCCATATTGAATTGGATACGGGATGACAGCAGTGCAGCATTGAGGAGGAGTGATGTGCAACAGCCTCGCATGTTCTTGATGTCTTGCTTCCAGCCACATCTTTTTGGCTTCCCTTTGCTGCACACCACACTGGAGAGTGAGCTGGAGGGCCACAAGCGCCACGTTCTTCTCTTGGCACTCCCCAACCTCACCTCGACTGTGCTCGAGAAGAAGAAGCAGGCTCTCCATGGAAGTGTGTGGCGGACAGCTATGACCGCTTGCCTGGGAGCCATGAGACCAGTGTCTGCTGCATCTGGTACTGTTCCCTTGCTCATGGACACACTGCGATCCTACCAGCAAAGCTTTGGGATAGACACCAACTCACTGCACCGCTTGGCAAGTCTTAGAGGGAAATCTTTCCAGGTTTGACGTAATCTGGAAAATTCCTTGTTTTTGAATTCCTGACTCCTCATTTTGGTTTATTGCCCAACATGTTTAATCAAAACATATGCACTATTTGTCTTAAACTATCTGTGTACTTTAATATGCTCCAAATCTCCTTCCCTTGTTAGCAAATATCCACTTGTGCTGGTTGCTTAATGTCTATCAATGGAGTGTTAAATTGCTTCACTTTACCTCCCTTCCACCTGGAGCTTCAGGAGGGCGTTTGGTTTCCATTTACTGGAAATGTTAGCACCAGAAATGTCACATGAAACTGAAACATAGTGAACTTAAACTTAAGCAAATAAGCAAATAACTGACAACAACAATACTTCATTAAAAAAACACACACACCCAACGACAGCCTATAATGCATAAACAGGTTTGGTTTGTCACGCCACGGTATAGTCGAAAGTGACAAAGTGACATTTAGTCAGTCCCTAGCTCCTCCAGTCAACTGTCAAAATGGCAAATCATCATAAGTCAGGTGCTCAGAAAAGGAGAAGAAGAAACGAAAGAGAAAATGAGAGCAGAGGTGCAAGGGACTTTATGGCCAGGTATTTCATAAAAGATGTTGAAGTCAACAACCTGTGCCCACTCAGAAATGGGGGTTGGGGGGGGGGTCACGGAGATCATGTAGTCCTCATGCATCTCATTTCAGATACATGGTTCTGTCTGCTGCCCGACCCAAAGGAAACATTAAAGAAACCAAACAACCTTCACTTTTTATTTACATAGAAAAATAGATGGTCAGTTAAACACTGCTCAGCAAGCTGACTTACACCATGAATACTAGCACTTGTACCATATTTTTAAAAGATGTTTTCCCAGTCATAACTACCACAATTAAATCCTCACTTTTAGGCCCAATCCCAATACCCCCACTTAGCCCTACCCCTCCGTTTTGTGTGTACCCGCATAGGGTAGTGTTGTCCCATTTCTTTTTAGCAGCGAGGGGTAGTGGTGTTCAGATGCTGATTCAAAACCGAGTGAAAGAAGAAAATTCCCACAATGCATTGCAATACACAACAAGAAAAGAAAAGATGGCCAGCAGTGTGGGGAAAGAAGCTCATATCTTTATAAATACGCTTGCAAAAATATTTTAGCGGAATATCTTAGTTTCATGTAAGTGAAACGGAGTATGAGGTTGAATTTTTCAAAAACAATTTTCTGAAAATCGCTAATTCCGTGCATAGAGACAGAGCAGTATCTCTAGTATTTATAGAGAAAGAACCGAGCAGGGGTGAGTTTCACAAAACCGTCGAAGAATTAAGGACGTATTTATTCAGAGAGAGAGCATTCAAAGTCCTTTTTATGTAGTTTTTTTGGCTACAACACTTTTGGGAAACTTACCCCCGATTGTTTGCTGTGTTTTCTGTGTTTTCTGTAGTCTTCTAAGTGCATTATTCTACATCGTGCAATATATAAAAGACATTGTTCCTGAAATATTGTTTATGCAACATAAACACATTGTTTATGCAAAACATGTGCATGTTTTATAGAAATATTGCATGCAATATGCTTAATTTTAAATCTGCGTGCCATTGCCAAAGGAATGCTAATCCACAAATCGACAGTGTCATAATCATTCTGTAATATTATAGGGACACGTCAGTGGTATAATCATGTTGTAATGTTAAAGTGACTTGTCAGCTTGGGAAAATGATACTGGACTCAGTATCTCAAAGGAGATTTGGGAGGA